>NC_091688.1:4555454-4858484 GCF_041296265.1 Equus caballus
ATCATCATCCATTTTTTTCAGAAAACCCTTGTAGTTTTCGTTGTATAGGTCTTTCACTTCCTTAGTTAAATTTACCCTGAGGTATTTTATTCTTTTTGTTGCGATTGTAAAAGGTACTGTGTTTTTGAGTTCTTTTTCTGTTAGTTCGTTATTAGAGTATAGAAATGCTACTGATTTATATAAATTGATTTTATACCCTGCAACTTTGCTGTAGTTGTTGATTATTTCTAAAAGTTTTCCAATGGATTCTTTGGGGTTTTCTATATATAAGATCATGTCGTCTGCAAACAGCGAGAGTTTCACTTCTTCCCTCCCTATTTGGATTCTTTTTATTCCTTTCTCTTGCCTAATTGCTCTGGCCAAAACCTCCAGTATTATGTCAAATAAGAGTGGTGATAGAGGGCATCCTTGTCTCATTCCTGTTTTTAGGGGGATGGGGTTCAGTTTTTGCCCATTGAGTATGATGTTGGCTGTGGGTTTGTCGTATATGGGCTTTATTATGTTGAGGTAGTTTCCTTCTATGCCCATTTTGTTCAGAGTTTTTATCATAAATGGCTGTTGGATCTTGTCTAATGCTTTCTCTGCATCTATTGAGACGATCATGTGGTTTTTACTCCTCAGTTTGTTGGTGTGGTGTATGATGTTGATTGATTTGTGGATGTTGAACCATCCCTGTGTCCCTGGTATGAATCCCACTTGATCATGATGTATGATCCTTTTGATGAATAGCTGAATTTGGGTTGCCAAAATTTTGTTGAGAATTTTTGCATCTGTGTTCATCAGCAATATTGGACTGTAGTTGTCCTTTTTCATGCTGTACTTGTCAGGTTTTGGTATCAGTGTGATGTTGGCCTCATAGAATGTGTTAGGAAGTGTTCCATCCTTCCTAATTTTTTGGAATAGCTTGAAAAGGATAGATATTAAATCCTCTCTGAAAGTTTGGTAGAATTCCCCAGGAAAGTCTTCTGGTCCTGGGGTTTTATTCTTTGGTATGCTTTAGATTGCTGTTTCAAACTCTTTCCTTGTGATTGGTCTGTTCAAATTGTCTGCTTCTTCTTGACTTAGCTTTGGGAGATTGTAGGAGTCCAAGAATTTATCCATTTCCTCTAGGTTATCCATTTTGTTGGCATATAGTTTTTCATAGTATTCTCTTATAATCCATTGTATTTCTGCAGAGTCTGTGGTTATTTCTCCTCTTTCATGATTGATTTTGTTTATTTGAGCTTTCTCTCGTTTTTTCTTTGTAAATCTGTCTAGGGGTTTGTCAGTTTTATTTATCTTCTCAAAGAACCAGCTCTTTGTTTCATTGATCCTTTCTACTGCCTTTTTTGTTTCAATAGCATTTATTTCTGCTCTGATTTTTATTATTTCTTTCCTTCTGCTGACTTTGGGCTTTGTTTGTTGTCCTTTCTCTGATTCAGTTAGGTGTAGTTTAAGATTGCTTATTTGGGATTTTTCTTGTTTGTTAAGATGTGCCTGTGTTGCGATGAATTTCCCTCTTAACACAGCTTTTGCTGTATCCCATATGAGTTCGTATGACATGTTATCATTTTCATTTGTCTCCAGGTATTTTTTGATTTCTTCTTTAATTTCTTCAATGATCCATTGCTTGTTCAATAGCATATTGTTTAGTCTCCACATCTTTGTGCCTTTCTCAGCTTTTTTCTTGTAACTAATTTCTAGCTTTATAGCATTATGATAGGAGAAGATGCTTGTTATTATTTCAATTTTTTTAAATTTGTAGAGGCTTGCCTTGTTTCCCAACATATGGTCTATCCTTGAGAATGTTCCATGCTCGCTTGAGGGGAATGTTTATTCTGCTGTTTTTGGATGGAGGGTTCTATATGTGTCTATTAAGTCCAACTGTTGTTTTAGTTTTTCGTTTAGCTCCACTGTTTCCTTGTTGATTTTCTGTCTGTTCATTGATCTGACTGGGATGTTGAGCTCTCCTACTGTTGTTGTGTTATTTTTGATATCTTCTTTTAGGTTTGTTAATAGTTGTTTTATGAACTTTGGTGCTCCTGTGTTGGGTGCATAGATATTTATAAGTGTTATTTCTACTTGATGAAGTGTCCCTTTGATCATTATATATTGGCACTCTGTGTCTCTCTTTACCTGCCTTATCTTGAAGTCTATTTCATCCGATATAAGTATTGTGACACCCGCTTTCTTTTGTTTGCTATTAGCTTGGCGTATTGTCTTCTACCCCTTCACCCTGAGCTTGTGTTTGTCCTTGGAGCTGAGGTGTGTTTCCTGGAGGCAACAGATTGTTGGATCTTGTTCTTTAATCCGTTTTGCCACTCTGTGTCTTTTTGTTGGAGAGTTCAATCCGTATGCATTGAGGGTGATTATTGATGCATGAGGGCTTAATGCTGTCATTCTGTTGCTCGTTTTCCAGTTTTCCTGCATTTCCTTTGTTGCTCGTCCTGTGTGTTTTAGCCTACCCATTGACTTCTGCAGTTTCTTATGCTGGGTGTCTTAGCTTTTTCCTTGTTTATGTTTTGTTGTGTCTGTTTTTTAGTTTAGTGGCTACCCTGAAGTTTGTGTTTTTGTATTCAGAATCTGGTGCACTAACATAGTCCATTTTCTGGTGGCCTCTTATTTTCTTAGCCTAAGCTGATTCAGTCCCTTTCCTTCTCCCCTCCTAAGTTATTGTTTTCATCTCTTATTCAAACTTGTGTTGTGGTTAGAGTGATAAGATTGTCTTTGTTTTTGGTGATTTCCTTCCCTTTATCCTAATGCTATAGTTGAATATTTGCTATCCTATTCTGATTCTATTTGTCTCCCTACTGTGTGTTTTGTGACCCTTTCTCCCATTTTTTCTTTTTTCAGGTATGAGGGCCTTCTTGAGGATTTCGTGTACGGGGTGTCTTGTGGCTGTGAAGTCCCTTAGCTTTTGTTTGTCTGGAAAAGATTTAATTTCTCCCTTATATCTGAACGATATTCTTGCTGGATAGAGTATTCTTGGCTGAAGATTTTTATCCTTTAAAGATTTAAATATGTCATTCCAGTCTCTCCTAGCTTGTAAAGTTTTTCTAGAGAAATCCACTGAAAGTCTGATAGGGGTTCCTTTGTAGGTTATTCTCTTCTGCCTTGCTGCCCTGAGTATTCTTTCTTTGTCCTTCATTTCTGCCATTTTTACTACTATATGCCTTGCAGTAGGTCTTTTTACATTGACAAATGTAGGAGATCTGAAAGCTTCCTCCACACACATTTCTCTCAATCCCTAGATTTGGGAAGTTCTATGCTATTATTTCGTTGAGCACACTTTCTGCTCCATTTTCCTTTTCCATGCCCTAGGGAATACCGATGATTCTTAAGTTGCATTTTCTCATGAATCGGCTATTTCTCAGAGATTTTCTTCAGTTTTTTTTATTCTTAGTTCTCTTTCTTCCTCTCTCTGGAGCCATTCAACCTGTCTGTCTTCGATTATGCTAATTTTCCCCTGTATGGTGTCTACGTGGGCATTCAGGGAATCCATATTCTGTTTTATTTGATCCATTGTATTTTTCATCTCTAGTATTTCTGATTGATTCTTCTTTATAGTTTCAATATCTTTTGTGAAGTAACTCTGGAACTCGTTGACTTGTTTCTCTATACTTCCCTTTATCTCATTGAGTCTTTTGATGATAGCTATTCTGAATTCATCGCTTAGTTTACCTATTTCCAAGTCCTGAAGACATAATTCTGTCTTTTTATTGTTTTCCTTCTGCTCTGGAGCTTCTGTAAATTGCTGGATGGTAGAGGAACGGTTTTTACACATAATGCTATTATTTGGTTGCAGTTACAGCCTGTTGCCACTAGATGGGGGTTGAAAGCCCCACGTTCTGAGCCCTCTGCCTTCACCCGAGATGGCCGGCACGCAGCATGGGTTGGGGGAGGAGGGCCACTTTCTCTCGCGCACAGACCTGGATTCCAGTCAGCTCTCACTCTCTGGTTTCCTGGGGCCTTGGCTTGCTGGGGTCCTCTGATGCAAAAGCTTTCCCCTGTTAGAGGGTTTCCTTCTGGGCTGCTTGGGCCTGTGGGAGTCCTGGACGATCCCCCGCACGTGTGGCCCCTCCCCTGCTCCTTCCCTCACGGAGCCTCCCACGGCGGCGATCCTAGTCTTTAGGGGAGGGAGCGAAGTTCTCTCTCACCCCATTCCAGCTCCTCCGAGGGGGCTCCAGGCTCTCCACCCTCCGTTGTTTGGCTGCTGTGGGTTTCTGAGGATTCCTGTGCTATTAGGGTTTTTTGTTGGAATATGGTTACTCCTTTTGGTTGTAATTTGGAGGGGAGAGAGTCCCAGGTGAGCTCACTCTGCCATGACGCTGACGTCACCCACCCTGTTACTAGATTTTTTACTCAGTTGCATTTAACATAGTCTGTCACTCTTTTCTTGAAATACTTTCCTTTCTTGGCATCTGTAACACCACTTTTCCTATTTACTCTTATTACCAACTCTGGCTGGTTTTCTGTAAGAATTGTTAATTTTTGTCATTTTGTTTACTTGCATATATTTTAGTAGAACCCCTTAATCTATGCTCTCTTCTCTACATACGCTCTATCCCTTGGTGATTGTATCAGTTCCCATAGCTTTTGTATTCTGCTTCTTTCCATCTCACAATCATTTCTTGTCTCTAATTGATCTCCCTGCATCTGCTCTGGTTCCCTTATAATTTACTCTCCATGCAGCGCCAGGAGTATTATTTCAAAATGTTAAATCAGATCATATAACTTTGCTGTTTAAAACCCTTGAAGACTTCCAATTGTGTTTAGGAATACATCCACAAAAGAAGAAAAATCAAACTCCTTACTCTGGGCCTATAAGAACCTAACATGGCCTGGTCCTTGCCTGCCTCTCTAGCCTCGTTTCATACCACTTTGTCAGTCCCCGATAATCATTACGCTCTAGCTAGCTTTACTGGTTTCTTTTCACCTCTTTATATGTGCCAAATTCTCTTCTGCCTCTTTCTTTCCAATTCTGAGCCTTTGTACTTACTGTTCTCTGCGCTTGAGAAGCTCTTCCCCTGGCTTATCATATAGCCAACTTGGTTTTTCTTGGGTCTCAGCTCAAATGTCACCCAAGAGAGTTCTTTCGTAATTGCCCTAGCTAGGTTCATCTTCCTTTCTTACCCTCCTTAAAATTTAATTCTCTTTTACATAGCCCTGTTTTTTTCCTGAAAGGCACTTATAAAAATTTGTAATTGTTTTGCTCATTTTTCATTGATTTGTTTATGACTTATTTTCTCTTACTAGATTATGCTCTCATAAAGACAGAGAGATTAGCTATCTTGTTCTATATAAGCCTCTTTTTTCGTCCAGCAATGCAGTCTCTAAAGATACTGTTATCTTTAAACTAATGTAAGCCATGTAGGTTACATTTAGATGTATTTTAGTCTTTATAGTTTCAGCCCCACTTCTTTATTCTGGATGTTTCAGATGGGCTTCCAAAATTTGGTGATATCTTAGATATCATCACGGGAGCTGCTGTGATTGGATGTCCAGTCATTTATTGGTTTTGGATCCATTGTTTGCCCTTGGCTATCCAGACCTCATAGGACTGAGTAGATACTTTTTCTTTGTTCCAAAAATATTTTAAGGTAACTTACAGAAGTATTTTTAAAAAATTATATTTATAAATGATGGAACCAGGTCAAACAGAAATATGAGTAGGAAGAAAATAAAATGAAGCCACAAGTGAGGTGCTTATACGAAATGCATTACCTGAAGAATAGTGTATCTAGAGGGGGCCACAGAATCGGCTTTGGGTTTTGTAGCTGAATTAGGGAAGGTAAATATATTCAAGTAGAATTTGAAATCAGTTGGTAGGTTTTTTTTGTTTTTCTTTGACTTCACCTTTTTTTTTGTTTTTCTTTGACTTCACCTTTGTATTCTTGAATTTTATTTTAATTCACATAGTCAAACCATTTGAAACCGTATTCTATGTACATAACTCAGAATTTAATCAGACATTCTGATTCTTATACATGATCTTTTCTTGAATATTTAACAAAAGACTGTGCTTTTAAAAATGTGATAATAAGATTATTTATTTCAAAACCAGAAAGCTGTGACTATGAGTTGAGACTATATAGGTTAAAATGAAATCTTCATAATTTTATTTTTAAAAGTATTTCAAAATAACTGTAAAATATTTTCTTTTCTCCGTAATGCCTATTAGATATCACTTTTAGTTGTTTCATAAACTAAGCCTGGAAGTGTCTTCATTTCGTGTGTTCTTTGTAATTTTTCCCCATGGTAATAATGAGAGGGTATTAAATGAGGCATTCATTTCAGTGGGTGATAGTTTAATTTTTTCCTTTGGTTTCATTTTAATCTAAATAAAAGAATATATTAGAGAATGTGGTTTCTTAGTATTGGATGGGGATATCAGTACATATAAAATTGTTTTGAGTGCTCACCTTGAGAAGTGAATCACCTAAAGGATCTGTGTCTTTCTAATTAAATAGACCACTCAGATCATGAGAATTTAGGTTTTTAAATCATTTATAACATGGTTTGTGTGTGGACTCGTATTTACAAATTACTGTCTGCTCAGATTTACAAATTATTCAGGTCTATTCATATCTTTATAGCTAAATTGAGCTCTGTAGAGAAATGACTAGGGAAGTAAGAACTCTGTTGTACAGCATATCAAAGCAAACGTTTCAAAGCCCAAATACCCAGATTACAGTTTCCTTAAAGGGGATCCGTGAGACTAGGTGTAGGCCATTTATAGGTTAGAAACAAGTGGAAATATTAGAAATATTAGGTTTCTTTGGGGAGACTAAAGAAGAGACCTGAGGAGCTTAGAAGTCAGTAAAGGAGTGACCAGTTCTAGAAGAAAAAGTGCCCAAGGATCCCCTGGCAAGGAGGAGGTTGGGAGTAGAGGACACATTGGCAGCAGGCAGATAAAGTACCAGCACATAAGTCATGAAAATAAGCTAGGGTCCAGGATAAAAGACTCTGTGTTTTGGAGAGGCAGAACATGAGGTTAGAACCAAGTGGACCTTTGCTAAGTCAACTGTAGTTTATTGTTCTCCACTCTTAGTGGAAGGTAGGTCATTAGGGAGACCAGTCTGGAGTCTTTCAAAGAAAGCAAGAGGAATTGGGTTAGCAGTTTTGGGAGATGGAAGTACAGATTTCCCATTAGCAGTTCCTGACACATTGTTGAGGGATTTTTTGTTGTTGTTGTTTTAAAAATTCAACAGAAGGTATTCATTGTATTCACTTTTCATTTTGGCTTATGTTAAAAGAAACTAATTCTCCAAGCATTTATTCACATTATAAATTATATGTGTCTGTGTATACATTTAAAAAAGATGTAATGTATATGTATCTTACCTGCCTTTAATATTTCAAACTGCTAGCAGAACTATATGTTTAGTATGTCTAGTTGGAATTTTCAATTCACTATTTGTCTTTCCTAGTTTGCTATGTGGTGACTTCTTTTCCTAGCTTCATTTTTTTTTTTTTTTTAACCGAGGGGGGGGGAAAAGCTACCTACAACCAGTCTTAAAAGTAAGCAAATTCTTCTTTAAAAAGCACTGGAAGCATTAAATAAATGGCTCAAGACATTGTTATAACTAAACTTTGATTTTCAAAGTTATAGAGCATCACTGCTTATACTTAAAGCATGCTATTTGTTTGCTGCATCACCTAGTGGGTCTAGGATGGAGACTCTTACATCCCTAAAAAACATTTGGGAGCTCAAGAGAGAGACTTTGAAACAACAATGAAGTTGGGTGGATTTTTTGTGATTTTTCTGTTTCCTTAGCAAAATTTGACATGTGTATGTAATCTCTCTCTTTATGGTAATTTCTTTTGAAGTATAAAATGACAAACTTTATACCTGCATAATAATTCTTTATATTGCTAAAAGCATTACTATTTTGGTGACAATAAATAAAGTATATGTATGCACCTAAAAGAAGGCACTACGCCATTGAGTCTCACAGTTTATTTGTCAATGAATACTCTTCTACTTGGTACTGGAGAATTTTTTAGGAAGAACTAGCGAGGAGAAACTATGGTGATAACTTGAATTGCTTATTAAATCTTTGCTGCTGATTGGCTACTGGAATAAAATTCTTTATAAATAGTGTGTATGTTAACAAGAGGTTAGTATCTCGGGCATGATTGATTCCTGAAAGAATAAGCCGAATTTTGTACTCTTATGATCTCTGTACAAGAGGCTGAAAGTTATTTGGTAGTTTGTGTAATTTGCTGCCAGTGTCATTGAGAGAAATTTTGTGTGCTGCCAGCATCAAATCTATCGCTATTGAATCTCTACCCAGATACTGTGCCTCCCCTTTGGTTATAGTGTATGAAGTTTTTATGCACCTATCTAAAACCAGTTCCTTCTCTTATCCACTATAACTCATCTCCTTTGATCTACTCAAGGACATCATTCCTGCATTTGCCCACTTCTTTTCATGCATCGTCTTTCTTCCTCCTGCCAATTGAACATTGTCCATCCTCATACAAACATATGTATTATCTCCCAAACCAAAACAAACAAACCTCCCGTCACTCTATTCCCCCACCATCCATCATCTGATTTCTCTGTTCCCCATTAGCAGCAAGACTTCTGGAAAGAGTATATAAATGCTTTTTGTCTCTATTTCATTACCTCTCCTTTCTCTTGAACCTGTTCCAGTCAGGCTTTGGCCTCTGTGATTTATTGAAACAGCTCTTGTCAGGGTCATCAACATCTTCCAAGGTGCAAGATTCAGTGTTTTCAGTCAGTGGCTTTTTCATTATGTCAGCAGCATTTGACACAACTCTATCCTTTTTGACACAGTTTCGTCACTTAGCCTACAGAACTCACCTCACTTAGTTCTTCAGCCTCCTCACTGGCTTCTCCTTACTCTTTCTACAGCTTTTCTTCCTCTTAAACATTGGAGTCTTCCAGAGTTCAGTTCTTAGACTTCTTTGTCATCACTTACTTTCTGGGTGGCATAAAGTAACATCACTGGTGACATCCAAATTTACTGGTGAATGTTATCTTCGGTCCCTACTCAGTTTCTCCGCTTGGATAATTGTTAGTTCTTTTCTTCCCTCTAATACTACTTGCTCCTTCTCCACCACAATAAATGGTAACTATTTTTCCTGTTACCTAGGCCAAAAACTTTGGGATCACTCTACATCCAAACTATCAGCAAATTCTTCTGCCTTTACCTGTGATATGTGTCCCACATCCAGATACACTTCTCCCTCTGCACATTTGCTCTTGCTCTTCCCTCTACCTGGAACACACTTCCTCCAGATATCCTTGTGGTTTACTCCCACATGTCCTTGAGGTCTTTGTTAAAAAGTCATCTTATGAGAGAAGCCTTCCTTAATGACCATACATAAAAGAACCCCCTCCCCCACGATCTCTATCCCCGTTACCTTACCCTGCCTACTTTACTTAATGAGTTATCCTCACTTGACACATACAAACACACACATGTATATTACATATATTTGTATGTTGTGTGTTCACTGATACCTGTTTTCCCCTCAGAACATAAACTTCCACACAAGTAGAGACTATATTGTTCAATGTTTTATTTCTCCCCAGAGCGTAAAACAATGCCTCATACATAGTAGGCACTCAATATATCTCTGCAGAATTTCATGTTATGTTTCTACTTTTTGTCTATGACCACTGTTTCAGATGAAGTTTAAGAAAATATTAAAGATTATGTAAATATTTTTGAGCTTAAAGAAAAAGTAAATGACAATTCTAACATAAAAAGGAACATTTTAGCTGAAAAATATGTAACTTTCATTTTTTAAAGTGCTCTCCACTAATAAATTCCAAATTTTTCCAAATGCATAACTTTTTCATAATTTTAGTTGAATTTTAATTATTATTTGATGGAAATTGGTAAAGTGATTTTTGTGTATAGATTAGATGAGATGACTGATATTTTTCAACTTTTCGTAGTATCATTTTGTTGTAAAAAGAGATGAAGTTATGAGAAAAAGAGTGTTCATTTTTAAATGTTTTGTTTATGGAAGACTTTATTTTCATTCTGTTTAATTATTTAAGTATTCTTTGAGAACCATATATGTCTAATTCATCATAGTTAAACAGAAGCATTTGGGTGTGTAAGTGTATATAGTTTATCTCATAACTTAATGATCAGTAATTTCTTTTTTATGAGTAAATTGTTTTTAGTATTCCTCTGTCAGGCATGTGTTTTATTTATATCTTTCTCTCTTTAGTGTATAATCAAATTCTTACTATTTTCTATTTCATTGCTGTCTTTTCACTTTTCTTTTCTTATTTATGTCAGAATTTTTAAGGGGGCCTGAGATAGCTTTGCTCCGTAAGCGCCTGCAACAACTGAGGCTTAAGAAGGCTGAGCAGCAGAGGCAGCAAGAGCTCGCTGCACGTGCCAAACAACAGCCTTCCACTTCTGATCAGTCTTCTCATGAGGGCTCTTCACAGGACCCTCATGCTTCAGGTTATTAATGTCAAGTGTCCTTAAGCAGCTGGTAAAGTTGGTTTTTAACACTGCTACTGTGTAATAAGATGCTTCCCTTTTCCTCTTCAAAAGGAGAGCTGATGTGCTTGCAGCTTGTCCCTGCCTTTCTTGCATATGGTGGTGTTCATCACCACACGGCTAGGGGGACAGATTGGCAGCAGCATTTGGCAGAGATGAATATAAAATAATCCATTATTTTATTTGTAATATATTTGGAGAGAAGCAAATATTTATTAATTTTATAAGTGAACTACTTTCTAATAACCTAGTGAATTCAGAACCTGACTTGATCATTTCTGTTGAAATTTCTTACATTCTGAAATAATATCTATGCTTCTGGCTCCTAGCTCTTCTTCATTTTTTCGCTTTGAAATTTAACCTGTCCCTATTCCCATATAAACCTAGCAGTGCTAGATTTTAGAATTAGAGTATTGTTTGGCCATAACTAGCATGCTGACTCTGTCATCCCCTTCTGTAATTATTTGACATTTTTCAGCATTTGCTTCCTTATTCTTCTACACATAATGAGCTTTCTGATATGTAGGGCAGCAAAAGTACTCCACACTCTCATGTTCCTACGCTTATGCTATAAAACTTTGATAAAACAGTAATAATTGGTACCACTTTCCTTTTCATTGAGTATTTTAATGGCCCAGTTCTTTTATGGTCAGAAAGCTGATGATGCTCAATAAACATTTGTTGAAAGAATTAATGAAAGATATAGTGTAAAATAATTTGTCAAATTAATTCTTTCAAGATGGATAATAAATAGGTACTCCCTATCCTGTACTATAGGTAACTATAGTAGGTGCTATAAATTTTTATTTAGGAGCTAGAGTGTGTCTGGGTTCTAATACTAATGAGATTATAAAGCTTTGATGTACTTTGTGTTGCCAACCTAAGGAGTGATGATTTGGGCATTAATTATTTTGAGAACTCTGATTTAATTACTTGGAATTAATTTGTATATTGGTAGAACTGGACAAACTCCACTTTATAAATATCTGTTCCACTAAGTGCTATGGTAACAAAAGCACATTATATAATATCATAGTGAAGTAAAATAGATTTAAGTTACGTAATATAGGTGTGATGTTTGGAATAAATTCGGACCTGATTTTTAATTCAGTGTTATGTTAATAGAGGGAATATCAATCAAGCAAAGATGCCTCTGACTTTTTTTACTATAAAGCAGTCGTTTCCAATACTTAAAACTAAAAAGAAAGTTTGATTCAGTTACGCTCATGACATTTGATGGTAAGACGTTTTGCTATGATTTTGTGCTTTATATAAAACTCTAGCTAAACTATTTCAAAAGTAAAAAACTAGGCAACATAAAAACACATAAGAAGAAGAAAAAATGTCCCTACATATATAAATATTTTATTCAAATTTAGCAGGTAACGAACCAAGTGTTAAAATGAATTTAAGTGTAAAATAAAACTGTCTGCATTAACAGGAAAGAAACGTACATTGTGAACATTAGAAAAATATTTTGAGACTCAGCCTTTCATATTTAGTTCACCAATTTGAATTGAAGTAGGGTTTTTTAAGAATCAGAAAGCTTTAGGGTGATTATATGGTCTCTGTGAAATAAGATGCTATTTTCCCAACTGTTAAATATCATTCTTATTAAACAGTATCTAATTTGGTAACCAGTTTATTTGTGATAATCTTTAAAAAGCTAAAGTTGAGTAGACACCTTGCCAGTTTTGAAATTAAGAAACATGTTATCTTTACTTTGTGTTAAACAACATAATGGGCTCCTGAGGCTGACCACATGGACCATTATTAGAGGCCCTTAGTGCTATCACTCAATGTTACATTGCTCCCTTCACCTACAAGGTGAAGCATCTGTATCATATGTTTTTAACATAGCGTTCATATGAGACCTTAATAAGTCTAATTGTAACATGCCTTGGGTTCACTTGATAGTGCTACTTTTACTTTATTCTGGCCTCACGTGTCACAGGAACACTATTTGGTAATTCTCTCATGCTAGATGTTACTACTAAAATCATCTATCAGTATAGAAAGCACCAAAATTAACATTCTAGATTTTAATTTATTAACAGTAGAAGAATGTACAATTCTCATAGATAAAAACATTTTCCCATTATACCGTGATATCTGTAGAATATCAGTAACAGATGATAATGTCAATAAATGATACTTCCATTGTCTTCTCACCCATTTAAATCTTCTAGGTATAAGATATTCAAAGGAGATATTAATGTGATTTAGAAACCAAGAAATTTGAACAAGTGTAGAATTTCTGAATTACTGCATTGTCTAGTAAACATTTTATTCTCTTTTCAAAATATAAGATTCTTCAGAATCTTTTGTGAACAGCTGACTGTAAGATGAATCTACAATACCTAATTTCTTTAGGAAAATGGGATCAAACCATCGAACTGTTTTGTAGAAATAACCTACATTTTAATGAGATCAAATAGGAAGGGGGACCTGATGCTAGTTAGTCATAATCCCAGATAGAATTTATTTATTTAGTTGTCAATATTTCTTGGCAATTGAAGACTGAAACATTATTCCAAGGCACCAAATGGTATCACTCTCAGTTTCAAGTTGCTGTTTAAGATAAACTATATAAGGTGGATATTAAAAGATGTTTAAACAGTGGTTTTCCTTTTTTTTCTTTTCAGCTGTGAGCTCTTTTATCAGAGTCTCCTGTGGAAGTTCTAATATAGAATATGTAAAAGTGGCACTAACATAAAATACGTAAGGAGAGATGAGGAATGGTGGCCCTCTTGCCTGCCCCTCTGGCCACCCATGACACCTATGCTGCCCAAACGTCTATTTGAAAACCACTGTTCTGAAAGAATTTTTGGCACCTATAAATTATAATTCTTCATAGCAAATTTCCAAAAATTTCATTTTTCAAAGTCAAAATAGATTACTTTGAAATGTTTTTATTTCATTTAGTTTTTAAAAACTGCATTTTTTCCTCGGCTTTTAGGAAATACATCATAACTCATTTCTAGCTTTTCAGTGATTTTTTTTCTTTCATCATAAAGAGGTGAATTTGCCTCCATCAGATTACTGGCTGAGTTCTTGTCACTGGCCCTGTGACTAGATGACCTTGGGCAGGTCATTCGGCTGCTTTATGCCTCAGTTTCTCAATTATTAATTTATTTAGATGGTGTGGCCTGCCATAATTTATAGAGATGGCATGAGGATGGGGTAGACAATACTGTATTTTATAAATAAAGTTGTTGTACTCCTAAGTAGAGCCGTACACATAATGTACTATCTTAATTATAGTATCTCTTACTTACTACCTCAAAATGTCCTCATATCATGGCCATGTAAGAGATTGATAGCATTCAGGGTTTTGAATGAGCTGTATGTATGTTTATCAGATGAATGCCATTAACAGCTATCGCAGAGGCATTCAGCATATGGCTGATTTTAAACCCAACTCTGTTTTTCCATTTCAGGTCCCCCGAAGTCATGGGGTGCTGGCTCCTGCTCAGAGTGACAACACCCTGTGGAGTCTGCTGGCACTGGCCCGACCACCACAGAGCCCCACTGGAGCATGGAGCCAGCTTAGAGAGGGCCAGGTAGGAACTGTTTTTTCACTTTATGGCACGGTTTTGCCAATTGGAAAAGAAAAAAAGTAATTTTTATACCCCCAAAGGGTATAAAACATTGGTGATTATTTTTGAAAAAGGGCTTTTCAAAACTGAGCCATATTGGAAAAAATCAGCACTTACCCGATCCTATGCATACAGTATCTGATTCCCAGCACTGTCTGTGATGACTGTCCCATGTAGTACTTCTCAAATGGATGCCTGTGATCCATGTTTTTATCGTTTGTAAGCAGTTAGTAAATCAGATGTGATGCTGATCTAGCTCTGCAAGCACTCCTGAACTATCTTGAAGGACAGAGTCCTGAGCAAAACAGTGAGGAGTCTCTTAGAACTTGAAACATGGGAATATGCTTCATATTTTTCAGAACAGCTTCCTATCATTATTTTTCATTCAATTCCATGTTTCTGAAAAACAGGAAAGTAACAATAATGTTAATTGACCCTTTCCTATTGCTGCCTAAATACTTAACATGGATTATGTCATTAAGTATTCACAAGAACAGCATGTGGTAGATATTGTGATTATATACATATCCCCGTTTTATAGATGGAGAAACTGAGACTTAGAGACGTTAAATAACTTGCCCAGGGTTACGGTATTACTTAGTGGAAAAGCCAGATTTGAACCAAGGGAGTCCTTGTTATTTACCTGTTAGACTATACTTCTTTATTTTTTTCTACAGTTGAGAAAATTCTGATGTTAAGGGGTTAAAGAATTTCGTCAAGACCAAAATGCACATTTTTTGGAAATATATGGTAATTGGCCATGAGACACCTTGAGCTTACCACTGAATGAGCTTTTGCCTAAAGTTTATCTCTACCTTAAAAATAATAATAGTAATTCTAAACACTTCCAATAAGCTAACCAACCATATTGCATTTTGTAATGTTATCATTGGACCATATGGTCAGATTTTTATTCTGTAATGGTGCTTTCTGGAAGATATTTCACAGAAGTGGAGTAGAGTATGCAGACAACTGAAGCAATCAACATTGAACTAATGATTGTATTTTCCTTTAATATTAGCTATTCAGGTAGTTACTCTGTTAATATTTGGAAATATTTCTGTAAAACAGAAGTTATGAATATTGTGTTTATGACTATCCAGTGGTATAAAAACATGTTACTTCATATGTTTATGTGACAGGAAAATAATCCTTCCAAAAACAGTTACATGGTACCCAAGATTAAAAATAGAATGGAAGCAATGATCAAGAAGGGTTCCTTCTTAAAGATTGGTCTTCAAGATGGGAGAAACAACAGATAATTCCCCAGATAAATGCACTATCCATTACAGACTGTAAAACCAAAAAGGATACCCTTTGGTTTAATACTATCTGTCCAAACATAAACTTCATTAATATTTTTAAATCCTTCAGGAGTTTGAAAATATACAATTTTGTTGAGATGACAACACTCTGGATCCTTGATCAATGTCCTTCCTAAATTTTATTTAAAAAATAAAATGCACATTATTTCATAAGATTTGTACATTCCATAATATTTATAGAAAAATTAAATATTTGATAAAGGATTTGTGGGAGAGTTGATAGTTTTCTGAGGGCTCTTTCTTATTAAATGATAGCACAGTGAAATGTGTAACAAATCCAAATCCAAAAATATTTCATAGGATACTCTCTAGGAAGATTTTCCAATATTTATTTCACTGTGACTCACATTTTTGTTATTTTTCTTTAAAGAATACAATTTTATTTTTCTCTAAAGGCCAACTTACCTATTCTTCAAAAACAACATGGATTATGGGGGCCAACCTGGTTGCATAGTGGTTAGGTTCACATGCTCAACTTCTGCAGCCCAGGGTTCGTGGGTTCGGATCCTGGGCGCAGACCTACACACCACTCATCAAGCCATGCTGTGGAGGCGTTCCACGTACAAAATAGAGGACGATTGGCACAGGTGTTAGCTCAGCAACAATCTTCATCAAGCAATAAGAGGAAGCTTGGCAACAGGTGTTAGCTCTGGGCCAATCTTCCTCACCAAAAAATAAAATAAAATAAAATAAATAAAAATAGGAATGTTGTATATAACTCTGAAACGGATACAAGAGAAGTCTTAAAAAGGAAGGGAAAGCATGAATAAATTAGGGAAGTAATTGAAACACCATCATTCCTGCTTTCTTTTTTGCATAGTACAGATTTGTTGAACTGAATGTTCTGATGAAGAGGTGATAAGGAAGGATAAGTAAAAAGTATTACTAAAATGATGATCATGCTTTATCAAAATATAGTAATACAAAAATCTGTGAGCAAACTAGTTATATCAGAAGGTAGACGATTTAAAGCTGATACAAGTGGTCCCAGTAGCAGGATTCAGACTTTTTAAATGTACACATGGAAGCAATTATGTAACATAAAATTGCTGAAAATCCAGAGTATATTGGACTACTTCTCTTAACTGTCGAGTTAAGAACTCTCTTAACTCAAAATATCTACTTTCAGGGGAATAAAGTGCTGTTATGAGTAGGAACTGGTGATCAGCCAAAAGTACAAGGTTTTTGTTTTATTAAACAACATTTGCTAACAATTAGAGCATAGGATTCTAGAAACCAGGAGAGAGCTGTTCTTATATTCTTACATTTAAGGCGGAGCTATGCTTGTTATCCACATATTCCCTTTTCCTCCAGCCCCACTGAGACACTGAAAGCCAAGCCATGACTAGTACTTACCTCTTTCTATTCCCCAGCGCTTTGCTTAGGTCCCTGGGATGACCAGGAAGAAAGGAGAAGCTTAGGCCTAAAAATGTTATGACTTATCCTATGTCACATAGCTAATTATTGTCAGCAGTAGGGTTAGAATAAAGAATTAATAACTCCAGACCAGCATTCTTTCCATTTTATCATGCTGCCTTCCCTTTGTAACAGTGTTTTTCAAACAATAGAACCCATTTATAAAACAAATTCTTTCATAGAAACTCACTGTATTGAAAGGATAAAAATAAAATGTTCTGTTTGAAGCCAAGGTAGAAAGCATGAAGCCCAGACCATTAAGCCTGCTCTTTGCCTCTCTTTTCCTTTTCCTACCAGGTACCTAAAGAAACCTAAGCCTTCACGGAGTATAGCTTTAATAGGCACAACATACCATAGAATTTTTAAAGTTATCTATGTTTCTGTAATGGTATTATAAACCATTTCTTTGTCTAACATCTTCACTTGAGCTCCTTTTTCAGCTCAAGGTGTGTGACAAACAACATCTTGCAAAGTATAGAGAGCATCACATTTCATGCTTTGAATCCTCCAATCCAGCATGAAAGCCATCGTAAGGAACTGGAGAGGGAGTTTGAGAAGGGGAAGAGTCTTCTATTTAGTGAAGGAGATACTCCATTTTTATTTTGTCTACCTTGCACCTTGTGCCTGTGCTAAATGAATTTGATAAAAGGTATATGCATGAAAGTAGAAGAGTATTTTCTCAACTCATTCTGAAAGTTGCTAAGTGCTTGCCTGGAATAACATATCTTAAGCACATGGCCCTGCTTACTCACTGCTTGGGAAATACACCACAGTACTTACTTCTATTCCCCACCCATATACATTTGTTTCTTAAACTTAGAGATGATCATGACATTGCTGTGCAGTTTTCTGCTGCTTACTTTTAAGTTGAAATCTCATTTTTGTTTCAGATTCTCCTTCTTCTGTGGTTAACAAACAGCTTGGATCCATGTCACTTGACGAGCAACAGGGTGCGTGCAACAGGAGATGCGCTATGCCCATCCATCCATAGTTTTATTGCAGTGCATAAACCAAGCTCTCTCTCACTTTTTCATAGCATTTCATTTTGGTCTAATAGTCAGTATTCTGTGGGCTAAATTACTGTAGGTGGTATTGTGCACAAAGGGCCTTCTTGGCCTATACAAATTATTTTCTGTGTAAGCTAAGTTAATTTCTACCTTTGACTCTTTATGCCAACTTTGTATTCTCTTCCTATAACAATATTGTAATGGATGTAAGCTATATCCATTTTTTTATTCTAGGTATCTATCATAAAATTATATAGAGTTAACCTAGAGTTAAGCTCCAAAGCCATCAAGCAGGAGAGAAAATAGCTTCCACTGTGTCCACTTGCTCTTTTTGAAGTAAGAGAGGTATACACTCAACCTCAAATCCTTGAGCAGAGCCTGATGAGATAGACAGATCACTTATTTATCAGGCTTTCTTACCAGCAGGTCCAGTATAGCACAGAGAGGGATTGGTAGAGGGAGATATTCTGACAACAACAAGGGCCAGCTAAAAAGAAGGATGGCAAGAGGAAGACTGTAAATAAGCAAACAGGCTGTTTAGAATTAGGGCAAACAGCCTTGATATCTCACCTCAGAATTTGCTGGAGGATTCTAAATTTATTATGACATAATGAAAGATAATGTTAAGTCATCAAGAATAACTTAAATAATATTCACTTTTCTTTATTTAAAGAGACATGATCGCTTAAAAGATTTTACAAATATTTTTCAAAAAATTAAAAACTAGCTTAGCAATAAGGTCATAAGCTTTAGTTGACTGAAAGTTTACATGTGTAGGATGACTCATTTGTCAACACTATTGGGAAAATTAAATATAGCTGAAGTACCTATTTGGTCCAATAGATCTAATTTTAACCATCTTCTGGGAGAAATATTCAGAAACTACTTTTAAAACAAATTACAAAACTCCTTCTGTACGTCTGATCTTAAATTATTCTTTATAGAACTAAGATGACAAGTATTGCTTTAGATTTTTCTGTTCTTGAGAATGAATGAATGAATGAATTGGTAAATGAATTCTATAACTAAGAAGTTAAGCATGTTTTATCTTTTAACACTTATTGTAGAGGTATTAACAGTGAAGAAAAATTAAGGTAAAACACAATTATAGTGTCATATTATAATATAGTGTATTTCCGTTTAAAACTACTCTCTAATCAAATAATCTTTTTTTGTAAGGATATATGAAAGTAAATAGTGTGACTACCAGAGAGTTTGTGGCCAGATTCAAATTTTATTTAATTACATAGAATAATTTCCATAGAATTATATTGAATATTATATTCAACTTAAGTTGGTACTTAATTTACATGATATAGGATGTGACAGAAAGAGATGAATAAAGGATAACTCCCGTATTTTTGGCAACGATAGCTGAGTGAATAATGATGCCATTTACTAGGGTAGACTAGTTTGGAGGCAGAAATCAAGAGGTTCTTTGTTCTTCTGGTTGTGTAAAGTGTGATATGCCTTTTAGTCGTGTAAGTAGAGATGTTGTATAAAAGGTCAAATATTGAATAGGTTTGGCAGAAACTGCATCAGAATAGACCATTATTAATGTAACTTCGAGATGAGTCCTCTGAGCAGAAATTTTCTAATGGACAGTATATCCAAATACATTAAACTCTGAGCTTTTACGTGGCTTTTTGTTCAGCAGGGTTACATCTTTTAAAGTACTAAGGACTTCCACATTATAGGCTTACACTAGCTCAAGAGAACTTCTACTATAAAAATTAAGAGAAACTGCCTACCACCATCTTTCTCACCTGAACTGACAGTAACCTCTTTGCTGTTCTCCTCACTTCCACTCAGGCTATAGTCTATTCTCTACCAACAGCTAGAGTGAACTTTGAAAGATGTAAATCTAATCATATCCTTCATCTGCCTAAGATTTTTTGTGTCCCTTTGCCCTTCAAAACAACCTAAATCCATTTCTTGGCTTACACAGCCCTACATGACCTGGCCCGTATCTCTCCGACCTTCTCTCAGGCCGTTCTTCCCTCACTCATTAAACTTTTGCCAAATACGTCTGCTTTGAGTTCTTCTAACGCTCTAAGTTCCTTTCCCTCTCAACTCCCTTGTATATGCTATTCCCTCTACGAGAAATGCTGTTCCCTCAGCAACTTCTACTTATCAAATCTCATTTAGATAGTACTTTCTCAAAAATAATTTAACCTAATCTGAAGTAGTTCTCCCTCTTTTTCTCATGACCTGCTATTTTCCTTCATTGCATTTGTCAAAATTGGTAATCATACATTTATTTAAGGGATTGTTTAATAAGCTTTCTTTCTTCATATTCTCTAAATGTTGTTTTCATTGACTATAATATACTCAATGCCTAACACTGTATCTGTTACACTGTTATACATTAAACAAAAAGTGTTTGCTGAATGAATGAGTAAATAAATTAATTCCTTAAGCAATGGGATGCTGTAGAAATTGTTTCATCTTGGGAGAAACATGACCAGATTTACGTATTGGAAAAGTCATTTTGGCAGCAATATAGATGGTTGATTGGAAGGGAGTATCATTGAAAACAGCAAGACGATGTAAGGGACTATTGCCATAGTCCAGGTGAGAGATGATGATGGATCCAATCTAAGGCAGTAGCAGTGGGAAGTGAGAAGAATGGACAGATTTTTAAAGTATTTAAGAGGTAAGAGTATTTAAGATGGGACTTTGAAACTGATTAGTTAAAAATGAATAAGAGAATGATAATCCAGGTGTCTTGATAGGGTAATAGATAGTGATACTGTCAACCAAGATGGGGATTTCAGGGGGAACAGTTGGTATAGGGGAAAAGAATACATGAGATTTTTTTGGTATGTTGAGTTTGAAGTACCTTTGGATATCCAAATGGAGAATTCTCATAGGCAGTTGGATGGATATATGATTCTGGAAGTCACCAGAGAGGAGATAAAAATTAGGAATCGTCAGTTTACAGATAGCAGTTGATACCATGGGAGTGGATAAGATTGTCTGTGAAAAGAGGAAAGCCTGTACTATGAGAAGCAAGCAGAGAAAAGGGTCTAGCTAAGGAGACAGAAAAGGAATGAGCAGAGGAATAGGCAGAACAGAAAGAATGCCATATCCAAAACCAGGGGAAAACAAAAGTGCGAGAAGGAACTGGTGTGTAGTGCCACAGGAAGCAATGACGTCAAATACGAAAAGGACTAAGAAATGTTTTGTGAATTTGGTAATATGTGGATTATCAATTTCTTTGGCATTGCAGTTTGAGTGCTATGGTGGAGGCAGAAGCCAAATAGCAGTGGTTTGAGGAGAAAGACTAAAAAAAAAGTGGAAACATTGGTATATATACAGGTGACTTTTTCAGTACGGTCAATTAAGAATGAAAAGATAGGGGCCCGCCCAGTGGCACAGTGGTTAAGTTCATGCGCTCTGCTTCAGCGGCCCAGGTTCACAGGTTTGGATCCCTGGTGCAGACCTACAATACTTGTCAAGACACGGTGTGGTGGCACTCCACATAAAACAGAGGAAGATTGGCACAGATGTTAGCTCGTGGCCAATCTTCGTCACAAGAAAAAAAGAATGAAAAGATAGAAGAAAGGTAATGTCTTTGAAGGGAGTTGTAGTTTCAAAACTGAGCTGTTTATAGAATGAGAAAGAATCTTTGTAGAGGAGGTTAAAGGTATAGGGAGGGGAGGATAGTTGATGTACCCAGATAGGCTATTATTTCAAGTTTTAATCTTTGTCAAGACTCTTGTTCTCCATTTTACCCTGCAGAATGGAAAAGTTTTACCCTGCAGAATGGAAAAAGTAGTACATCTAATAAGTTTTCTTTCTGAAGATATCTCTGACTAATGATTGTTAAGCATATTTTAAAGTTCTTTTTCATACTTTTAAAGAGACACTAATATATGTATTTTTTAATTGATAATTAAGTTTTGTATTTACCTGACAGTATTCACCACTTTTTAGGTGACCAGGCACTTTTACATGTTGTTTAATTTAATTTCCTGTAGTGGTTCATAGATTTCTTTATATGGGATGGGTTACCAAGAATAAAATGTTAATAATAAAAATTTTACAGGGGCTGGCCCCATGGCATAGTGGTTAAGTTCAGTGTGCTCTGCTCTTCATGGGTTCAGATCCTGGGCGCAGACCTGTGTACTGCTCATCAGCCATGCTCTGGTGGCAACCCACATACAAAATGGAGGAAGATTGGCACAGGTGTTAGCTCAGGGCTAATTTTCCTCAAGCAAAAAAAGAGGAAGATTGGCAACATACGTTAGCTCAGAGTGAATCTTCTTCACCAAAAAAAAAAAAAAAAAAAAAAAATTCTAAATTTTAGTGGGTGTGCTTCACTGAAAGAAATTGTTTTCTTTCAATAATTATATACACATTATTGAACTGGTTGATTGCAATCAGTGTTTTTGCTTTTTATGTTGAATTTTTAACAAAAGCACAACATTTGATAAGCAAAAGCATATTTAGTCTAAACCTTCTGAATCATAAATGCAGCTGCCTGGTTGCCTCAATAGTTTTTATTTTCTTTGACCAAAATACTTTTTTAAGAAACAAAATGGTAGGGAAATAAGTGTACAGAATGCGCATTGTTTTTATCCTGTTGTAACATACTTTCTAGTACTCTCCAAATTTAGGGCTCTGTGCAGACATATTGACAGCCCTTCTGTGCTAATCAGAAACTATGTGAATAAGGACAGTGATGTCTGTTATGCATGTTGTTTAATTTGAGCAATATGTTTTTATGAGTAGTTTTGATTTTCATATTATGCTTACTATATTATAAGGGAAAAAATCCTCTTCTGACATATATTTCTCTTGCCTATTTATATTATTAAAACTAATAAATTTTTCCTGTTAAAAATATGTAGGCCTGCAATTTCCCCTGATTTTATTAAAACAACAACAAAAGAAACTTATGATCTTAACATTTAATTTTTGAGAGGATATAAGAAAATAATTTAGGCCATGACTAAAGCAGTTCCTTTTTATTCATTACAGTGATAAGTGCAAGTTGATAATGCTGAGTTTGAAACTTATGATTATAGGCAATTGTGCCTGTGTCAGACACTCATTTTCTATTCTAGATTTAAAGAAATATAAATGCTAATTTGTAGGCTTTACAAATAAAAGTGTTAACTATTCATTGTATATTATTTTACCTAAGCAGACTTCTTTTGATGTTAATAAATGTATACTTATAGAAAGAGACTTGTGGATGATCAGAAACCAGTGAAACGCATATTACTGATTCTGCTAGGGTAGGTTTGGAAATGGAAATATTGGACCTTTCATGGATTAAGTATGTATTCCCTTAAGATTATACACTGTCGCCAAATTGAAATTTCATTTTAGTAATATCATCTTGACAGGATTACGTCAAGTAGTATTTTAGATCACTATTAAATGTACTTTGATAATTCTGATTTTTATTAAATAATGATTGAAGCCTGTTATATTAATGGGAAATATCAGTTCAGTACTTATCACACTGGAATATATCTGTAAATACTGTATTTTAAATTATAGAGAACAAAGTTAGTGAAATCAGACTTCATTCTAAATTTTTTATATTCCTTAGAACACATTATCACTGAGTTGCTTAGAATGAAGTAACTAGTCTCCTTTTCCCAAATACTAAGTCTAGATTCTTGCAATTAGTGATATATTTGATCTTTTGGAAGTTAAACCCTATTTAATTTTTATTGCATATGCTTACTTGTTCCACTCTCCTGTTAACCAAATCAATACTTGTATCTCCAGTTAAATTGTTTTCCAACTCGGAATTGTCCATGATGAAAATAACTGATATTTATTGAGTTTTTAATATGTGACTGGCACTGTTAAGAATTTTACAAGCATTATCTCATTTGTTTTAATTTAATGAGGCGAATACTAATATTATCCTCATTTTGCTGGTGAAGAAACCAAGACTCCAAGAAATTTGTAAGGACACATCAAATAAGTGCTGGAGCCATATTTGTATGTCTGTTTCATTAATTCAACTTATATTTAAGCGCCTCTTTACCTTGTGGCAAGTTCTGGGCTCAGCACTAGGCTACATCAATGAAGAAAGCTAGTGCTCCCTGTGCTTGGAACATTTAGCTGATTAACAATAACAGTATTAATAATAATAATAACACCACCACTACCATAGACACTTTTTTCACATTTTCTTTGGGCCAAACATTATTTTGAGCAATTTTTGTATGTTAATTTACTTAATCCTCACCACAACCTTACACAGCAGGTACTGTTATTATCCCCATTTTCCAGATGAGGAAAATGAGGCAAAGAGAGGTTGAGAAACTTGGCTAGGGTCACACACGGTATGTATGTCTAAGTGTTAGAAATGTGATTCAAACCCAAGCAGTTTGGCCCTGGTGTCTGAGATCATAAGCGCTATGCTTTGCCTCATCTAACAGTAAAGACAGATGATGAAAAAATAAATGTGTGATGAATGTTATAAAAGAGAAAATTAGAAGGTTCAATGGGGAACATATAAGAGTGAGTCTTTGTCTTTTCTGGTAGGGGGCCAAATAAGGCATCCTGGAGGACAGGACATTTAAGCTGAGATCTGAAAGGTGAGTGTAGTAAGTTGGGTGAAGGAGAGTAAGGAAAGGAAGCCTGTGTGGAGGCCCTGAAATCATCACATTAGCACGACGAGAAGAGTCCCCCTGTGGCTGGAGTGTGCCAAGGCTTCAAGAGGTACGTAGGGCCCAGATTGAGAAGGGCCTGTTGGACATTGTAAGGTTTTGGGTTTTATTTTAGGAAGAGTAGGAAGCTAATGAAGGATTTAAAATAGGGAGTATGGCCTGATCTGGTTTATTCTGAATAGAGTATGGAGAATTGATTAGGAGGTTCTCCTAGTAATAATTTTGACCCCATGAGAGAAGTAACATAGGAGAGATGGGAGACTGAAGAGATTCAAGAAATATTTAGGATGTAGAATGAACAGGATTTCATGATAGATTGCATGAGGCAAGGCATCAAGGGAGGAGTCCAGAGCATAAATTGCAGTAACAACTCTGGAATTTTTATGTGGGGATGGTTTAGTAATGGAGTCTGGTTGGAGGGAGCAAGACCGGGATGTGTGTCTTGAATCTGCTTTCATATAGTAAATACAGTGTTTTTACTTAGATTATACATCTATTTGTGGTGGTTTGAGGGAGGTCCTGATGGAGATTAGCAGGTGACATTTCTAACTGCTGCAAGGGTAACTCCCAAGTTTGGATTGAGCACAATTAAGTGGATGGCTCTTCCTTAGATAGGTAACCCTGGAAAAGGAAGAAGATATGGGAGGGGACGTGTAGAAGGAGGTGGAGATCACGAGCTTGGTTCTGAGTATGTTGAATTTGAGTTATCTGTGTGAGACACCCAAGTGGAAAAGTCTGGGCAGTTGACTGTCCGGTTGTGGAGCTTAGAAAAGATGTCAGAGCTAGAGAAGTAAATTGGGGAATTTTCTGCATATAGATGTGATTGAAGCCATGAAAGTAGATTAAATCAACCAAGAGAAAAGTAAAAAGTGAGAGGAGGGAGTGGAATATCTAAAACATCTCAAAGAAAATGAGAAGAATTCCAGAAAAAAGATTTTACTAGAGGAGAGCTGGTAAAGGAGACTGAGAAGGAGAAGGCAGAGTGGAGCAGTGCGGCGTCATGAGACCAGGGAAGAGACGGTTCAACACGAGGGAGCTGTCTGTCAGTGCTGCTGAGAGGCATGGAAGCGTGCTCTGAAACTCACCATGAGGTTGGCCAGCACGGGGTGACTGATCTCACTGAGAGTTTCACTGGACTCAGAGAGAAAGAGGCCAGCCAGACCAGAGTAGCAGATGAAGAAATGGAGATGAGAAGTAAGAAAAGCGTTTCAAAACAGTAAGTGAGGAGGACAGTAGCTGGAGGGAACAGGGGTTAATGAGAGTGTTCTGCTAAGCTGTCTACCTCATCTGTTCATTTTCCTCTGGGAGTCACTTTTTAATGTATTCATTAACCTATATAGTTAGTGCATGGCAGACAGGTTTCTTTTTGTTTTTGCTGAGGAAGATTTGCCCTGAGCTAACATCCGTGCCACACTTCTATTTTTTGGTATGTAGTCCACCAGCACACCATGGCCACAAACAGAGCAGTGTAGGGAACTGAATCTGGGCCACTGAAGTGGAGTGCACCAAACTTAACCGCTAGGCAGCTGGGCCTGGCCCAGGTTTGATTTTTTAAAAGAGAATCTACCTGAAGAAACAGTCATGAAAAGAGAAATACTGAATGAGGATTTCGGCAGGGCTTAGGCGCCACGTGGGCTGGACATCCTTACCTACTTTCTTCCTATCTGTTCTCCCTCGAGACTGCAAGTGAAATAGGAATAGGAGACTTTTATGAACAGAGGGATACAAGGCTAATAGTTGTGGAGTAGTGGGGAGGAGAGCCTTGGTAGCATAGGTAAAATGACTCCTGCGTTTCCCCCCGAACTGTCAGCATCTTTGGGAATGTGGAACAAGGCACGGTCTGGATTGACGTGCCTCCTAACCCCGTGTTTAAGTTCAATTCACATTTCTGGGTTATGTCGTGAAAAAAATTCTTGGATTAAAATTATTATAATTGACATAGAGGTTGAGTTTTCATTGCCAGGAAGAAAATTTGACTAATAATAGATTATATGGGGGAGATTTCCCGATTTATTCAGTACTAAAGTTGCACTTTGAATGGTTTTGACTTTCATAAAATAGTTAACTTTGATATAGTCAGATTTCACTCATGAGAACACTCGTTTTTAGAATAAAACATCTTGCCTCACAGATCTATATGATAGATAGGTGTTCTCTGTTAAGAATCTACTAGAAACAGGTTCTCCACTTTGAATCAGAATATGCCTCCTTATACAAATGATTGTAAGAACTGAGTATCTAGTAGTCTGAGGTCTGCAGAAAAGTTAAAGATTCCTGACCTATAAAAATGGAAAGTTTGCATTGGTTTAGAAACAATACTTGAGAAATTTGCCTTTTCTTCTATGTAAGCCAAGTAAATTGGGGTGGAAAATTTGTTGAGAGAGTGGAACTTTATCATTGACATGTCTACATTTTTTCAGAGAATTCCACCATATATTTTGTTTCCTTTTAGATTTGATTTTTTTAATCATTTGGCATAATGGAATGAGAAATTTTAACAAGTTCATTGTATAACGGAAAATCCCTTTGAAGAATACATTATTTCTATATGATTCACAGGTTGTCTGGCTATGATAGGTGATGAATGTATGATTGTACAGTTATAAAAGCAGAGAGGAAGTTTGGCATAGGGTTCTACACAAATTATTGTGACCATATTCTAGTTAATATTCACTTTGAATACTTTCTTTAAACACACACATAGGCTAGGTCTCCGGGGGTATCCCAGTGAAAGTCCAAACAGCCATATCAATATTTAGATGATATACAAACCTGGTTACCATGATAGCATATTTTGTACTACTGTTAGCACACAATTTTTTTGTATGTCTTCGAGCATGTTTTTTGGAACCACAAATAATTATAATTTCTTAGTGAAAGTCCAGATTAAATAGTTTGAAAACATATGCATTACCCAAAACACGTTACTTTGTGGTTCTTTTGTGAAAGGCTTTGAAGATACCTGATTAAAAATTCAAAGAAACTGCTTTCAAATTATATTTCAACACAGTCTGAAATTTTTTTCTGAGCCAATGTACTAACCTGAAAGGGCTCTTATACCATTTCTGGAAAGGATATTTTAAATTTGGTTTCCAGACTCTCATGTTATTGACTGTTCACTTCTAACCCTGAAAAATGAAGTCTTTGACAGTATATTGTCTTGATTTTTATGTTATTACTGTACTTCGGAAGCATGTGTTTTAAATAGGTGGTAGTTTGCCTTGATAGAGACCACGCCAAGCTACTAACAGCAGTTGTTTTTAATAATTATAATTACTAAGTAATATAGAATGGCCATCTAAAAACAGCATTGTTGGAGAAGTTAAAAGTGATTTTTTTCCCCACTACACTGCCCTTGTGCTGAGTGTACCACAGTTTAATTAATTTTCTTGTCCTATAATGTTTTGAGAAGAAGGAACAGTTGAGTCCCCAAGTGTCCTGGAAGAAGATCTGTCGTGGTTTCCAAAGTGACAGTTTGGGCTACCAGAACTTTTATCACTTATATTAATGTTGCTGAGAGGAATTATGCATCGTTTCCAAGGAATAACAACACCAATAATTGATATTTCTTAATTAAAATAGTTATTTATTTAAGAAGTCTTATTTTCTACTTTGTATTCAAGTTATTTCCAAGACAGTATAGTAAGTAGGAACTTCATATAGAAGGAAACCTTGATAACTAGAGAAAAAAAATCTAGCTCATTATCAGTTTCATCATCTGTAAAATGAAGATGATAATATAGGAACTACAAAGGTTTAAAAAAGGATACAGGGGCTGCCCCGTGGCTGAGTGGTTAAGTTCGCAGCGCTCCGCTTCGGCGGCCCAGGGTTTTGCCAGTTCGAGTCCTGGCCACAGACATGGCACCGCTCATCAGGCCGTGCCGAGGCGGCATCCTACATGCTAAAACTAGAAGGACCCACAAATAAAAATATGCAACTATGTACCAGGGGTCTTTGGGGAGAAAAAGGAAAAAGAAAATCTTTATGTATCTTTTTTTTTAATATATATCCTGGAACATAGTGATGCTCAATAAATTTTACTTATGATGGTGCTTTCTAAATAAAGTCATTTGTGTGTTTAGGTGAAGTTCAAACTCTAAGGCTCTTAAGTTAAAATCTCTCCTTGTTAAGCATAATATTTCAGTAATATGTGTTTGTGCATTATATACGTAAGGGTTTGAATATTACAGTTTTTAGAATGTGTTTGCTGATCCAACTTCTAACAAATAGAGCAAGTTATGGAAATTAAAATGGCTACAAATGTTTTTTCAAATAAAGTAAAAATAAAACATTTAATTTTTTAGTTCTTTAAAGTAGACTTTTCTTAGACATTTGTAGCTTAAAATATGCATTTTATCAAAAACAAATTGTGAAATTAATTCACTAGTAATTCAGGGATCTACATTTCTGAGAAGATTCCACCCGATAAGTTGTATATGCTCCAGAAGAGGAGTATTAAACTAGGAAGAGTGGGGCACAAGGCTAGGAGCAGAATTCTAAACCTTGGAGATACATGCCCATTGATACCTCATTTGAAGGAACTGCGCTCTGCATTGTGTAGCTTTTCTGCCAGAGACACTCTTTCTTTATGTGCAGCCTACAAGGAGATAACCAGACTCAGGCTCTGAAGTTCTTGTAGCTAACAGAAGAGTGTATTCTGTTATATAGTGATGGGCCAGTTGTGCACAGGGCTGGTGAGTTCATTAACAACTTAATTGAACAAATTCTGTCAACTATAGTCACTTTATAAATTACAGGAATACTACTATGTTTTATGTGGTTTACAATATATAGATCATATTCATGAGAGATTAAATAACTTTGTAGTAGATACCATAGGGAAGAAGATTTTAATTAACAGTGATCTTCTCAAGAAGCTTCTTGCTTTTGGGGGGTGGGGGTGCTATATAAATTTAAATAAGAGCTGTGTACATTTAAATTCTGACCTTTTAACTGCCCTTTGTTTACTATATTCCTGTAGTCATGGTAGCAAGTACCTATAACTGTCTCTTTAATTTTCCTCCAAAGGAAAGTTCTGATATAGCATTTAAATTCCACAAGGCTTTTTATAACTTACGCTTCTATAACCTAGTTAGATCTAAGAAATTCAGTCCTGCAGTTCTCTCACATCTGCTTTGTTTTCTGTTTCTTTACTTTAAAATAAAAATAAAGAACACAGCACTTTATAGTGTTATGAGAGAGAATGAAAGAACTAGCGCAAGCTCTGCCTATTAGTTTCCTTGATCCTCGAATCTTTCAGCTGTCTCTCCTCACCAATTCCACATGCCTAAAGATGACCGTGACTTGCCTCAGTGGGACCAAAATTTCAGCAACATAACTAAAAAATAAAGGGAAACTGTATGTGGACAAATAACTAACAAACAGCAAATTTTTCAAAGATGGTTAAGGGTGGGGCAGATATTTTAAAAGTTCTTCTCTTGATAATTTCGTGTATGCTGAAGGTCTGTGAATTCAGTTATTTTATCAGAATGCCATTTGGTAAAATACCTCTAAAACACTGAATCTAATACTGAATCTTTGAGTGTTGTAATGGATTGTTAATTTATTTCCAGCAGCTGTTTCTATCAAGGGCATAGTCATTACAAAAGTAGTACAGAAACAAAGTGATTTTACCATTGGGAGGCCAGCTTTATAATTCTTTCATACTTTTATTTTCAAATAGTGATTAATGTTATAGGAGAGGGTTTCTCATTAGTTAGAAGTGCAGATGTAAAGGGACACTCCTGAGTTTTATCATCAGCTTGACTTCTCATCTCTTGGAGGAAATCCTTTTTCCTCTGTTCTGCAGTTCTGTGTTTGAAGTCATTAATTGTCCTATCATAGGGTGGAAGGAGAGCAGAGTTCTGCTCTCTTTAAGGTTCTCTTTAATAAGTCTCCAACATCTTCAAGAGGAATGCAAAAAAGATAGAAGTCTTTCCTTGCAATATAGAGTGGACCTAATGCCCACAAAGCTTGAGGAATTGTGGTTTTATTAAGTTGTTAATGCTTTTGTTGTTTTTTTTCAAGATAGAAAGCTTTTCTTCAGTACTACTATATCAGCCCTTCAACTGGTATCAAGAAAACAATTATGTCACAGAAAAGTTTTCTTTCTGCAAGCAGCTGGCAGAAATGTTACATGTTTGATTATATAGGAATTTCTACTCCCTCTGTATTTTCATGTTCCCCCAAGCTGTTATTCATCATAAAAGGAAAAAATTTTAAAGCTCTTAGTTAATTTTGTCTTTGAATATCCATGTCCTCTTTTGTGGGGGGGAGGGGTGACTTTGAAGTCATCTATATCAATTTCTATAGAGTTTCCTGATTTTATTTGCTATTTTACAAATATTTTGTATGTTGAGATAGAGGTATATATCATGGACATCACCTGTAGACTCTTAAGGTGAAATTGCCATTTCCATAATGTAGTAAACAAATTTCTTGCAAGATTAGTCAGGAGGAGGAAAAGAAATATACCAAAATATATGATCCTATAACAAAAAGTTTTAGAAAATAAAAAAGCACAGTAAATTTTCTTCTCCTCCACTCCCAATAGAATGCAGGCTGTAATCCCTCCCTAGATTCTAGTCTATGCATTTGAAAGAACAGAAAGAATTTGATAGCATTTAATTGTAGCAAAGTTTTTACTGAACAACTTCTTTCGGAGCCTTTGCATCTTCTCAGTGTTTCTGAAGGAGCCAATGTTAGTTATTCTTAATACTCTAGCAACTGAAGAATTAAAATCATGAGCATTTCATTAAATAAAAGTACAAGTTTCTAATGTATGTCATTGCATGTTAATATTCTTTGATTTCCTAACAACTAAATATGGTTTTCAAATGTGTGTGATTTCCATCTGAGTCAAAGGGAGTCGTGTACACAAAGCTAGAGTTTGATGCAATGCCACTTTGAAATGTGAGTGTTTCTATAACACGTGCCTTTGACCTTTAAGTGAAAGCCTTAACAGATGTGAGAAAGAATTATGAGAAGGACAACCTAATTTAAGTTTTATAAGTTTTAGGAAATGTCATCTTTTTATCGGTTTCAGAGACTTTTTCAAATGTTTTAAACACAATTTTCAGATAACAATAATGAAAAGCTGAGTCCCAAACCAGGGACAGGTGAACCAGTTTTAAGTTTGCACTACAGCACAGAAGGAACAACTACAAGCACAATAAAACTGAACTTTACAGATGAATGGTAAGTTAATGTTTTTGTAAAGATGTTCTTAGCCATTTTGTAGGATTGTATTAGATATTATTTTTAGCACTTCCTCATCTTTATGGTTTGTTTTGCTGTAATATGTTGGTTCTCAAACTTTAGCGTGCTTCAGAATCATTTGGAGAGCTTGTTAAAACACAGATTACAGGGCCCCACTCTCAGAGTTCAGCTTGGGGTGGGGTCAGAACTTGCTTTTCTAAAAACTTCCCAGGTGGTGCTGATATTGCTGGTCCTGGGAGAGTAGTTCTGATAGAAAATACGAAAGGTAAAAATAATTAATCACCTAAAGACCGTTAGTGCAAAAAGAACAAAGGTAACATTGGAGCTTTTTGCAGTTTTGGTGTATATAAATATATATATATATATATATATATATATATATGATTTTTGTTTTGAATTTTAAAGCATAATTTAGTCGTACTGAATATACTCTATTCCTGCCTGCATTTATTTGACTTAAAATAAATATTCCTACACTACAAGTTAGTTTTCATAAATGTTATTTTACTAGCTATATAATATTCCATCAAGTGGATGTACCATACTTCACTTAACCATTTCCCTTTAATTGGGCAGTGAATTTGTTTACCTTTTCTTTTTAACCAAAAAGGGCTATAATGAATATCTTCGTTTACAAGCTTTTTCTACCTTTAAGATTATTGATTTAAGATATATTCCCAGAAATGAACTATATCTGGGTCAAAAAATATTGCCAAATTATTTTCAAAAGGATCTTCTGTCATTACATTTCTAGCAGCAGCATATGAAAGTACACATTTTGCTGTCTCCAGGCCAGTGTTCAATATATTCACTTATTTTTAGGTTATACACTTGGTTTTAAATTACTTTTGTTTAATTGATTGCTAGTAAAGTTGAACTTTATATTTATTTAGTGGTTGTATAGATTCGCTTTAATGACATTTCTGATTGTACTTATTGCTCATTAATCTAGTTAAATCTTACATTTAAAAAAGTCAAGTTATGTGAGCTTCTTATATTTTTTCCCACTGTCTCATGGCCTTTTGCTTGAGACGGATTCCAAAAATTTTTATTTAAATTTATTACTATTACTATATTAATATTACTTAATATATAGATAATATAATCTTAATGTATAATTGTATATTAATATGTATTAACATAGTAATTGTATTAATCATTTATAAGATAATTCTTTATAATTAATATATTAACATAGTTAATTGTATATTAATATAATAATTATATATTAGCATAATATATAATAATATAAACAATATATAATATAGTTATATATTGTTTATTGTTTATTAATATATAATTATATGTTGATATATGATGTTAATATTATTTATTCCAATTCACTGGTTTCCATTTGTGTTTATGTGTGTATGTATTTTATATTAAAATCTTTAAGTAGGATTTTCAAGTATTATTGAAGACTTTCTATGTTCCATAGCTATCCTAGACACTGGGAATACATCAGTGAAAAAAGTAGACAAAAAATCCCTGCCCTCTTGGAGCTTACATTCTGGGTGGAGGAAACAGACAATAAACATACAGATAAGTGAGTTGTTGAGTATCTTAGAAGGTACTGAGTGCTGTGGAAGAAAATAGAGCAGGTGAGGGTGATTGGGAGACCTAGGGAATGGGTAGGCATCATTGGGAAGATGACATTTGGACAAAATCTTGAAGATTAAGGAGTGAGCTATGCAGATACCTGGGGGAAGAGCATTCTAGACAGAGAGGAAGCCAGTGCAAAGGCTCTGAAGCTGGAGCAGACCTAATGTGTTCAAGGATCTTTAAGCAAACAGTATAGCTGGAGTGGAGTGAACAAAGGAAAGAGTAGTAGCAGAGAGGGTCAGCCAAGGAAGTAAGGAGGATGTGTAAAAGCTTAAGGCTAACTCTGGTTGCTGCGTACAGGATACTCCATAGGTAGAAGCTGGGAGCCCACTTAAAAGGCTGTGGCAGTAAGCAAGGTGAGAGGTGGTGGTGTCTTGGACCAGGGTGGGAGCAGTGGAGGTGGTAAGAAGTGATTGGATTCTAGGTATATATTTGAAGGTGTAGTCCATAAAATTTCTTTATGAGCCCTAGTGTTTGACCTCAACATTTTAAAATCATGATATCTTTGGTCCTTTTTCTTAATACATAATTTGAGATCATAGAAGATTGTCATACTTATTCTTTTATGTCTTTTCTATTCTAGTCTCATGTTTCTGTGTAGAAGGGGCTGATTTCTTATAAAGAATCTCATCTGAGCAAGTTTTAGAAAAAATCTTCAGTCTCACTTTTCTTTTGAATGCCACTTTTCCTTCTCTAAAAACTGACCATAAGTTACATTCTCTCATTCACTAGTTTCTTATTTCTTTATCAAAACAGTCATTAACTTTTTTCTAATTATGAGTACTCAGTATTCACTGTAAAAAAATTCAAAAAAGTATGCAGTCTTTTTCATCTCTGCTGGTGTGATGTCTTGCTTTTATTTTAGTTTCTTTGATGACAGATGGGGCAGTAGAGCACACTGACTAAGAGCTGGGACTCTGAACTTGACGAGCTGTTGAACCTTTTTAAATCTCAGTTTTCTCACTTGAAAATGGGCATATTTAATAGAACCTACTTCAAAGATTGTTGGGAAGATTTAATAGATCATGCAGAAAAAGTACATAGCACTTAGCACATTGACTGGCACATGATAGGCCCTAAATAATTGTTAGCTACAATTATTATCTTTTGTAAATTGCCTTTCAAATCCTTTGCCCAGTTTTCTGCTGTGGTCTTTATCTTATTCTTGTTGATTTATGAGAGCTATTTATTTATTATAGAATTAAGTGAGGATAATACTGTTTGTCTTTCATTTGTTGCAAGTATTTTTCCCAGTTTGTTGTTTGTCTTTCAGTTTACCTATGATAGTTTTGCTTTATGGTTTCAGCCTGTGAGCTCCTGCTTAGAAAAGCCTTGTCCTTCCCAGGATTAGGGGAAAAGTTTCTTTGTGAATTTTCCTCTTGTATTACTATGATTTTATATACAAAATTCTATGTTTAATCCTTTTACAGTTTATTTTACCATAAAGTGTGATATAGAGCTAAGCTTAATTTTTCCACATGGCTGTTCCTTTGTCCCAGTACCATTTATTGAACAATTTGTTCATCTCTCTGTGATTTAAAATGCCATATTAACATATGCTAAATATATTTACTTGGTTACTTTGTCTTTTCTACTAATGGCTCTCTGTTCCTATATCAGTACCATAGTGTTTTAAATATCATAACTGTTACACACTGAGCATTTTATTGATGCCTGTATCATAGCTTTCTCAATGGAAAAAAAAAGATTTATGTATCACATTGGCCTCTGTTTACCAAAATTCCTATATGTTTCTTTCTGGTTAAAAAAAATATATAGTAATTGCAAAAACATTCAGAATCTAGAGAAAAGCATGAAAAAATGACTTGCAGTAATTCTACTGAGATGACACTTAAGATGGGCACATCTTCTTTCTGACATTTTTCTTTGCATATATCTGCATATGTAAATACATTCTTTTTTTAAAATATCATATTACACTTGGATGTCCTTTTTAAAAAAGAATCAACTTCTGCAATTAGCCTAAAAGAGTTTTCATAAAATCTTGGCAGAAAGTCCATGATAATTTGTATTGTTTATTGAGTCACTGCTATTTGTCTATAATTAACGTTTTTTAAGTTACTGTAACTCTTATTTCTTGTTCATGTTTATTCTAAATTTAAGAAATTGTTGCATTTCTGTGAATTTACTTCTAATCTTAGTCAGATTGCTACACATTTTCCTCTATTTTCTTTCCCACTCAATCCCCTCCTTACACATATGTAATGCCATGATTTGTCACAGAATATTCATTGAAAATTATCTATTTAAATTGGTCTAGTCTTCTGCTCTAGCCAAAAATTCTAACAGAATTATGGTCATTATCAGTGGGTATTAAAACTAAAACAGAAAACGTTATCCTATCCTTCTGCAAAACTGTGGTGCTCATTCACCTGCCGTATTTGAGCAACAATCCAGAACTGGAAGTGATCCACTGGGCAATTCAAAAGACCAAAGAAATGTCGAGGGCTCTTTTCAAGTATTAATTTAAAAAATAGTGTAGAACAACAAAGTCTAAAAGGACATATGATCAAAGTCTGTAAAACCATTAAGAATTTGGATATGGTGCACCATCTGGAGTGAGGACAAGAAGAGAGACAATGTGATTAAGTTAAAATTCAGTAGAGAGATGTGTAGAAATGTATACGAGATCATAGAAGAATCCAAACAGGGAAGAAGCTATCCTTTCGTGTTTTTAAATCTCTTTTTTAAGATTAAAGTGGATTAGAGTAGTCCACCTTGCTTATTGAAAGTGATGTTTTGCAAGTACTATTAAAGTAATCCTGCAGTTTATTTGTAGTCTGAATGTTTTTGATCTACTTCTTTAGTTATAAAATACAAAACTTATCCTAAAAGTTCATATTTATTAACTGCTTTATGGAACCACTTATCTTGTTTTGATGATAGGAGCAGTACTGCCTCAAGTTCTAGAGGAAATGGGAGCCACTGCAAATCTGAGGGTGAAGAGGAATCCTTGGTCTCACAGAGCTCAGTGCAGCCCCCAGGAGGAGAGAGTGAGACAAGTAAGGGCTTACTCTGCTTTGTGGTTACAAAACCCCAGTGTTGGATGGCCACCTGTTTTTCTCTTCCCTCAATGCTGCAGTCTTGTTTCTTGTTTTTAATAGATTACTCTTGCCTCTGTAGTGCAGCTTTTACTATTGATAAACAAACAGCAGATGCAGAAGGTAGGGACCTTAAGCATTTAAGATGAGGAGTCGCAGTGAAGCACAGTTTTCCTCTGTGGCCACAATGGCCAGGATGGGTGACCATTGTACTGAAAGTATGTGAGCTATAAATGTTAGTTTGAATTATCTTTGTTGTTTTTATACCTAGAGTGAAATTCACAGTATCTGTCTTGATTTTTTCAAAGAGTATAAGTGGTTTATGCAGGGGAAAAAAAGGAATCAAATCTAAACAGGTTATGAGTGAATTCTATTTCATAGAGTAAGTGCCATTTAGGGGATTTTTCAGAACTCTTTCCTAGAATATTTTTATGTGACCATTATATAAAATGTAGTGTCAAGCACAGAGCCTGGAACACAGTAGATTTTCAATAGATACTTGATAAATGAAGGAACAGATAAATTCTGTTTCTTATTCAGTGAATAGATACCTCAATATAACAGAATAAATATAAATAAGAAATATGTGTAAGACGAACTGTCTGGTAAGCAACTGTCCAGTTAGGAGCAAAAAAACCTGATCCTTCATGGGTCTTGGAGTTAAATCTCACAAATAAATATTTTCAATGGACAAACAGAATTTCTGGTAGAGTCAGCTTTCCTGTTTGTTCGTGATGGTGCAGATTATACCACATGCATGATGAAGGGGCAGAAAAATACTCAGTTTTAAGTTTAGATTTTGTGAAGTTTAGAAAAAGCAAGATCAAAATATCTAATGCAGAGGTTTTTCACATGGAGTTCATGAAGGTCCCTGGGCTTTGGGCAGAGTCAGTGGGCAGAACTGCACGGCCCTTCCTGATAGCATTTGTACAGTTTTGTCTGTACATGCATATTTGCATTACACTGGGTGGAGGTTTTATCTGAGTGTTAAAAATTTCTATGACCCAAAAAAGGCTTAAGAACTACTCAGGCATAGGAAAGCTGACGTATTAAGTTGGTGTTTATTTTTCTAGAAAAATTTGGATTGAATCGTAATTTGGTTTATTTCCCAGAAGCTCCTGAGGAATCATCAGAGGATGTGACAACACACCAGGAAGGTACATCTGCAGAAAACATAGTTCAGGACCGTGTAGACATAGGTGAGTTGTCTTGTGTTCTTTAAATAATTTGCTTCATATGGGAAAATAAGCGTTAATCTATGTTAGTCTCCCCACAGTTTTTAAAGACCACTTCCAAATAGATGTATTCTGGAATTTTCCTCTCTGTATAGGGGAATTAGACTATATTAGAAAATGTCTGTGTCAGCTTTGAAATTAGATTAAATAATGAATGTTGCAGACATGACCAACTGTTACTACTTTATTTTCTGACAGCACAATCAGACAAATTCACATCTGAGCCATTGGATTCCAGCTCAGGAGAAAGGAATGACTTTCATCTTGATAGCCCTTGTGGGGTTCCAGAAGAATCCACTTTGTCTGAGAAAGGCAAGGAACCAGGAACTTCAGATCAAACTAGCACTGAGAGTGCTGCCAATCAGCATACCACCAATCCCGAGCCTCAGTCACAAACAGAAGCCATCGGGCCTTTGGCTCATGAGGAAACATCAGCCAGGGACTCTGCTCTCCAGGACACAGATGACAGTGATGATGACCCAGTCCTGATCCCAGGTGCAAGGTATCGAGCAGGACCTGGTGATAGGTTGGTAAATTTTTAATTAACATGAACTATGAAAAATACAATTTACAAGGCTTTGTTTGAAATCACATAAAAGAGTCTCTCCATTTTTGACAGTTGCTTCCTCTAAGGGGGTCTCAGTCGTATAAACTCACAGAATGTTTTAAACTGTAAATAGTTTCACATATTACATTCTTTGAACAAACTGCATTCAGAGGGAAATAAAAGGTCTCATTGCTCTGTATCTCCAGCACTGAGGCTTGCTCCTCAATTTACAGAGTAAGAGAAAGGACTGTTGGGAATGACCAACAGATTATTAATGAAGTCAGAGTTATATTTAGCCATCAGATTGCTCTGCAGACATCCTGGCCTCTATCAGTTTTTTGTTTTTTTTAATGTTCTGTTTTTCTGCTTTTCTAATGGTCTCTGCATTAAGGTAGTGTGATGATAGTTCTGTTTTTGTGAGAACATGTTTTTCTTTGATTTCTGTTAAACTTAGCAACTCAATTTAGAAAATGCAAAATTACACCAAATAACAAATATTGTAACTACAATAAAATTGAATTGCCAGCATGTTCATATATTTTCCCGTTTTTCATTTTATGTGATCATAAGGATATATTTTATTTTTTAGTAGATAAAATAAATATTTTAAAGTATATTGCATTCCATACTTTTTGAAAACTATTTCTACAATTAGTGCCATCATATCTCGTTGTAAGTTCTGTCCTCTTGCAGAGAATCAAATTTTATCTTTAAAATCCTAGCTTACACAGGAGTGAAGAACTATTTCACATATTTCTGTGCTTAATATACTACTATTTATAAACTATTCTGACATTTCTGTCAAGTGAAAAATATCATGAATAGATTAATTTACCATTAAGGAATGTCAGTATTGTCTGATGATCAAAAGCATAATAACTTGGGTTTGCATCCTGGTTTTACCACTTACCAGCTAGATTTCCTCATTCAAATTACTTACTGTCTCATTAAGGTTCAGTTTCCATATCTATAAAACGAGGTTATAATTATCTAGAATTGTAAGAATTTTTAAAAAATCTATCAGTCAATCACAGGACCTTTTGTGCATTGAAATTACTAAATAAGTGATAGCTATATTAGACAACCAAGATATTCTGTGTGGCTTCTTAGACTTAAAAAGCAATTACAATAAGAATGGCTCTGGTGATAAAGATGGACAGAGGACCAGTAAAAATGCTGAACGGTGTAGCTTGCAGTTCAGTGAAACTGCCTTTCCTTAACTATGAAAGGATGTATATCTTCCTTTAGTCATATTTAGTCAACGTATTTACTTTCCAATGGCACTGTTTTTAAATGTAAAAGAAGTAATCTCTCCCTATATTTGTACTTAGAGATTAGTCAAACATCTTCTCTTTACCTGCCACACATTAGTCTTCAGCATTCTTAATATATATTTTAGACAAGTAAAACTTAGTTCCATTTCTTTCTATACCCAGAGGGAGTCCCTTAGAATATCATTACCAGTTGATGTATGCAGGTGAAGTTAGCAAGCGTAGCACAATTTGAAAATCACATTGATGGTTTCTCAAACCCGGGATGGAGAGGTAGATTCTGCAATTATTTTAAGCTTGTACATTTACGGCCTTCTATTTATATAAGTGAACATATGCCCTTGTTTTTTTCTGTACTTAGGTATCTAAAAATGATACTAAGGTCATAACTGAAAATAAAATTTAAGTATCCACTTTCTAGTAAAATGCACCATATCACTTTCAAGGTTTGTTTCTTTAGATAAGAAATTATGTATTATTAGACAGTTGCAAAAAATCAGAATTATTTAGCATTTTCTATCCAGACTAATTATAACACTTTTATACCAAGCCTGCTTTACAGCTGAGGAAACTGAGGTGCTAAGCAGAGGTTTTGTATATTTTAGACCTAGGAGAATTTTTTTTTAAAACGCAGTAATATAACATGAAGGAGAAAAGTGAATTTGGAGAAAGAATGGGTCTGAGAGAATCCAGAATTTTTTGCAGTGTATTATCCTTAGTTTGGGGATACTACCAGAAACTGTAATATCTTTCTGTTGAGCTTTATCATTTTCATAATACGGAGATGATTTATATGTTTTAAGGGTTCTCCCTTTGATCTGCCACACAGTTGGCGCCTGATAGCCTTGACCCGAGAGACCCAGGTGCTGAACTAGACGCACGATGTTTCGGAGGAGAGATGACCGGACAGCAGCCTGGAACTGACCCCACTTCCTGTGTGTTCTCTTGAATTCATAGTCTCATGCTTCGAACCAGATTTGAAACCACCTCTGGGTTGACATTTGCTTCCCTGCTTTTTTTTTTTTAATAAATATTATTTGATATTCTGTCTACTCAGTGTAGGTATTTAGCCTCTGTTTCCCATATGTTATTCTGTTTTATTCTATGGGACATAGTAGTAGACTTAGTGAAGAGTAACAGAAGAAGAATAAAATTCTTCCCCTTCAAGAAGCTTAGTAATTTATTGAAGAGGAGAGGACAGTATACAAGCCATTTATATACAAAAATAGACATACTGAGGTGATGCTATTGTAGTGGCTGTTTCACAGGCACATCCACTTTTCTTTGAAATTTACATTATTCTTTTCTAGTTATTTACCAGAAATTTGTAAGTGGTGAAAAATGTTCCTTCTGACTTCTATTTTAATAGTTCCTGACTTCCTTAGCACTATCTTGATTAAATCTTGAACTACCTATATAAAGTATACTTTTAGTATTTCTGCACCTTTCTAAGAGCTTTTCATCATTGAGGCTGCTGCCCATTTATCTTACTTCTAAATTTGGAGGAATAGATATGTTGACTTTTATTCTAAAGAGAGAAAGTTTAAGAAATTTTGTTTCTTAAGGACATGAGAAGAATCATTTACCAGCATGTAAGTAGGCATAAGATTTTTGAGAATTTCTCTTTCCAAAGGATTCCAAAGGTCTATTGTAACAATCATACCATTGGTTGTTAGAGTCTAAGGATACATCTCACACTCGGATGAAGTGCCCAACTCAAAGGATGCATGTCTTAGAGGTCCCTCCTTCCTGCCATTTGAGACGTCTAGTCAAGATTAGTTTGGTTAGGACAGAGAAGTGGCCCCCAAATGAAAAATGGTAAAAGTATATACTTAGATCTGTACTTTAATTCGTACGTAAAGTTACATAGTTGATCTTATAATTTTTCTTGCCCCAAATTGAATTTTTAAATGAAACCTAAGGAGTTTCTAGCTAAGTCGTTTTTGACACCCATGTAATAAAAATATCAAAACAGTTCTTTGTAATGCAAAGTAATGACTTCTTTTTAAAGATTTACATTCTTACAATTTGGTTAAGTAAACATGACCCAGGTTTTCACTTTAGGGCTGAGATCACGCATGAGAAGGAAATGTCTTAGAAAATAAAGTCCTTAACAACTAACATAGATATTTTAAAATGGAATGCTCTTCTCGTTAACTATAGCTGGTCTCAGTATAAATATAACTGGGACTCTTTATAGCAGAGGTCAGCAGACTTTTTCCTAAAAAGCCAGATAGTAAATATTTTAGACTTTGCTGGCCAAGAGGCAAATGGAGGCTATTATGTAGGTACTTATATAACCATTTAAAATGTAACCAAATAGGCATCTGGCAGATTGGGCCTAAGAGCCATAGTTGGCTGATCCCTGCTCTGTAGTAAATCAGTCTGATAGGGAGAAACCAAGCTATAGTCTATGGTAAAATGCCTCTGCTGGCAGGTAGCCAAAGTTAAAACAATCAAATCTATGAATCACTACATATTTGGTCCCCTTTAACTTTGTCTAGGGCAAGAACCTAGAACATTAAATGGAAACTAAATTGAAGAAAGAAAGAAATAATCAAACATTTACTTTCTAATCATGGTATTTAAAAAGCAATAAATAAAAGTGTATCCCTTAGTGATTTTATATACTGGATGTAGAAACATAAACATGTGCCCTTGGAGTGACTGGCAAGTGGTCAGGTTTTTTATTTAGATGGTCTTCATATAAACTGTTTTCGCGGTGCCAAATCCATCTTATAATAAATGGTGTGATGGCCTGGCTGGTAGTTCTTCCTCTTGCCAAACCCAAGAGGGTTTTTTGCTCTCTGAAGAAAGACAAGCATCTAAGTAAGCTTCCTGAAGAAGTCCTCACATAGTCTTGAATAGTTTTTAGTTATAGACTCAATTAATATACTCTAAAGATCTTTTCTGTAAAGCTTCAAGATATTAGTCCCATATTGCCTGTTAATCCCTTTTTAAAGTATTTCTTGTTTGCATAGAAATTTGGTTCCAGTTGCCTACTCTGGCCTCTGGAACATGGCCTTCATTTTTAAAGCCAGAATTCTTTGCATACTATAAATTTGCCACCATCTTTTTAGTCATCATTATGATCACTCTTTCAGTATTTCTAATAATTCAAGTTTATTCTTTATTAAAGAAAACTGCAGAGAAAAAAAGTAATCATAGAGAAAGAACTGAACTCCTAGAGAGTTAACAGCTCTCTTATTCTTTGCTTGCTTGTTATGTAGTCTTATGGTGAGAACAAATGAGTCAGTTCCAGGCTTAACTTTTTATTTCCCAAAGAGCAACTCAATCGTGAGGAGCTTAATGTAGGTGTTCCAGTAGCTGGTATTGACAGCATGAGTCACTGCCTTCCCCTAGCTCTGTAACAGGGTTAGAATCTAATCTATTTAAAAGATTGAAGGGATTAAGTGCAGTATCTTCCTTCTAATCTATCTTCGATGAGTGTTTGTTTCCTTAATTTTCTTATACACGTTTAGTTGAATGACATATTCTCACTTAATACCCTAAATCACAAAGGAAACAAAAGGTTTTTTAGATTTAGATGATTGATGATAAAAGTGGTGACCTTAATGCTTTAAATATTTGGTTCTTTGAAGTCTTTGTGAGTGACTTTAGTTATTGTGTTCCCTTCACTAGATTTAATATCAGAGGAACAACAATAGGTGATAGAATAATGAGGTAATTCAGTATGTTCCATTATTTTACTTTTCTTTATGATGAATTTGCCAGGTCCTCTTTTTCCACAGCTAACCACCTTTCCTATTAACAGTTAATACTTTGAACTTAACTGAACTCTAAGTGCTAAGCATTGTAAAGCAGGTTGCTTTTCACAAACTATGTTTAGCTGCATGCACTGCATGGGAATAGAATGAAAAGAAATTTCCTGTGTGCAGATATAACTGATGTTCACTTCAAGTGTGTCATATGATAAGGTAATTGTAATCTGAAATGATGTACTTTAAATATTGGTTACTTGCTTTGAATATTTTGTTGAAGAATGCACCTGATTTTTTTTTAAACTTGATTAGGATAACAGTTAGCCCCTTTTTGTTATAATGCAAGTATACTCCTTTTCCTTGAGATCCATGACTAAAAATGGACTTGAGTCTCATCCTGTGCATAGGTTTAAGATTCTGATTTTTTAAAGAACTCTTAACTCTTAAACACTTCTGTAATTTGAAAATTAACAATGGGGTACATTTTTAAATATAACTTTAAAGTGAAACTCAATCCCCATTGTTCATCTACCCAAAACCTGGTCTACTGACAAAGTCAACTTTGTACCTAATTCTAGTGGCACGTCTGTTATTTACCATTAGTTTCTAAAACAAAGTAGAATATAAAACGTAACATATAGCAACAATGAGAAATGTAAAATTGGTGGAGTTCCCCATGGGGAGCACAGAAATAATGAAATAAGCCAAAAAATAGTGTAGATGTATAGAAATCCTTGGTCAAGGCCCATTCTCACGAGGATTCCCGTGTAAAAGTCTCACAGTTGTTTTTGCTTTTGTGCTGGTGTTTCCAGTCTTTTAACATTAAGGTATATTTGAGGTAACTTTTTGCAAATTAGTCTGTTGTTATTTATCACTTTCTAATTAAATGACAGTAAAATGGGATTCGTTTCAGAGCTTTTTTGATTTTCTGATTTATAGCTTGCTTATCTCAAGTGCTCACAGTTTCTGCTTTTACAGTGAAGGTCGCAGCTAAAAAGTACCATGTTGCTTTCACTGAGTTATAGAAAATCTAAAACATTGAAATGGAGATTATTATAAATCTAAGAAGAAATGATAAAACAGACACTTACCTTCCCTTAGAGTGGGTGAGATTAGACTCATTCTTCTCTACCTCAGTTTTTTCTTTCTTACATAGAGATTGTCTGGGGAAATTTCTGATTATAAGGCAGTTTTTTCCTGACACCAGACACATTTAATCTGCTTTCCATTTTAGCCATTGGGGATATTTACGGAATGTAAACTTCTGCTTAGAATAAATAAAATTAGAAAAATGAAATTATCACACATTGTTATCTCTAGTGCTCATTTGGCCAGTCTTCATTAGGGACTGTCCTGTAGTGTTTTGTGAATGTGTCTTTCTATAATCTGCTGAGATTCTGAGTGATAGGTGCCATATTATCTGTTTCTTTGAATAATAAACAAAATGATAATCACCCCTTACTCTTCACTCAACTGCTATTACCTCATCACCTCTCACCCAGTCTCCTATTTAAATAGTCCTCCAACTCCTTCCAGTCTGTGTCCACCATCATCAGATCCGTTTTCAGTGGTTCTTCGTTGCCTGTGAGAGAGAAAAACCCCAGCTTCTTTGCGTGTTATCTAGGGTGTTTTCTGTTATGGCTGCTGCCAAGGATTGCTCATACTCTCTACATCAGCTGTATTTGGAGTGTCTCTGAATACACTTCATGCCTCCATGTCTTTACTTCCTCTGTGCCCTGCAACTGAAATGACCTCCTGTCACCATCATTTTGACCACCTCATCTTTCAACATTCATCTAAACTGCTGCTTCTTGAATCTTTTCCTGGCCCATACATTTCATAATCTCGGGCAGGACTGAACATTTCTTCTGTGTGCCCTTATATACATCTGTTATGCTACCTGTAATACTTTCTTGCATATGTGTATGTATATCTTTCCCAAAAAAGAGGCAAGCATCCTTAAGGACAGCAAAATACATGCTTGCATACATAAATAAAAGTTGGCAAAGAAGACACCTTTTTACCTAAAACTGTAGATAACTAAATTTTTATTCATATTTCCTTAGATGATCTGGCTTATTGTTTTCTTCCTCTGCTTCCTAAAACTTGAAATAAATGAAATAAATGAAAAGCTACGAATTACAGTTTCAGGGGTCCTATGACCTCTCCACACATTTGATGACTTTTTAGAAAAGACTTGTAGAACTCAGAGTCACTTGTAATCATGGTTATAGTTTATTTTGGCAAGGGAAAAAGACACATTAGACAAAGTCTGGAAGAATCCAGGCATACGCTTCCAACGTTCTCCCTCCTGGGATGGCTGTACAATATGCTCCTTGCTCCAGCAATAAAATGCGGTAACACCTGTGTAGTGTTTCTGCCCAGAGAAGCCTACTTAAGACTCAAAATCCAGTGTGTTTATTAGGGGCTGGTCATGTATGCACTCTGCAGCCAACCACAACTACCTAAACTCCAGACTCAGAGGGAAAGTAGGTATTCCCCATAAATCACATTGTTTGTATAGACCATCTAGGCAAGCAGGTCCATCAGGGCTTACTGTCCCAGGGAGGCAGAACAATGTGGGGAACGTTCCAAAAGTCAAGCTCTTGGACCCCAGCCAGGGGCTGGCTTTGGAAGCAGACCCTTCAAAAGACAGCAGCCTCAGGCCTGCTACCCTTTACTTTGTTTGCTGACACGTTGTGAGGCAAAGAGCCCAATTTCTCCCTCCCCTCATACCCCGAAAAGGAGCCGAAGCAGAAAGATGCTCTCTAGCAACCCATCCACCTCTCTTATTTCAGATACTTGTGAGGATATATGTCAAAATGACTGAGATTCCAATCTATAGACCTTTCTTGTTGGTGACAGTAGATGACTTAGTAACACTAACATGGCTTTTACTATAAATAAGTGCTCTTAAAAGTACTTAAAAATGTTATTTTTCTTAAAAACAAGTAACATCTTTTCTAAACTCTTGTTCATAAATTCATTTGGACAACAAACATTTTTTTAATTGATAATTTAAAGGTAAATTTGAGCCTAACTCTGAATAATCACAAATTCTAAATTTGGAGATTCAAATCAATGAGGTTTTCTTTTCTAAAAACCATTAAGTCATTATGAGAAGAATGTATACATAGTATAAATTAAAAGAACTTAAGATTTTTTAACTTGATATGCTGAAGAACAGTGGTATTCAGAGTTATAATGAGCATTTCCACTGAGGCATAAATAAATAGGATTTAACTATTCTTTGGCTTTAATATCTTTCTCTTTTCTTAATTATGTTTGTTTGACACATACTCATAGCACCTTTGGTTCCTATACCAAAATTATATAGCTGTTCTGAAAATAGAGACATAGAAACGTAATAATTATTGCCGAATCTCTCCGGTTGCAGAGCGGTGGGGGGGATTGAGAATAGATTCCCTATGTTTATGAAAACCTAATTTTTCGATCTTTGAATGAAAAAAATCAAGCTTAAGTTTTGTAAAATAAACACAGACTATTTTAAGATGGAAGAATTTAATTATGAAATTAGGAAGATGGGGCTTACTGTTGCCCTCAGTGTTCTCATACTCTGCAGTGAGGTCACACAATTTTGGGAATACTATACTCTATATACCTCTTTTTGAGATTCAAAAATATATTCGCATAATAAAGTCTCTGAGAAAACTTGCACTAAAGAAAACTGTTTAGCTTATTTAATCCATTGTTTTCCACTTTTATTTGAATACAAACCTGTTCAGTGGAATACCTATGAAAATCCCACAGTTTGGAGGATGCTCTTCCAGATCATTCCAGTTTGTATTCTAGATTATTCTAGATTGTGAGTATAGAGTCCATTAGATACCTGGTCTGGAAGACTTTTTGACTTTCTTTTAGTGTTTCACACTTGCACAGTGAGGAATTTTCTTTCTACAGGTTAATTCACAATTCACCTGCTATGATTCTAGTCTTGTCTTCATGCTCTATCCTTAATAGAGTATCCTTTTATATTAACCTCCTTTGGCTAACTGAATTATCCTTTAAATCATTTAATTTCAGGTTAAATAAATCAAGTCTCTCCTAGTCTTTAAGCTATTTTTTCTACCCTAAAATTTCTTTGTTCTCCTGCAAGCTAGTTTAATAATACCAGTAATATCAATTAATTTGTACTACTATAGCTATATATAATAGTGTTTTATAAAAGGATTTACCTTGTTCATATCTTATATTTTTAGTGCTGTTTAATGAATTTCTCCTTATATTTTATCCTAGTTCTCTACTAAACGTGCCAATTTAGTATTTCTTAAAAGTAGAACTGATAGACTATTTCTGACTGATATAACTTCCTCATTTAAACTTGGAGTCATCTGAAGAAATTTTGCTGACCATTTAGAAACACAATTTTATAGACTATGCAATTTAAAAATAAAATATAAAGACACTCAGGGAATAGGAAAGGCTGAGAATGTAAAGTCAGGAATCCAGGTTTTATATTCTTAGGTCAATTGTACGTCCTTCATATTCTTTCTGCCTTTTTTTTTTTTTTTTTTTTTACCATCTGTTAACTGCTGTCTCCCAGATAGAATAATAATAGCTGAAACCTTGAGATGTTTTTGTTGTTACTTTGAAATTCCTGGATGAATCAATTTTGTATTTATTATTTTATTCATTCAATAAACCCGTGACACTGTGGTGGATGCTGGTGATATAAGGATGATGAAAACACAGCCTCCATGAGCTCTCAATTTAGTGGGATACACAGACACACATAAATAATTACAACACAGTAATTGCAATGATAGCGCTTTGCATAGGCAGTGGGAGTATTAGGGGCTCCTAAGCTAATCTGAGGAGGGGAAGAATCATGTTTTTATACTTCTTGGTTTGTGACACAGTATCATTGTTGATTCATGTTTGTCTCCTTTTCTTTATTCATTTAATAATATCATAAGTACCCATGAACCCACCACCCAACCCAAGAACCTAGACTACTAGTAACTTAAATCTACCAATATCCTCCCTATTCTTTCCCCTTGCCCACCATACCAGTGGTAACCACTCTCCTGAATGTTATGTTTATCATACCTTGCTTTAAAAAGCAAAAAGTTATCATGTAAACATAATGATCATATAAACATATCATAAAACATTTAATTTGTATTACCCACTTTTAAACTTTACAAGAAAGGATATCATACTAGATATGGAACTGGGACTTGCTTGCTTTTTTTTTCAGTTGACATATGTTGTTAAGATTCATCCATGTTGTTATGTATAGCTGTTGCTCAGTTTTACTGCTATATTAAAATCCCTTGTATGACTATACCATAATTTATGCTTTTTCCTGCTAATGAGTATTTAGGTTGTTTCCAGTTTTTGCTATTATTAGCAGTGTTGCTTTTAGCCTCCTTGAGTTTTTCTTGGGTACATACATAATGGATTGTTTAATTTTACAACAGTTCTCAAATTGTTTTCCAAAGTGGGAGTGTAAATTAGTACAGCCACTAGGAATCCCATTGATCCGAATCTTCTCTAATACCTGATATTGCTGCATTTTTTATTTTGCTTATTAATTAGTATACATGGTCTTGATTTTCATTTCTGTATTTGCAAAATGAGATTATTCATCTCACATATGTTTTTTAGCCATATCTGGTTTTCTCCTGGGTTGTTTTTCTTTTCTATGTTGATTTATAGGAGTTCTTAATATATTTTGATACTAATCTATCATTTATAAGTGTGCAAATATTTTTCCTGGTTTGGTTTTTATTTTTTTTTAAGCTGTCTTTTGAGCAACGCTTCTTAATTTTAATCTTGTTGAATTTCATCAGTCTTTTGTACTTTCTTTTAAGAAATCTCTACCTGCCCTGGAATTTAAAAAATTAAAAATTTCCTTTCAAAGTTCTCTTTCAACATTTAAGTTATTAATCCATCTAGACTTGATTTTTTTGTTTCTGATATATATGTGTACCCTCCCCCAGCCCATTTAGATAGACCTCTTTTCTCTCCTGTGTCATATTACAAAGTTCCTTATAAACACAGGTCTATTTCTGGACTCTGTTTTGTTCCATTGGACAATTTGTCTGTCTCTCCCTTGGTACCATACTCTTATAATTACTCTAGCTTTATAATACATTTTAATATCTCCTAAAGCAAGTCCCTTCTCTTTTTCCTTCTTTAGAAGGATCTTGGCTATTCTTCACCCTTTTTATAATCAACTTTTTAAGTTCCACAACTGAGTCATCAGAACATGAGTATAGTTGTAATAAACATATAAATAAATTTGGAGGAGGATTGATTATCCTTACAATATTGTTATCTCTACATTTATTTAGGTCTTTTTAAAATTTCTTTCAGTAACATTTCATAATTTTCTACAAACAGGTTTTGCACATCTTTCTTTAACTTATTTATAGACACCTTCATTTTTGTTCTGTTGTAAATGCATTCCTTTTAAATTTTATATATCTTAATTGTTTGTTGCTGGTATTTAGAAATGCAGTTGACTTGTACATTGATCTTATATCCACCTAAATGTTCTTCCATTATTTCTATTAATTGGCATGTAAATTCCTTTGAGTTTTTTATGTAGACAGTCATGTCATTACAAATAGGAGTTTTCTTTCTTCCTTTCCATTCTCATTGTTTTCTTATTGTAGTAGTTAGTAATAATAGTAGGAATCACATCTTGCTCCTGTTTGGAAAAGAATGCCTCCGTTGGTTGATAGTCTTGCCCCGCATAATGCCGTTTGGGTCAGTGATGGGCCACATTTATGACAGTGGTCCCATAAGATTAGTACTATATAGCGTAGGTGTATAGGCTATACCATCTAGGTTTGTGTAAGTACAGTGTATGATGTTCGCGTGACAGAATCGTCTGATTTCTAAGAACGTTCCCCGTCATTAAGTGATGCGTCATTCTAGTTACTCCTGCTTTCCTTTGATCAGTGTTAGCATGGTATATTTTCCTCCATCCATTTACTTTTAATCTATATGTGTCTTTATATTTAAAGTGGGTTTCTTGTAGACGTGGTCATATTTTTTGATCCATTCTGACAATCTCTCTTTTAATTGGTGTGTTTAGACTATTGATATTGAAAGTGATTATTGATATAGTTGGATTAATGTCTACCATATTTGTTGCTGTTTTCTATTTGTTGCTCTTGTTCTTTGTTCCTTGTTTTGTCTTTCACTCATTTTCTGCCTTTTGTGCTTTTAATTCAGCATTTTATGATTCCATTTTCTCTTTGTTAGCATATGTTATACTTCTTTTTTTATTTTTTTAGTGTTTGCCCAAGAGTTTGCTATATACTCTTACAGCTAATCAAGGTCCACTCTTCCAATAAGGCTATACCACTTCACAGGCAGTGTGAGTACCTTTAATAACAAAATCCTAATTCCTTCTTTCCATCCCTTGTAGCATTGCTGTCATTCATTTCACTGTAATATATAAGCATACATAAGCATATATATATATAAGATATATGTATAAGCCTGTATAATGGAGTACATTGTTGCTATTATTATTTTGAACAAACTTATCTGCTAGATCAGTTAAGATAAATACGAAAAATAAAAGTTATTGTATGTTCACTTATTCCTTCTTTGATACTTTTCCTTCTTTGATACATGTTTCTGACCTATATTATTTTCCTTCTTTCTAAAAAACTTCTTTTAACATTTCTTACAAGGCAGGTCTACTTGCAACAAATTCCCTCAATTTTTGTTTGTCTGAGAAAGCCTTTATTTCTCATTCACTTTAGAAGGATAATTTCATAGGGTACAGAATTCTAGGTTGGTGATTTTTTTCTTCCAACACTTAAAATATTTCACTCCATTCTCTTCTCGTTTTACGGTTTCTGAGAAGTTGGATTTGATTCTTATATTTGTTTATGTAGAGGTAAGATATTTTTCCCCCCTTGGGCTTCTTTCAGGATTTTTTCTTTATCTTTGATTTTCTGTGTTTTGAAAATGATATGCCAAGGTGTAGTTTTTTTCTGGCATTTATCCTACTTGATGTTCTCTGAGCTTCCTGTATGTGTGGTTTGGCGTCTGATATCAATTTGGAGAAATTCTCAGTCGTTATTGTTTCAACTATTTCTTCTAGTCTTCTCTCTCTCTCTTCTGGTATTCCTAGGTTATATCTTTTGTAGCTAACCCACAGTCCTTGCATATTCTGTTCCTGTGGTGTGTGTATGTGTCTTTGTTTTCTTTGCTCTTTGGTTTTCAAGGACTCTCTTGATATATTGATACATTCTCCAGTTCAAAGATTCTTTTCTCAGCCAAGTCCAGTCTACCAATGAACCCATCAAAGGCTTTGTTCATTTTTGTTAACAGTGGTTTTTTTATATCTAGTATAACTTTTTGGTTCTTTCTTAGGACTTCCATCTCTGTGCTTACATTCCCCATCTATTCTTGCATGCTGTTACTTTACCATTATAGCCCTTAGCATATTAATCATAATTGTTTTAAGTTCCTGGTCTGATAATTCCAATATCCCTGCCATATCTGGTTCTGAGGCTTGCTCCGTCTCCTCAGATTGTGGTTTTTGCCTTTTGGTATGCCTTGTAATTGTTTCTTCATAGCCGTGTATCCAGGTAAAAGGAACTGCTGTAAATAGGCCTTTAGTGATGTGGTGGTGAGGTGTGGGGGGAGGGCTGGGGGGAGGGGAAGTGCTCTACAGTCCTGGGATTAGTCCTAGCCTTTTAGTGAGCCTGTGCTGCTGGACTGTGAACTTCACAAGTGCTTCTCAGTTTTGCCTTTTCTCCCCACTTAGGTGGGACAGGATGGCCAGAGTAGCTGTGCTGGAGTTGGATATTTCCCTTTTGCAGGTCAGTCAGGCTCTGACAACACCCCAGCAGGTTAGGCTCTGGTTAACTGGTTTCCCCTGAGGGCAGGCCTTGTTAAGAACAGAGGGCTCTGACATATTTCAAAATAGTTCCTCTTCCTTTCTCCCTGCCAAAGCCCAAGGGGCTTTTTTTCTCTGATATTTACTGTGGCAGTCTGGTCTGGCTCCTGGAGGTGAATCTCAGAATATTGTGGCGCCCCTTATGACTGGCTCCCCCTAGAGGGTTATAACTCTCAGGGTCGTCGGCACTGAGCCTGCAGCAGTTTGTCACCCAGTTCAGGTTTCCTGTCCCCAATCTCTGCTGTGATCAGCAGTGCTTCCCTGTGTGCCCATCTGTCTGTCCAGTTCTGAGGACAGTGGTTTGCCCTCTGTCCTCCTCTCTCTTGTGGATCCAAGAAGAGTTACTGGTTTTTCAGTCTGTTCAGCTTTTTACTTGTTAGTTCAGAGTGGCGACTTCCAAGCTCCTTACATGTGGAACCGGATTAAACATTCTTTCTCTTCCTGCGATCAACCTAACTTGATCCTGATGTATTACTATCTTTTTGATACATTGTTGGATTTGGTTTGCTTGTGCCGACTGAAATAAAGAGGCTAGGTGATCTTAGGGAAGGAGTTGATTTAACAGTCAGCGTGAGGAGTTTGAACCCCGGGCAGACAGTTCCACAGCGTGCTCTGCTGGAGCTGCTCGGAGCACGGGGAGGCTACGTGCAGTTCGTCTCCCGTTCACAAGCAGTGCACGTGTGGGGCAGAGCAAAAGAAGAAAGCTTACAGCTAGATTTTCTATATGTCAAAAAAAGGGATAGAGTACATCTTGGCATTTCTCTAGATGATAAATTGAAGGTAACATAAACGAGAATTTCTTGGTTATACATCAAACAAGTTCAGAGATGCTAATGTTATCTATGTGTGGAGCGAGGCAAGGACCAGGGTTGTTAATTATTCCCTCAGTCCCTAAGAAGTGCAGCTGGGAAATGCGAGAGCGGGTACCCTTTATCTTTTTCTGTTGTGGATCTGTCCAGCTGGCATTTGCAGTCATGAAAGGAGGGGTTGCAAGGTCATTTTGACACAGCTGAAGATGGCCTGCACAGCTGCTCCATAGCACAGCATGGATCTTATTGTACTGACTTAGAGCCCATGCAGCTCGCTGCCAGATGCGCCTGTTAGACCGGGGTGGGTCCCCAAAATCTGTCCACACTTACATTTTGTGAAGGATTTTTGCATCTATATTCTGAACAAATTTCTTTTCTTATGTTCTCATGATCCTGTTTTTGGTAAAAAATTAAAGTAGCCTCAGAGAATGAGTAGAAAAATATTTCCTCTTTTTCTTGTCTCTGGCAGAGTTTGTATAAGATTGAGATGATCTTTTCTTTGAAGGTTTGGTAGAGCCCACCTATAAAACCATCTGGACCTGGCGTTTTCTTTTGGGGATGGTTTTGAAGTATTATTTCAATTCTTTAATATAGTCCTATGATGAACTATTAGATCTCTCTCTTTCTTTAGTCAGTTTTAGGAGATTTATTTTAATTTGTCAACTCAACTAAATTTTCAGATTTTATCATATTTTTTGTCTTTTTAATCTCTGCTATGTCTTTAGTTATAGCCACCTTTTTTATTCATAATATTATTTACTTGAATCCCCTTAATTTTTTCTTCATCATCATGGCAAAACCCTATATTGTTACTCTTTTCAAAGAAACAACTTTTGGCTTTGTTGATCCTCTCATATATGTTAACCTTCTTGTTTTCTGTTTCTACTTTTTTCTCCCTTTATTATTTCCTTTCTTCTGTTTTCTTTGAGATTATTTTGTGGTTCTGTTTTTAACTTCTTAAATTGTACTCATTCAGCCTTTTTTCATTAACGCCTCACTTGTGGTCAGAGAACATGGTTGGTCTTAGACACGTTCTTTGAAAAAGATTTTGTACAGATTGGCTTTGTGGCCTTCATAAATTTGTAACTGTTTCATGTATGCTTCAAAAGAACATGACTGTAATTTTTAATGTAGAATTTTCTATGTGACCATTAGATCAAAACTGTTAATTATGTTCAAATCATCTATATTTTTTATTTTTTTGCCAGCTTGACTTATGTAATAGAGAGGTGTATTGAAATCTCCACTATAATGTTGGATTTATCTAATGCTCCTTGTAGTTCTATCAATTTCTTTTTTAATGCATTTTGAAGCCACTTTTATTGGGTGCATATATGTTAAATTGTTTCTTCCTCATGAATTGAACTTATGTAGAAATGCTCTCTATCCTTAATGTGGCTTTTTATCTAAGTCTGTTTTGTCTGATATTAATGTAGCTGTGCCACCTTTCATCTGATTAGCATTTGCACAGTATCCTTTTGCTTGAAACCTTTCCTTGTCCTCAATGCTTTAGATATGTCTTGGACAATCTCTGTTTTTCTCCATTGGAGAATTTAATCTACTTAAATTTATAATCATTATGGCTGTATTTGGACTTGTTTCCAACTTTTTATTCAAATTATCCTGTTTTACCTAGATTTTGTTTTTTACTTTCTTGTCTTTTAGGATTAATTTTTTTGTCCTTTTTCTTTTTTTTTGGTTTTGTTTTTTCCTTTATATTATTTTTTTTCCTCCATTGAGTTGGAATTTATTCTCTTTATTACTGTTATTTTATTGTTTACTTCTGAAATTTTCCATGCTTTTTTAACTTTATAATGCCTTCTGTGAATTTTAAATTGTCTGCCAAATTAGCATGATCTGTCTTAAAAGAATTAATAACATTCTCGGAAAAAAACTTTGCAAATAGACTTTTAATAAATTTTTATATGTATGTATCATTTTAATTTTCTTTTGATTTGCAAAGTAATAAAGTACAAATTTATCATTTTCAGTGACCTGTATTCTTCCAGTGTTTCTAATAAGATATCATCTAGGAACGTTGTTTCAATGTATTCATTCTAAATTTCTTCATTTCTTTAGAACTGTTAGCTGAGTTGGACGTTACCTAATTGTATATATAGGTGTAGCATCTGCTGTCACTTTTTATCTTCTAGTTTTTTTGTGTATGTGTGAGGAAGATTGGCCCTGAGCTCACATCTGTAGCAGTCTTCCTCTGTTGTCTGTGGGACATCAACACAGCATGGCTTGACGAGCAGTGCTAGGTCTGCACGTGGGATCGGAACCTGCAAACCCCCAGCCGCCGAAGCAGAGCACACGAACTTAAGCACTATGCCACACGGCTGGCCTCTTCATCTTCTATTTTGAAATTTGTGCACTTGAAGCTTTTTCTCTTTATGAGATAATTTTCCTACAGTGGGATAGTGGTAGGTGCCCCAATCTTTGATCTAAACTGTTCAATACAAACTGCATAACTTGAGATCTAAGAGTTTAAAATTATTCTTTATTAGGATGATTAAGCCAAATAAACATTAAGCAGTAAATTAGACCATATTCTAGAGCACATTTTAAATGAAATGAACATTTATGATTTATTACCATCCTAATTCTTAATTACTGTCACCTCATTACTTATTCAGCTTTAATTTGCCCACACATCATGTTTTGAATGATTGGAGCTTCCATCTAAATTTTTAATTTGTCATTTAAGTTCTTTTTCCATTTATAGTTCCTAAGGCCTTTGGCTTATCAACAAGGTTATTTCTATTTCCTCTTCTACTTGATACTCTACTTTCTTAGCAAAAGAGTTTTTTCTTTATTGGTTTCTTTTAATCACATATTTTAAAAATTATTTTATTAAAGTCATATGGGCTTATAAAATTGTATAAATTTCGGGTGTACATTATGTATTTCAGTTTCTGTGTAGACTGCATTGTGTTCACCACCGGTAGTCTAGTTTTTATCTGTCGCCACACATATGCTCCTTTACCCCTTTGACCCTCTCCCACCCACTTCCCCTCTGGTAACTGCCATTCTGTCTGTTTTCCTTATCTATGTGTTTTTTGTTTGTTTATCTTCCACATATGAATGAAATCATGTGGTATTTGTCTTTCTCTATCTGTCTGATTTATTTCACTTAGCATAATACCTTCAAGATCCATCCATGTTGTTGCAAATGACCGGATTTTGTCTTTTTTTTTTATGGCTGAGTAGTATTCCTTTGTGTGTGTGTACCACATCCTCTTTATCTGTTTGTCTGTTGATGGACACTAGGGTTGCTTGGGTATTGTGAATAATGCTGTGATGAACATAGAGGTTGCACATGTTTTTGAAATATTGATTTCATGTTCTTGTGTGTGTGTGTGTATGTGTGTGTAGTGAAGAAGATTGGCCCTAAGCTTGCCAGTCTTCCTCTTTTTGCTTGAGGAAGATTGGCCCTGAGCTAACATCCATGCCAATCTTCCTCTATTTTGTATGTGGGACACTGCCACAGCACAGCTTGATGAGCAGTGTGTAGGTCCACACACAGGATCTGAACCCACGAACCTCGGGCCACTGAAGTGGAGTGCACGAACTTAACCACTTCACCACCAGGCTAGTCCCAGTTTCATGTTCGTTGGAAAAATACCCAGTAGCGAAATAGCTGGATCATATGCTATTTTTATTTTTAATTTTTTTAGTTAAATCACATATTTTTAATGATTCAATGTGTTCTTTTCTCTTTTCTTCCACTTTAAAAAAAATAAAGGTCCAACTATATTAATTATGTTTCTTTTGAGAGCATTTGAACTCTCAGCTCTTCCCATTCTCATCTCCCAACCAGAAAGAGACTGTTCAGAGTAAACTTAACATGTCAGCTTTCTGTCTGGAAGTTTCTAACTATATGAGACTTAAAAATTTATGTGTAGACTCTTTTTTTTAGCTATACATAGCATAGAATAAAGTTTTTAAAACACTTTTTAAATAAGCCTACATATTTTATAGTATACCATTTTATTTTATGAAAAATAAAATACCTTTTTATTATAAAAGTGGAAGTACATAATTGTTATATAGGTTTTGTTAAGTGTTATGATTAACAATTTGAGGGGAAAAAACAATTTGGTGTCTGGTTTTCTAGACTCTTTCTATACATATATACAATTTTCCACCTATCAATTATTCTGTAACCTTTGTTTTTTATTCAGCAGTATAATGCTGACATTTTTTCATGTAGTTGCTTATGGATCTTCTTTATCCTTTTTAATGCTGGCATAAGTATTCCAATGTATGGATAGACCATAACTTATTTAACCTATCCTTTCTATGTGAACATTTAGATTATTTCCAGTTTTTCTCAATTATACTACTGCAGTGAATATATACACACACACACACGTATATGTATATTTGCATATTTGGTTTTCTACAGTATACGTTTTTTAAAAGTAAAATTGCTGGGTCAAAGTTAAAATGTTTTAAATTTTAATAGGTATTATTTAATTTCTCCTTAAGAATGTGTTGTACTTGAACTCTAATATATTGATATCAGGAGTGTAAATTAGTGCAACCACTTTGGAAATTGTTTGGGCGTATCTACCAAAGCTGAACATATGCACATACTGTGGTCCAGCAACTCCACTTCTAGGGTTATACCTCACAGAAATATGTGCATATGTTTGTCAGAGACATGAATGGATGTTGATAGCAGCACTATTTCAGTAATGAAAAACTGTAAACAAGCCACTATCTGCCAACAGTTGAATGGCTCTTCTATAAATACTAGATTATATTTATACAAAGTAGTACTCTAAAGAGGATGGACTACAGCTAAATAAAACAACATGGATGAATCTTAAAAACATAATGTTGAGCTGAAGAAGCTAGACACAAAAAATATATATCATATTATTCCATTTAGTTAATGTTCACAAACAGGCAAAATTAATCCATGATGTTAGAAGTCAGTGGTTTCCTCTAAGGGGAGAGTAATGACAGGAATGGAATCCTAGGAGACTTCTGGAATTCTGGTTAATGCTGTTTCACAATACTGATGCTCATTACATGGGTGTGTTTCATTTGTGAAAATTCATTGAGTTACACACTTAGGATCTCATACCTTCCTATACCCGTGTTCTACTTCAATGAAAAGTTCACAGTGAAAGAGTATGCTTTTTATCTGTAAAACCGCTTTCAGGCTCCTACCAGTCATGCCTCTTCGCCCTGAGCTAACATCTGTTGCCAGTCTTCTTTTTGCTTGAGGAAGATTCTGCCTGAGCTAACGTCTGTGCCAGTCTTCCTCTATTTTGTATGTGGCCCGCTGCCACAGCATGGCTGCCAGTGAGTGGTGCAGGTCTGCACCTAGGAACTGAAGCCAGGCCACCAAAGCCTAGCATGCCAAACTTAACCACCAGGCCATGGGACCAGCTCCCAACATAAAAATCTTTTTCATCTGATAGACATATAAAGAGATCAGTTTGTTGCTTTATCTTTCTTATTAGTGAAATTGAGCATCTTTTCTGTATATTTATTAACGTTCATTTCTTCTGTGATTTCCCTAGTCATGTCCTTTGCCTATTTTTCTGTTATAATGTTCATTTTTCTTTCAATTTGTAGACTTTTTATATGTTTTGGATTTTTTCGTCTATTTTTCTTTTTTTTTTTTTCACTTTTCCTTTTTCTCTCCAAAGCCCTCCAGTACATAGTTGTATATTCTTCGTTGTGGGTCCCTCTAGTTGTGGCATGTGGGACGCTGCCTCAGCGTGGTTTGATGAGCAGTGCTATGTCCGCACCCAGGATTCAAACCAACGAAACACTGGGCCGCCTGCAGCGGAGCGCGTGAACTTAACCACTCGGCCACGGGGCCAGCCCCTCTTTCGTCTATTATATGTCAAAATATAATGTTTTAAATAACAAATGCAAACTAACAAACTTAAGTAATATCATGTGTTAGTAGGAGTTTCTTCTAATAATTAAATCAGTCTTAAAAAGAACCTGTTCTTGAGTCTCCAGCTCTGTTACCGACTCAGTTCTTAGAAAAGTAAAATCTGCCTCATTAGTTGCAAGTCTCTGCTCCACTGTGGAGCCCATGTAGACAAGATTCTATTTGAAGACCTTGTTGTACTGCATGTATGTTAATATTTATTCTCTTTTTCTTGACTATCTGTACTCCACTGTGGAGCCCATATAGAATAGATTCTATTTGAAGACCTTATTTATTGCATGTATGTTAATATTTATTCTCTTTTTCTTGACTAGTCTGTTCTTTGCTGGGAAGATCTTTAAACAAAATCTCAAAACATAAGTTTATCCACTGCTGTCATTTGTTACCCTTAGTTTCTTTTGGGTTCTCTTTATGCCTTTACATTTCCTAATATAGAGAGAAGGAGAAATAACATTGACTAGGATTTGTTTTATTCGTAGTAAATTGCACATGAATTTTGTCTGTATTATGTTTTTATAAGATAGCCCTTTAAAAACCAGTGTGCCGCATGCTATTTCCTTTACTCTCTCAACGAGTTCCAAATTTCTAAGTGATCTCTTAACTAAAACATTTTGTTTTAGTAACTCAACTAGTCTGATGTAGTCTCACTGTTGTGTCTGCCTTTTTATGCTTTTGGTTGGGGATGCCTTATTGAGATAATGATTCGTTTAAATATTTTCTAGACTTACTGTATTTTAATGTTACTTATTCTCATTCTGTAGTGGCCTGTGAATGTTCTTTATTTATTTTTGTTTTCTCTTTTAATACGTAATTCATAGACGCTCTGCTGTTGCCCGCATTCAGGAGTTCTTCAGGCGGAGAAAGGAAAGGAAAGAAATGGAAGAATTGGATACTTTGAATATTAGAAGGCCACTAGTAAAGATGGTTTATAAGGGCCATCGCAACTCCAGGACAATGGTACCAAATGCTCATGGCATTCTTTGGAGAACTTGTAGTCTCAGAAAATGAATGTTTTTTCTGTAATAATTATCTTCATATAGTGTCAGTGTGATTCCAAAATAACATTATGTACCTTCACAGTATGTCTCTATCTTCATTTTAGTCCTGTAATATGTTGTGAAAGACCATTACTTTGTACAAGAAAACTCTACCCTACTGAGGAAATATTGTAGAATTTAAAAAATTTCTGCTTGTACAAGTAACCATTGCTTCTTTTTTGCTGTCTCACACTGGCTGTCTACCTTCCTAGTTTTTTTAGCTCATATCAGCACCCTTTGTGGGTTTTGGAGAGCAGGATTTAGATATATGAAATCCAGGTTCATTGCGAAACGGGTTAATTATAACCCTTTTAAGATTGACAGGTGGTTTGTTTTAGTCCACTTTGTCTCTCTAGACCTTAATTTCCTCATCTATGAAATAAGAACAGAGGAGATGATCTCTAAGATCTTTTCAGGTCTTTACAATCCACAAGTCTGTACACCCAATGCAGTATTAATTATTTACTGAGAGTCTTGCAAGATGATTAGTATAACTGTTACTCTGAACCATTCACATCTAGAAAGTGTTGTTCTCATATATTCATTGAGTTATCAAAAAAGTATCTACAGAATCAGTTTTCGTCTGCTTTCTTCAGGGTCTAGGCCACAAGTTACTTTGGGGGTGGGGAGATAATTAGCTCTCTGTGTAGAAATCGTTGGTAGTAACAGTTTAATCATTCTGAAAAGAATACTTAGTATTAATAGAAGTAACCAATTTACATTTCTTCATTTTGCTGATTCAACTTTTGGATGAAAATAGGGGTAGGAATGAAAATGAAAGAGAAGCGAAGTAAATGTAACAGTAGCTCCAGGGAGCAACAAAACTGGCTCCACTCTTTTGCTTTGCCAAAAACAGCAAAGTGGAAGCTGCAGATAAAATGATTGAAAAAATCCTGATCTGAGGCACAGAGATTTTTGATGTTCATTCATATGCATCCGTTGAAAAATGTCATCATAACCATTCCAGTAGATCATATTCTTTTGTCTCATTGCGTCATAAAAGTAAATAGGTTTATATCTTTCCTTCTCAATTGTGAGAGCTTCAGATAGCTAATGAAAAGATTGGTACTTTTTGTCTTTTGTCATAAAGCAAAATACAAAAGGGAAACATTCATTTTTTCTGTGACTTGTCTTTATTATCTTGTAAAGCTAAAATGGAACCGTTTTTGGAAAGTTCAACAACATATATATATATAATTTTCATTATACTGTCCAAAACCCAGCAACCTCATTCATTCATTTGGCAGTTACTAATTCAGCACCTGTGTGTGCCAGGTGCCATCTCAAGCACTATACTGAACAAAGTAAATCCCTGTCCTCGGGGGGCTTTTCATTACTTACTGCCATGTCACCCCTGCGAATAAATCTCTACAGGGCTTTTAAGATACAAAGATTTTAAGACAAAGATTCTCTTCAATTTTTTATTTTATTATTTTCTAAAGCAATTAACTTTTTAACTTGAGAATAGAATAAATCTTTGTTTTGATACCTTTGATTTCAATTTTCTTATAATTTCCTCTTTTAAAATCCGTAGATCAAAGAAGCCAATTTCTGGGGTGCTAACTTTGTAATGAGTGGCTCTGACTGTGGCCACATCTTCATCTGGGATCGCCACACTGCTGAGCATTTAATGCTCCTGGAAGCTGATAATCACGTGGTAAACTGCCTGCAGCCACATCCGTTTGACCCAAGTAAGATGACCTTTATAAGACAAGGGCTAGCAATCAGGAGTGTGATTCCTCAGCTCCAAGTTTTTTCTAGTTGTTACTCTAACAGTAATCCAGATTATCCTAGTAGGTAGCCACTAGAGCCAATTATAGCTCTACTTCGGTTTAAAACAAAAACCCCCTATAACCTGCTTTTGGCAGAAAGTATGGGGAAATGGGTTAAAGAGTTTACTCCTAATATTTCTTCTAAGTTTTATTAACTGTAAGAGTTTCAGCCAGCTGAACCTTTCACTACTTAGCTAAATTGCACCTCCAAACCTTTTTTAGTCTTCACATGTCTGAATTTACTTACCAGAACAAAGGCTTGCTCTTGCCTTCAGTTTGAAATTGCCCATGTTTCTCATAAAAGAGCAATGACTAAAAGAAATTTGAGTGATTTCAAGATGATCTTAAAATTATGTTCAAGGGTAACTTTTAGGACATCTTCAAAATAATATTCTCAGTTAACAATTAAATGTATCAGTACAATTTCCTTTCCAGCTCAATTTTTCGGTACATGTGCATATATACAGACGTGTGTGCATATATACACACACACATATATTTGTGTGTGTATATATGCATGTCTTCAATAAGTGGCATGTTTCTAAGCTTTATATTAATATCTGCATTTTATTTCTAGTTCTAGCCTCATCTGGCATAGATTATGACATAAAGATCTGGTCGCCACTAGAAGAATCAAGGATTTTTAACCGAAAACTTGCTGATGAAGTAAGATTTTTATTATACTTATTATGGACCATATTTCACTGTGTTCCTGAAATGCTTTCTTAAGAAGAATCGAGGCAGCTCGTTATTAGTTGGTAACATAAAACAAGTTAATACAGTTAAGGAGGTCAAATTTTAAGAGAAAGGAAAATCAAGATAAACATGCCTATAATGCTAGGGAGGTAAAAATTGAAATAGTATTTTGCTAATTAGAATATTGATTATTTGTAATACCAGATGAAGTGTTTTGTAGTTTAAAAAAAATAGGTGGACTGTGCTTATTGCAATGAAGAATCATTAAAAAAACCTTTGTCCTTTTAAGAAAATAGTTTTACTGTAGCTGTCTTCCAGAATAATAGCCAAATAGGTAGCAGAACAAATGACTGGAGAATCTTCTCCTTTATTATTATATTTTAAGATTTCCTCAGTTTCTTTTTAGATCAATAGTTTTCAAACTGAGTTCTGTGAAGTTCTAGGTTTTCTGTGGAATTGGGAGAGGGAAGGTGGATGATAGGAAAGCTTAACTCTGGGCCTTTCCTCCCCAACTTCAAACAGCGTTCTTACTTGAGGGTTTCCATAGAAGATTTCTTATGAACATAAGGGTCCATTGCATTAATCAGCTACTAACTAATCACTGAGCTTCTGTGGGTAGGTGAGTACAGCTCAAACTGATGCTCTGGCCTCTTAAATAAGAGCCCATTGCTAAAAATATTAGTAAGTTGGAAAACCAGTACTCTAGACCAAGGTTGTGTGTGTTCACAGCACAATTGCCACATGTACTTTCACTCATTTAATACACATTTATAAAACACTTGGTGTATCTCAGGCACAGTGCTGAGTTCAAAAAGATAAACCCTGCCCTCAGAGCTTATAGACTAGTGGGAAAGACAGGCATAAACAGACAGCTAGAATATATTGTGGTCATTGCCAGAGATGTACACATAGTGTTTTGGAAGCACATAGAAAGGAACAGCTGTGCTTGTAAATGGAGTGGATGGGATGGGGAAGTTTTCACAGAGGAAATAAGAATTGGACTGAGTTCATCAGGGCAGACGAGTAAAGGAGCATTTGAGATAGAAAGATCAGCGTGTTCCAAGTTATTGTAAGGTAAGCGAGCCATCACTGTGCTGAGACCTAGAGTGCATATAAGAAAGTAGCTCCATCGGACTAAAAAGGTAGGTTGGGGCAGGATTGTAAGGGCCCTGTGTGACACCCTAATGAGTTAAAATGTGTTGTGACATTGTTGGGGACCTTTTGATCAGGTTAGCATCTTCTTCTTCCTCTCATGTTTTCCTCTCTTTCTTCCTTTTTTTTCCTTTGCCATGCTCTTTGCTTCTCCTCTTTCTTTTTTCTTTTGCCCATGATTATACATTGGATCCCTGGGTGCTCATGGATATGCATTTAGTCCTGTTCTTGGTACTTAAGATACAATTCATTGTAACTCTTGTCCAAAAGTTTATTTTTCAAGATTACTTTGCCTCAATCAAGGTAACATTTTCTCAAAGGAACCAAGTGACCAAGGGATGAGACTTTAACACCTCTGTCATTGAAAGTATCACTTCTGCTGTAGGGGAAAATGATGAGTGGACACAGAGTAGACTGCTCTGGGAAACAAAGTCCAAGTAAAGATAAATTACGTGTTGAATGTTTTAAGTAGCCTCACAATTTGACCTTTGTCTTTCTGCCACTTTAAAGAGTAGTGTTCTCTGACCTTACTCCCACAAATGCAAGTTAAAGTAATTATTTGGCATTGAGTAGCTTTAACGTGGAAATACAGACAGCATACCTGTAAAGAATGATGTAATTCCTCCTAGCACTTGCTAGTTTTTTACCGTTCTCCTAATCTTCAAGGAAGAGGTACGGTTACTATGGCCTTTGACATGGTTGTTTATCTTGCCTCCTAGGTTATAACTCGAAACGAACTTATGCTGGAAGAGACTAGAAACACCATTACAGTTCCAGCCTCTTTCATGTTGAGGATGTTGGCTTCACTGAATCATATCCGAGCTGGTAAGAACTGTCAGGGTACTATTAAGATCAGTTTTATATTAGAAAAACCTATTATTATTTAAGATCTGCTTTAAGGGATTTATATAACTTCCTTAAATCACAAAGTGAAGGCAGCTTAACTTCTGAACTAGGAGTTCTGTGAACTCTTGATTTTAGTGCAGTAACTTATTTCCTCATGGGCCCAATTTATTAAAAAGTGTCAAAATGAAAAGACAGAGACGCTTGAAAACTTTTATCAGCTGCGCTTTTCCTCAGAGTGGAGGATCACACCATAAACCCTAAGATATGGTATAGTAAGTACCTTTAAAGGTAGATTTGGGCAAAATTGGTCATAGCACAGACAAAAATAAATGTACCATGCTAAGAAGGTTGAAACAGATACCTCAGCATGTTTTCTTCACTATTTTTTGTTTTAGATGATAAACTGTGAGGTTCCGTGCCACAGATACACAGAATGCATATATTACAACCCATTCAAGAGGGAATTGAAGAATCTGTGTTCATAACAATTGAAAAGATTCAGTATCCATTATAAACAAAATATGTTTATCAAACAAGGGTGTTTATCACTGTCACTGATTTCATAAATTAAATTGCTTCCTATGTTTGATACTATCTATCAATTAATACGGACCACCGTTTACAGAGTGCCTGTCATGTGTCAGGCATTATACTGGTCACTTCACAGTTTAGCTCCGATCCTTTACAAAGTAGGTTTTTCTGTAATAACTTACCCCAGATCATGCAACTGATAAATGGTAAAGCCTGAATTTGAAACTAGCTTCTAGCCCTTACTCTGCTTTGACCTAGAAATTTCACTTGCAGGAATACATTCAAGTTATGAATATAATGTGCAGTTTTCTGGGTGAGCTGATCTCAGACTGCTTTTCTAGCTCGTTTACAGCATTCCCTTCTCTATCTACTCCATCCACTTTGGCCGCCTTTGAATTTTCGTGTACATCCAGCTCTCCCACCTCAGGATCTTTATGATCATGCTGCCCCCTCCCATTCCCACTCTCTGTTAGGATAATTTCCACTTGTCCTTCAGGTCTATGTTAGAGGTGGATTAAATACCACTTTCTCAGAGAGAGTGGGGAATGGAGAGAAGCATTCCAGGCAAAGAAGAGAGCATATAGCATCTTCACAGTCATGGAGGAGAGAGAGTGCAGCACATCTGAAGAGCAGAAAGAAGCCCCACAAGTCTGTAATCAAAGAGCTGAAGAGAAAGTAATCCTCAACTTGTAAATAGTAACTATTATTGGGGAAAGAGTGAAAATTTCAGATGGTCAAAACAAAACAAAACCTGGAATGTAAACAGAAAATGTTAGTAGTCCGACAGAATATTTTTGCAATACTTATTTGGGCTCCCAAGTTATTAAATTAATTACTATTAATATCTTTTGATCCATTTTCTTCAATAACAGTGAGTAACCCTTAAATTCATCCATTTGGATTTCAGATTTGAGGAGGCAGCATGTTATAGAACAAGAAAAACATTTGCCGATTATGATTCCTAAAATTTGCTTGTTTCTTATAGTTTATCTGGTGAATGGCTCTTTGTGAGTTTTCCTATAGAAAACCAATTTTCTTTTCATTTATGCAAGAATCTGTTTTAAGCAGGTGGTAATGTGGCAATGGTTTGTTAGCTAATAGCTATTATCATCCTCCTTTGGTTTTAGGATTAGATAAGATGTTTTATAATAGATTTCCCTTCTTCCATTTCTTTTTGCCAGTAATCAAAAAGAGACAATTTCTAGTTGCTTTAGTCAACTCACCTCTTGCTTCTGTTACATAAAAGGCTAGATAGAAAAGGTGCCCAAGAGTTTACATTGCAGCTGCTTTTATCCTTAGAGTCAGTCCACCACCCCTTTCTTCTCCTTCCCTTCAGTATGATGACGTATGCGCATTCAAGGAGAGTCGGTAATGGACTTCGGCCAGTAAGCACAGGCTGGACCATCCATTTACATCCATTATCCACAAGGCTTCCTGGGAAGTCCAGGGAAGAGATCTGAGACAGCTCCTTCCTTGTAGAGCTGTGACTTTTTACTGAAGGGTGACTTCAAATGCCCTGTAGGGCTTTTTCAAACTACAAATACCTGGGTCCTATGCCCTAAAGATTCTGATTCATTTTATCTGAATAGTGTTTGAGCTTCTCATTTTTAAAAAGCACCCAAAATTATTCCCATGAATAGTGCACTCAAGACTTTTAGTCTAGGCCACTTCTTTTTTTTTTTTTAAGATTTTATTTTTTCCTTTTTCTCCCCAAAGCCCCCCCGGTACATAGTTGTATATTCTTAGTTGTGGGTCCTTCTAGTTGTGGCATGTGGGACGCCGCCTCAGCGTGGTTCGATGAGCAGTTAGGCCACTTCTTGAGATGTAAAGGCAGTTCTGAGATCCCTAGAAGCTTTGATAGGCTTTGGAGAGACAATAATTGTGTATATGGACCATTCTGAACTCTTCTAGAATATTTTAGAATCTGATCAAGTTACTTCCCTGCTTAAAATTCTGCTGTGCCTCCCCATGTTCTTAGGGTCGAGTCCAGAGGTGTTAACATGACTCATAAAACCCCGAAGCATCTCTTGATGTCCTTCCCTTCATAGCTGTGGACCTTCCTTGACACATGGGAATCTGGATAGCCACGGTGTTCTCCAGGACGCTTCTGAGGGGCCTAGCATAGTGAGCTCAAAGTCACTTACCAGTCACGCACAGATTCGCTCCATTAGCAAAGTGTGGCAACTTTACTCCAGAATATAACGAATGTTCACTGACCCTTGGTTTCCCTCTTGCCGCCATTGTCCTCACACAGTCTGATCTCCACACAGCAGCCAGAGGCATCTTTTAAAAACATGGGTCAGTAAACTTTTTCTTTAAATGGCCAGATGGTAAATATTTTAGGCTTTGTGGGCCACATGTTGTTTGTTGCAACTCCTCAGCTCTGACATTGTAGCGCAAAGCAGCCATAGACGGTACGTAGATGAATGGGCACGGCTCTGTTCGCATAAAATTTCATTTACAAAACTAGACTATGAGCTGGATTTGCTCATAGGCCATAGTTTGCTGACTCCTTTTTAAAAAGACAAATTGTCACCCCTGCTTAAAACTCTCAGGGACTCCCCATTGCCCTTAGAGTGAAACCTAGACTTTGCGTCCTGGTCTTTGAGGTCCTGCGTGACCTGAACCTTGCCAGCCTCTGCCTTCGACTCATTCTGGTTTTCCCCTCACTCACCGCATTATAGCCGGACTGGGCTCTTTTCCCTTCTTCAGACACATCAAGCTTGTTAGCACATTGGGAGCTGTCACTTGCTGTTTCCTCTGCCTAAAAGACTTTGTCCCTGAACCTCCCGTATAATTGAACATAGAGTTAGGCCTCAGCTCGAGTGTGACCTCCTTAGAAAAGTCTTCCCTCATCAGCCACCCAGTGTGAAGTTGCTGCATGTGCCTTCTCACACCTTTTTGCTCCCTCAAGTCACTCTCTGTTCATTGCTTTTTTTTTTCCCTCAAGTACTTATCATTCTAACTTTTCATTTCTTATTTCTTGCCTTGTTGCAGATTAAAGGAGAAAAACACATTTGTTGTCTGTTTTCCTCCTCTAGAAGATGAGCTCACTGAGAACAGACCTAGTTTGTCTCATTCACAGCTGGATATGTAGCTCCTAGGACAGTGCCTAGAACATAACAGTTGCTCAATAAATTGTTTGCTGACTGAATGGGTGAATGAGCTAGTATCAAATTCTAGCTACGATGAGTCTTGCACTTACTCTTTTGTGAAGGATAGCCTGGAAAACAGTACTTTTGTGGAACATACATTTCCTTTGGGGGATTTCTTTTCTTATCTGCTTACTGCCCCTCAACCCCCGCAGCAAACTTAATATCTCTTCATGTCCTATTTTCTCCAACCAAAAATAATTTCCTGAAGAAATATTTCTAATAGAGAATAAAAGGAACCTTTCCACAAATGTAAACCTTATTTACAAAAGCAATTTGGCATTGTGTGCTTTTGAAAACAGTGGGTATAGCCTTATTTCCATTTTTCATTTAAAGGAACAGTGTTCCTCCTATCTCCTTGGGCCATAATTGCAACCAGAGATTTGTGAAAGCGTTGAACTGCTTCCCAAGTTTACCACCTCAGCAGCGCTTCATGAACAAAAGATTTCGCTTAATTTGTTCTTGGAAATTGGGTTTACAGTCTGAGAGACATGACTCTGCAGCAGTTGAATGAGTTGGATTTGAGAAAAGAACTATTCTGCCCTCTTCCTCATTCCAGAAGCCACTATCGCCTGTTCTGTGACCTAAATCAGAGACTCTTGGCCCTCACTTGTCCCCTTATGGCTTGCTTTGGACGCAGCAGAATTCTGACATCTACTGTAAACTGATTTAAAGGCTGTGATGTTTCTTCTTAACCCTTATGTCCCCACCTTCATTCGTAATGTGACAACCAAAAAGACTTTGCGTAAGAACCCTACACACTTTGAAATAGGCTGACACTGCTTCCTTGTGCTCCACTGATATGACAGAAGAGGTTTGTTGAGTATGGTCAGTCGTATCCAGGATTCCTGTGCATGGTAATCTGCTTCAGCAGGATAGCAACGTCATGGTTTGTTCTCTCAGGAAAGGCTATCACACGATAAAAATACTAACACCCCTTAGCCTTTTATTGGTCAGAAATTCCTCCACCGTGTTTAGATTCCTTAGTGATCTATGAAGATCAAAATCTTACTTTGTTCATTTATTTTACAAATGTGTATTGAACACTTATTATAATAGCTAAAATTTGTATAATTCAGGAGACAAATCATATACACATGTGTTATCTCATTAGTGACACTGAAATGGAGCTGGCATAGAGAGGGTTTAATCTAATTCTCTTGGACAGTTAAACATATAGTCCCTTCTCTACGCCGTTCTTGGTGGTGTTGACTTAGGATCCAGTGGGAGTGTTTAAGCTTTCTGTGTAGAGAATAAGTAAAACCTCAGAACTCAGTCTTCTCTTGCTGTTGACAGTGGAATTGAACTGTCCCCCTATGTCTAACCTTAGTATTTTCCACGTTACATTGGGGAAATGTCTGTGGCAGAAAGGGTTCCATTCTAGTGGCGGCAGTGCTTTCATACTCTTTCCTGCTTTGTATACTTGAACGTAACGTATCTTGTCTTAGTAAAACTTCCCTTCATTTGTTCAGCAAATCTTCGTTGAAAATCCTGTACTAGGCCTTGAGGATGTCGAATAAAAAGAACTCGTACCCTCCCAGCGGCTCCCAGTCGAGTCTGCAGGGAGCCGCAGACAAGCGCTTCCTGCACTTAGGGTCGTCGCAATGAGGCTCACACGAGATACTCTGGAACAGGCTGGATGTTCGCATACATCTAGAAAAGTTTCCCCGAGGGGATGATATTTGTACTGAGATGAGTAAGCAGAGCCTTTCTAGCTGAAGAATTGGGCGAAAGTGTGCCAGGCCGAGGAACAGCCAGTGTAAATCCTGAAAGCGTGAGAGAACATGCTGTTCTCACTCAGCACGCTCGTCATTGTGTGTTAACTCGAGTGTTTAATCTAGATAAACTCTTGCGGGCAGAGACTGGGTCTATTTTGGTCACCGTTGTATCCTCAGTTCTTGGCACAGCACCTGGAATATAGCAAATATTTAATTGTGAAAGTCTTTTTACAAACACATACACAGATCTTCAAGAACGGTCCCCAGGTTCTCTCTCGCGCAGCTGTCCTCACTCCTCTTGGTGACGCGACAGTCGGCCTCAGACTCCCAGACTCCAGAGAACAGTGTGCACACTGCTGTAGTGGACCGCAGCATAGCGAGATCTTTAGGGTTTTTCTTTTTAATTTTCATGTTTAGAATTGCATGCATGTTCAAATTTAATAGTGCCGTTTCCTTGACTTTTTTTATTTGCCTCAAGAGGCACAAAATAACTCGTTTACATACAGTGGTGAACTGATTTTTACATGATGATGTGTTGAATTGTTTACATTTTAACTAGTTTTAAATAAAAGACATTGAAATTTATTTTAATTGTATTACTAAAAATATTTCTTTTTGTGAGGTGAGTCTGTGTGTGTTTTCCAGACCGCTCGGAGGGCGACAGATCTGAAGGCTCCGGACAGGAGAATGAAAATGAGGATGAGGAGTAATCGCCTCTTATTGGCAAGCACTTCAATGTTCTAAAATTTGTATAAGACATTTATTATATTCTTTTCTTTACAGAGCTTTAGTGCAATTTTAAGCTTATGGTTTTTGGAGTTTTTCCCTTTTTTGGGATAACCTAACATTGGTTTGGAATGACTGTGTGCATGAATTTGGGGGAGTGTGTAAAACAAAACTAGCAGAATGTTTTAAAAACTTTTTGCCATGTATGAGGAGTGCTAGAAAATGCAAAGTGCAATATTTTCCCTAACCTTCGGGTGTGGGAGCTTGGGTCAGTGTTGAAGAGTAATTTTCATTATAGTGAAAATGTTGGTTCAGATAAATTTCTACACTTGCCATTTGCATGTTTGTTGCTTTCTAATTAAAGAAGTTGGTTGTTTTAAGATACCCTGAATTTGACTTTTTATTTAACGCTGTGTTACCTTGACCCACGTTTTCCAGTCTTTTCTCTAATAGGACTGTGTTTCTCTATCCTTTTCTTGATTGAATAACCTTTTCTGTTTTGACTTTCGTGTGATAGAATCACATAGAAGAGCTTTCCTCCTTTCTCCTTCCAAAGTACTTCATCTCTACCTCCAATCATAATCTCTCATGATTAGTGGGACCTCATAACCACAGAGCATCACAGCTCACAAATTATATTAGCGCCAGCTAGTTCTGCCAGCTCTGGCTTCCGGTCTTCCCGTCTCCAGCTTCTAGGTTTCAGCTGAACGGTGTTGACCATCAGTCTTCTAATTCCTGCACCTCCTCAACTCAGCGTCCACCTTCACTCAGCATAAGCCGTGCAGACCCAGGCCCGTATCTTACAGGTTATGGCCTGAAACCGCTGCACACCTAACCCTTCAGTCTTCACTCCTCCCCTCTCCAGCTGTCGTGCTGCTCTCTCCAGCTGGGCCATCCCAGCTGTGGCCACGCAGGCATCCCTCTCCCACCTACAGCCAGGGTCCTCCTCCCCACAGGACGGCCGCAAGCCGGGGGGCACCTGCTGCTCAGAAAAGACAGGTGGCTTTTTGGAGAGAGGAAGAACAACTCTTCAGGTGGCTCGGTAACTTCAGGCGGACAGGGCACATGTGTATCCACCTTAGGAAATGTGGTAAATCGTCAAAGGGAAGAGGAATCAGAGCTTTAGCCAAACACAGCAACTGCATGACTTCCAAATGGAAGGGTCTTCGTTTCTGGTTCTAATTAGTTATGCGACCTGCTCAAGCCATCTGACTTCTCTTGGCACCTCTTTCCTCCACTCTAAAATGGAGGTAATCGTATTTGCATCACCTATGTCCCAGGGGCTGTGCTGGGACCACACGAAACCATGGAGGTTGAAGGGCTTTACAGAATAACTGAAGAGATGAGTGGAAGTGTGTAATCCGCCATTAGTTCTTCCACTGTAACAAGCAGCGGCAGGCATCTCCTGTAGAGCGCTGTTGACAGCTGACAGGGCAGAGGCTACCGGAGGACTCGGTGGGGTCACCGACTGAGTCTTTGGCAGGAAAAGCAATAGAAGAAAATCAAAATGGTATTTGCCTACTCTGGTGCGGGATTGCGATAAGGCGGCCATGCAGGGGACGGGGCAGAGGATATATGGGAATTCAGAGCTTTCTGCTCAGTTTTGCTGGAAACCTAAAAGTACTCTAAAACTGTTGTTTAAAAAAATTTTAAATGTATTTGTCAAAGGAACTAGGTCCCCTACTTTTAGCGATTTTGCAGTTGTGGTGGTGTATGTTACAAAGGAGAGGGGCAGGCCAGACAAGCAGTCAAGGAGACAGCCGAGAGAGCATTCTACAGAGGCAGAGGGGACAAGTGCTGGCCGCATCCATGACTGAGTGTGTGGGAGGGGGCACTTCAGTAAGTTAACGACTGGGCCTTACAGCTCACCTGCCCACTCAGAAGAAGGAATGACTTCAGTGGTGGCAGGTGAGGGGTCAGCTAAAAGTGGTGGATTTGGGGCCTTGAGGTGCTCTGAGTCTCGGTGATAGTCTGCCACCCACCCTTTGACTGTGGCTGTGGGACAGCAGAGAGAGAGAGAGCATGTTGCTGTTCATTAAACCTCTTGAAAAGCTTTGGGTTAAGAGTGTTTGTTCTGTTTCTTGGTCACACTGAGAAGGCATTTAACAATACTCCATGAAGCTAACTGTCTTGGGAGGATTTATGAAAAACGTATGGCTGGATGTACCCAGGTGACTGTGTAGACATCCCCAGCCCCCAGTTCTGCAGCAGTCAGCCCCTTCCTGCTCAGTCTCCTTCCTCTTTTTAGCCGTGGGAAGGGAGGCTGCAGATAGGGATATGGCTGCAGAAAACGGGGGTAAAGATTAAAAGGGGAGACAGCCAAGAAAGTCCACAGTTCACAAGTCCAAGTACAAATTCATAATTTCCACAGCTATACACATACCAAAAACAGGTATTTAATCAGGTGAACAAAACTATTCTAAATACACTTTTACTGACTTATAAATACTGATTTATAATAATCCTAAACATTTTTCTTTAAAAAAAATCACCTAACAACTTCAAGTGAAATATATTTCAGGATTAGCTTGTTTTCATTTTGTTTTGAAGGTTGGTTTTTACCCACTTTTGCATCCCAGGGCCCACTGTCAGAACACAGCACAGGACTCTGTCATTTAAGTATGTCCACATCTCTGACTGACTGACCTCTTTCCAGGTAGACAGGCTCTGTCCATTGCACCCGCAGTGTGGCCCTGCCTGCCCAGCCCTCTGATCCTCTCTGGGACTGTCTTTTCCTCTGGGAGGGCTGACTCGCCTGTGATTTGTGACAGTTCAAAATGGCGGTGTCAAAAGGAAAAGCAGAAGTGGCTTCTAATTCCTATCGATACTGCTCAGGAAGAATGCTCTCTGAGGGAAATGAACACAGCTTTGTGTGTTATGTTCTAAAAATAACACTGAGCAAAGCTGTGCTCTTGGTAATCGTATGCAGATCGGAGTTTGGGCTTTGAATTCTTTCCAGTGAATCCAACAGCTTTCCGTGGGCCTGCCGTTTTTTTAGGTCTGGCAAGGAGGTATTCCAGTCTCCCAAGCTCCTTGGTTCAGAGTTCTTTCTGCCTACCTGCTAAAGCCCAGCTGGCCTGTTCTCTAATAACGATGACTGAACTGCCCCTTGTCCTCCTGGAGCTGCGGAGCTGGCTCCTGCCTTCTCTCACTCACACGGCCAAGATCTGACATTGGGCCCTGACTCTGGCTTAACGCACTTTGAGGCCTCGGACAACTCCCTTCACTTCTCAAGGTCTCCCTGGATTCCGTGTGTCCCCTCTCCCCAACCCCGAAGGCCAGTCTGGCTCTGCCCCCTCTTACAGTCGTAAGACAGCTGTGCTCACAGCCACCTTCCTTTGCTTCAGGGAGAGAACTGAGTCCCTTCTCCCTCCCTGGGGATTCTCTTGGGCTTCTGCATCCCCTGCGGGCAGTGGCATGGACTCCCGTCCCTGCAACTGCCTCTTCCCTCAGGATCAGAGATTATGCGAACCCAAGAGCCACAGCCATGTGGTCACTGTCATGCAGGACACAGTGTCCCTAGCACGCAGGGCACATCTCAGAAAGAGCGTCCCTTCTGGGTTGTAAGACAGGGCAAGGCTTATTTGGGACTCCACACCAGGCGCCGGGGTTCCGTCATCTTGGGCAGTCATCAGTAGAAAAGCGCATTTTTGCTCCCTCAGACCTCCTGAATTCCAAACACTCCTGAGCCTTTCCTCCGTGCATCCTCTCCATGCCTTTCCTTACCACATCCCTTCTTTCCCAAAAGATCCTCTCGTGCTGTACAGCAAACATGACCACTCCCACGGCAACAACCTTCAGCCCCTCCTATCTAGGGTAGCAGGTATCTTTGCAAGATTCTCACTTTTCGTCACGAGATCCCTGTAAAACAAGACCAATACACCCTCCCACAGTTACTGAGAAGAAACAGCAGGGCTCAGCATCAGCTCCACCCCAAGTGCTGTGCTGGGACCTTTAACCTACCTCATCAGCTATGAGAGGCCCCCCTGGATTCTGGGTCCCCACATGGGCCACACACCCTCTTTATAGCTAAGAAAACTATGACGCAGAAAGACTGAGTAACTGGCCGAGAATGCCTAGCTGGAATAAGCGGCAGCGTGGGATCTGAACAGAACGTCCCACGCCAAAGCCTGCACAGTCCCACTACATCACATGGGCACTGCTCTGAAAGGAGAGCGAGCATCTGCAAGCGTGGAACTAACGCCGAGCACACAGCAGGCACTCAAGTGTCCCAACAGGGCAGGCACACAGTAGGCACTCAATACATGCTAGTTCCCTGCCTCACCCTTTTTTGGCCACATCACCCCCACAGTTCCTTCCAGACAGGAGATAGCCGGAGCTCAAGGATGGACACTTGTCTGCCCTGTGGTCCATCCACGACATGTCTCTAATCTGCAAGGATCCCAGGGCCATTCCGTGAGGATGGAAAGATACCCACAGGGTCAGTCTGGACGGGCTGGTAAGATCTCTCGTGTCAAAGCACTCTTCCTCGTTCTCCCGTCCCCCAGACCGCCTTGACCCATGGCAAATACCGAGTGAGTCTCTCGGGTCGCTCAGTCCTCTGCAGAGACTCCACAGCAGCTACTTAAATGAGACGCAAAGAACATGAGCACCACGGGGCCCGCGTCTGACATTTCCTCCAGCCTGGCTACGGGGTGATTTACTTAGGACCACATGGCTGAGCAGAAGCAGGACCTGCGACCCTGAATCAGCTCACACATGTAAGCAGCTAGCTGGGGGCCCTTTCAAGGGTGAGCACTGCAGTGGAGACAGGAGTTCAGAGCAAGAGCTCCGCCTTCTAGAAGCAAACAAGCCTTCAGCTTTACCCTTAGCTCCTCTCTGTCGGCAGCTGCCAGCAGCACCACAGCCACACTGCTCCCCCTAGTGTTCACGGCCCTGAACTGCAGTCTGGGTGCTTCTGGCCAGGAAAAAGGCTGGGGGTGCTGAGCTCTGTGCACTGCAGAGGCGGACCCAGTGCCTTCTGGGTCACAGTCGCCCCCAAGCCTGGTCTCTGGGGCACAACACAGGGACCCTGTCAGGTGGGAATCTCGATGTAAGAAGCAGACATGGGCAACAGCCCCACACCTGCAAAACCAGGAGACACAGGATTGAGGTATTTAAGTGAACTGACTGGCCAAATGTCCTACCTGCCACTGTCAACGGGGTCCCCTCAGGAAGGCCCCAGACTGCCACCACACAGCAGCATAAAGCGACTGGGCTTGGTCTAGTGGGGGCAGCTGGGGTTTCGACCTGCACTAAGGGCAGATGTCATCAAAAATGCCTTTCGGAAACTTCAGAATGTACAGGGATTAGCTGCTCTTCCTCTCCCTGCCCACCGCCTCCGTGCCCTCCTTGGCCTCCTTGCTTGCTGCTTTTGCTCAGGCTCAATCAAGGTGAATCTGAATTCCTGAATATGCAAAACATGGTTCTAGCTGCCAAACATCCTCCCAGGCTCGGCTCAAACTGTCACCTACTTCCTGAGGTACCCCTAACTCCCCCAGCTGGACACACTCACCTCCCTGTGGAGCCCACGGTTCTTCCTATAAGCATTACTTGACTTTGCTATTATTTATTAGCATCAGCATCCCCCAGGTCTCTCCCTCAATTAGAGGGAAGCACTAATGTCACTCCTCACAGAGCCCAGCTTGGTGCTCTGCACACAGCGGATGTGCAGTGTCTGGGGGATGAATAAGTGAATGGACCTCAGGAGAAAAAGGGAAACACAGCGAACCCTTTTGTGTGGTGCCATATCTCTGGGTAAGCTTAGATGAAATCTTAGTACACCCAGCTGTCTGGGATCAGCCAGTGGGGACTTTGCCTGGAGCCCAGCTTGGTGGGGACCAGGGGAAGCACTCTCCAACCCTTGCGGTCCAAGCCCGTGAGCTGCACTCAGAAAGGCCCACCCGGGGCCGTCTCAGGTCATTCCAGCCTCTGTCCACTTCTGTGTGTACCAGGTGATCAGGAATATCGTCCCTTTAGAAATAGACAAGTGCTAGGAAAAGACATATACACACAGAAAACAAAAAATGCCCTCAGATTTAGGAATGCCACCCAGTAGTAAGAGCAGAGTCCGACCTGCACGTGTCGTCAGCAGAACCCACAGCCGCCGCTGCTCCTCTGGAAAAGCCACCTGCTCCTTCCCACTCCCATGCAGCCCCTAAACCTGTGCCCACACCCAGCTGCCTGGGATAGCTGCGGACCGCCAGGAAGGTAGCAGGCCCCCACACCTCAGGAAAGGTCTTTTGTAAACTGCAGACCAGGGGACCAGCCAACCACTGGTTTCTGCCACACAGGGAAAAGACACTGCCTCACCCGGAGCTCGCTGGACCCCAGAGCCAACACTGCAAAGGGAGCTCATTTTCTGGACTCGCTGCCTTGTAGCAGACACAGCAGGATCTCCTTGGAATCCACCCTCTGCTGAGCACCTGGAATTCTGAAGGCAGGGAAAGTCCTGCGCCTTGTCATGTCATCGCCCAGGCTGAAGGGCAGACACAGGCAGCTCAAGAGCTTCCCAAGTCACCACAGCCACTGCTCCAAGCCCACACTTCACCGCTGATCCACTCAGGGCAGAGGGGGCCGTCCAACCACACCCGTCACATCCTGCAGCTGCACTCCCACCGCGAGGAGACCCTCCTCCACTTCCAGGTGGCTGCCATCTATGGGGATGTGCTCCAACAGACAAGCTGGACCAGCCAGGCCTGCAATGCTTCATACGCCCGTTAGAAACCACACTCAAGAGCTGAGCAAACGGTGGTCTGTGGGTCCACTTTTGTTTTCTACCTCTAACTGACAAATTCAGAGAAAAGCAAAGATCAGACTTGGAAATGATCTTGGAGACCATTCAGTGCAACCCCCAACTCCCTTACCCCGTTTTCCGGATGGCCTAGAGAGGGGACACGAAGTTCCAAATCACATGCATACAAAGAGGTGGAGAGGGCCAAGAACCAGGTGTGGACTCCAGGCCCAGCGTTCTCCCTCTACTCTCTTCTCTGTGCTGCCCAGGGCTGGGACGATCGTAACTGTGCACGTGGGAGTACTGCCTGTGCTGGAGGCCCTGGAGGCCAGCCGTCCTAACTGGTCAAGCAAACATCACAAAACAGACTCTGTTCGACGAGGTTTTTCTCTGTGAAGGGGATGATAACATTATCTCCACATCCCGACTCTTTGGCACCACGGCCCCGTTCAGGCTTGGTGAGGCCATGGTGTGCCCTAACCAAATGGACTTTTTTTAAATTCTGGAAATGAAATCTGCACCCTCCTCCGGTCTTTTATAGTGGTTTCTCCCTTCTTTTGAAATACCAAAGAATCAGTCAATATGGAGGTGGGCAGGGGGGTCCCCGTCCTCAGCAACAGCAGCCCCAGACCTGTCAGCTCTGCCCAGTGGCCTGTGAGCTGCCCGTACTGGCACCAGCAGGTGGCTCCACCAAAGGCAAGGTCATAACTGGGACTTGAGACACAGGAACTCGACCTGGGGTGCTGTGCTCCCAGGTTCTCCTCTGGGGCCATTTACTGTAGAAGTGACGGCCCCACACAGCCTGCATCTACTGCACAGGAGCCCGGGGACGCCCCGCTTTGTCAGGAAGAAGTGCCATCCTCCAGGGCGCACAGGGAAGGCTCACCTCCGGGCCTCGGACAGCGCAGGGCTGCCTCCCGGGTACAGGCTGAGGGGAAGAGGCAATGGCCCACACGGTGGGTTCCCCCCAAGCCACGTTCTCTAGTCCCCTTCCATGACCCGCCTGCCAAAGTCACAGCCATACTCCATGCGCTTTTCTTTGTGCTTTAGATGCCTCTGGTCCCATCACTGGGACCCACAGGAATCCCACGTGTGGTTGCATCACAGACACTGAAGTCACCAACTATAGACATGGTTTTCAGTGTTTTTTCTGGCGGCTGCACACCAGATGCTCTTCCTTCCCCATGCTCCTGAGGCTCCGGTGCAGACGGTGATGGGCATCCCTCTGAGGGACAGTCCACTCTGAGGCCGTCATCTCTGTTCCGCAGCCAAAATGTTCCCTTCTTTGATGCTCTGCAGCTGGAGCCTCTGACTCACAAGAGTTCTGCTGCCTCGGCGGCCCCCGAAGCTGACCCCCGGGACGGTCCGTGCCGCCATCAAGACCCCAGGCAGAGCCTCCTCCCCAAATAAGTTGATTTTGGCTTCAGCCTCAATGGCTTTGGCCAAGCTGGCTGCGTAGCTGTCCAAGGACTTGTGCACGTCGGCTTTCACATGAAGAATAGGCTTCTTGGCAGCTTCTGAGGGAGAAGGCAGAAGAAAGGTTAGTGGAGGGGCCGGGAGCAGTGACCCCCGGGGAATATGCCTGCTGTTGCTTCAGGCCCCAAGGAGGGGAGGCCAACTGAGGTAGGGGCGTGGGTCTGAAGTCAGATTCCCTCAGCTAAAAGCCTTGACACCCCTGCTTCCTGCCTGGGAAATCTCCAGAGCCGGTCAACCTAACCTCCCTCACCTGTAAAGAGAAGAGCACAGGACACCTCTGACTTCCCAGGGTTACTGTGATAGTTAAACAGTTCTTTCCAAGATACTTAGCCTTGGTCTCACCCGCAGAAAGGCTTGATAAATACTTCCTATTAAGGATCTTCAGAATTTTACATGTTTGAAAGAGTTCTCCGGTGTCCAGCTCCGGGAGCGGTGGAGGGTCTGTGTCTGTGAACCTCCACAGACCTGAGCGCCGTCTCTCTCCGAAACCTCGTCGCTCCAAGATGCCCCAGAGCCACGGAGAACCTCCATGTTGGAAGGACCATCCAGGGCTCAAGCACCCACCCAGGATTAGGCCCTCTGACGACTAGGATGAACAGAGCAGAGGGAGGCAGGCGGGTCTCTCTGTCCCACCCAGTGCCTCATTAAACCTCACTGCCTGCTTTTCTCCTGACCTTCTGGGGGAAAAATTTATCCCTCACTCCTCTCATTTTCTGCTGTGACGAACACTCTGTCATCCCATTTCAGGGAGTTCGCAGCCAGCCATGGCGGCTGCTTCACACACAAAAAGAGGGAAAAGAGTGGAGGCACACATGGCCCCTCCCTCCCCTGCCTCACTCTTGGGACGACCCATGTGGCCTGACGGCTGCGTTGGAGGAGGCACCTTCGGAACTGCCACCCCCGCCACAGAGGCCGGGTGGGGCAAGGCTGGCCCGCTGTGGGCTAGGCAGCCTGGGGAGGGACGCATTCCTGTTTTCGCACATTATGAAGGGCTAACACATTATGAAGCCCACGAGGCGCTGCTCCAAGCTCCGTTCTTGAAGCCTCTTTGTCAGTGGACTCTCTGTGACTCGCCCTCAATTCGTCTGGACTCAGGGACGAGGCAGGTAGCAGAGATAGGATTAATTATGAACCTCAAACTCTGACAGGGCCCATATTTATTTGCAAGCTCAGCACTTGTAAAGAACTTCCATGTTAAAGCCCCTGGACTCCTCCACCACCCACACCCAGCCACGTGGGTGCTGTGCTCACAGGGTGGGATCAGGGAAGAGCGCGTACATCTGCGGGCAGCCCGCCTGCTCCTTCGCCATTCTTCAATCAGTGACTACACTCCAAGTTCCAAGGGAAGAGGTGTTGAGGGTCGAATTCGGAACAGGTGGAAGAGAAAAAGGCAGGACTGGACTAGAGCAGACTCTTTCCTCTCGTGACTCAAGGACCTCATCAGCTTTAGGGGCAACAGACGATCGAGATGGCAGCCTCTGGCTCTGGTAAAGGAGGTGCACTCACGGGCCAGTGTTTCCATTCTGCACGTGAGCAGGCTGAGGCTCCGAGAGGGCGAGTCCAGATTTATAACCACACATCATCCCTAAAGCAAAGGAACTATGGAGGGCTCACAAACTGTTTTATCCAATCAGGCAACTTCCTGAGGGAGAAGATGGGAACCAGGACCTGGGCTGTGTGTGTGTGTGTGTGTGTGTGTGTGTAGGCTTCGACAGCCACTGCTTGTGCAGTCTTAGATGCTGCTTGCTCTGAGCGTTGGGAGGCCTGAGGACTCAGGTGAGACTGGCAGGGCGGGGAGCAGGTGGGGGCGGGCAAAGGTGGGAGCTGTGGGGTGTTGGGAGTGGGGGCAGGGCTGAGCCAAGGAATTTTCCTAAAATCCTTTCCTTTCCCCGATGTCATCGTGAAGCACTCCGTCACAGAAACCAACCTCTGATTTGTTCCACTTCGTCCTCAAATGTCACCGAGCTCCTTCTCTTGGGTGGGCAGGTACAGTGGGAGGGAGGGTTGTCATCAGACGTGTAGTCCTCGAGCAGCATCATGTCTGTTCCTAAAGCCAAGGGCAGACTGTGCACAGATAACCGGCAACACGATGTCTCGCTGCCACTTCCTTCTCAACACCCCTCGCTCAGCGCCCCTCGCATCCCTCTCCCCCAATTACTCGGACCCACACCCAGGGGCCCCTGACTGCCCTGCAGCAGCTGCCCAAGAAACCCTGTCGCCCCCCGACTTCAGGGAGTCTGCAGCCAGCCGTTGGGGCTGCTTCAGACACAGACACACACAAAATATGGCAGTGTTATCGAGAGCGGCACGTCACGTGCCACAACAGCACACTCAGAAGTATCAAGTCCGCTGGACCTGGTGTGGTGTGTGGGTGAGGAAGGGTGAGAAGGGCCCTATTAGAAGGAGCTTTGTGTTCTGGGCGATTCTTACAGTTTGAATTTCTATCATTGGAGTTAAAATGCACTGTGCTGAATAAACATTTAATACTTGAAAATGTAAAGTTCTTTGGGGATCAAAAAAGGGTTGAAAAATACCCCTAAAGAAGTGGGGAATAAAGGCAGAGAAGTCCTGTTAGGGAGCCGGGCAGAGCAGGCAGGGGAGAGAGATGGCACTGGGCACAGGGAGGAGCTGGCTGCTGGGACCAGCCTTACTCTGTCCCAGGCTCTGGCTTCCATGTCAGGGCCTTGGTGCTGAGGAATTCGGGAGGAAAGGGGAGCCCGGAGCTGCTCGTGCTGTTTCAGGACCCCTGCAGTGGCCGCGGGAGCCCCCAGAAGGAGCGCTGCCCGGCGGGCCTCCAAACTGGCTTTGGTCAAGCTTGGGCTCAAGAGCAGACAGACCCGGGGTCACCGGCGAGTTACTGATGCCCTCGGCTCTGCCCGCGTCTGTGAAACGGGGACGGCAATTCCATCCAGTGCACAGAGCTGGTGTGAGGACTGGGCCGAGCGTGTAAAGATGTGACACTGTGGCTGGCACACAGCAGGTGCTGTGGAATGGGAGCCATGACCGACAAGGACACGGCTAATAACCAGCGGGGCTGGACCACAGCCCAGCCTGCATGACCCCAAAGCCCACACTCTTGCTCCTGCCTACAATGCTGTCCTCTTACTGTCCCCTTACTCCGTCTGCCTGGCCACCTCCCACTTCCTCTTCAGGGATCAGCATCAAGTCCTCAGAGCAGCTTTCCTGACGCTCTTCCCCAGAGCACCTGCCAGCCAGCACCGGCACAGCAGGGACTCCAGCTTCCCGGTGGCCGCTCCTCCGGTCACCACCTTCCCTCCACAGCAGTGTTAGTGACCGGTATTCACAACCCTCACAGTTCTCCCTTTACAGTGCCTGGGATGGACGTGTGTCCCCCCACTGGACTGAAAGCCCCGCAGGGTGGTTCCCCACTCTCTCCAGAAGCCAGGACAGTGCTGGCTAAGGCGCAGGTGTGGCAGGTCAACATCTGTTGACCGAATGATGGTCGCACTGCCTCTGGATCCCTGCTGCCATCTGAGAATGGGGAAATAGGCAGGGGTCACGGAAACCCGTGTTGACTTCAAATCACAGGAGGGACTCGGAGCCAGAGAGGGCCGTGTGACCAGTGGTTCAGCCGCTGGGCTGCCAGGTGTGCGACCTTCTCAGGGAACGTGCTCCTTCCAGGGAAAGTTCTCCTTGACACAAGGCCACGTGTCGTCCCCGCGCCGGTGGCCCGAGCTCCCCGGGACAGGCTCCGGGGAGGAAACAGGTCCAGGCAGGAGCAGGTCCCCCAAGCTCCGGGCCGGCCGTGGGGATGGGGCGCTCGGAGCAAACACGCACCGCCCAGCTCGGGCACCGCCCAGCTCGGGCCCCGCCCGGGAGGCGCCCGGCGAGGGGGCGACCGCCAGCCCAGGGGTGGGGGACAGACGCCTGCTTCCTCAGCACTGCGGACCCGAGCGCCTGACAGACGGCAGACGCGGCCAGCCTCTGCCCGCGAGCCTCGCCCCGGGGCCTCGGGAGGCGCCCATCACGCGCTTGGCGCGCAGGACTGCCGCGGGGCCCAGCGTTCGGAGCCGCAGGCCCGGGTCCGCACGGTCCTCTGCGGAGTTGCTGCGGGAGGATCCGGAGGATAGGTACCGGAGATCGAGTTTCTCAAAGGCAGGGGTGCAGGGCACGGAACGATGGTGATAAGGGCATCTGACCTCGGGGCCGTGCTGGAGCGGCCCCTGATATAGGGATTGCCACCCCACTTCACAAACAGGGCAAGTCGAGGGCTTAGAAGGGATGAAGACGTTCCTAAGACATCACAGGCCGTCAGGGCCAGAAAACCAGGCAGCGCGGCCCCAGTGCCTGCCCCGGCGCCAGCGGTGATCTAACTCCAGGAGCGAGCGAACAACAATCATTTCGCATCTTAACCTTTCAAAGACCCTCCCTTAATTTCAATCTCACCACCAGCCTGTGTGGCAGAGCGAACAGGAACTGACACCCCCATTTTATAGAGGAGGAAACTGAGGCACAGAAACGCTGGAAACCCCCAGTCTTGTCTCTGCCCCCACAGCTCCTTCCCTGCATGGTGCGGACGTCCCTCCCACCGGGGAAACGCGTCGGGTGGGCGGGGGCTTACCCGAGTCCTGGGAGCAGCTGAAGCCGGTGTCCCCCGTGCTGCTGCTGTTCCCCAGGGGCTGTCCACCTGCCATGAGTGCCGTGAGGTGCGGGGACAGGCCCAGGTCTGAAAGGCAAAGCCGGCACTGACTGCACCATCCGCGTGCTGCCAAGACGGCCGGCCCCTTCCATTCCGGTGACCCCCCCAGACCACTCCCCGCCAGGCCTCAACCCCCACCCAGGCCTCACCCCCCACCCACCTCCTGTTCTCTCTTCTCTGTTCTCCTGCGAATTGTGCCCTAAACCCACCGAAAGATGGAAACCCCTGGCATTCCCCACTATGCCCCTCATTCTATCCCTGGGGAGTCAGCACTGTGACAGGTCTCACTGGGTCCCCAAAGGGGAAACTCTCATGACCACGTCAAACACCAACCAGGCGGGGGGGGGGGGGGGGGGGGGGGGGGGGGGGGGGCATGTGAGGGAGACAGGCTCGGGAGAAGATCTTCCAGCTAAACAGGGTAAACAGGGAACGTGGGCACACAATTACCTCCAGAAATCCCACTTGAACGCCAAAAAGGGACTTTAAAGAGGCTTAAACCCTAAAAGGGTTTAAAGGGAGAGAACGTCCTTAAGCTGTACGGTGGATGGGAGGGCAACAAGACTGACCCACGAAAGAGCAGAGGTTGGCCGTGGGGGAGGCCTGGAAGGAGGCTGGTTCTCACCCAGGACCCCCAAAAGCTCAGGAACTGGAGGCCCGGGAGCCTCCGCAGGCAGGTGGCTGGACGGAAAACCTCCCTGGGAAGCGCAGTGTCCCCTCTACTGCTCTGCGCAGTCCGGGCTCTGGCAGCCAGCACCCACGCTGGCAGGAGGGGGAGGGCGGGAACCAGGCCTGGCCTGGGGACACAGGCACAGCTGAGGCACAGAGCTAACAGTGGAGCCCTGCCCCTTACCTCCCTCGGCCTGGGCTGGAGAGTGCTGAACTCTGCGTCAGGGAGACCCAAGGGGCCCTCGAGAAGAGCCCTACAGCCAGCGGGAGCGGGCACCCTGCGGCACGGCCCAGCCGACTGCCCTACGTCAACGTGCCCCTGCTCCACCACCTGGACTTCCCGCTGCCCCCTTATCAACGACGAAGGAATGGCCAAGATCACTAGGCACTTATGCAAAGGCACTCGCTTGAAAGGCAGAGAGGGGGAAATAAAAAAGAAAGAAAGAGAAGCAAAAAAATGGATCTCAGAGGAGACAACACAGGGAGCTTAAGAAGACAAAAAATTCTAACTGGGTATCCTCAGAAAGTTGAGAAAAAAATGAATCCACGAACAAAAGGGCTGGAGGCCCTGGACACCATGGAAATAACACAAAGGAGACCTTAAAAATTAACATCTGGCACAAACTCTTCCCATCTCTGGACACCTACCGTCTAGCGGATCAAAGACCCACCATAAGGGACACCCCACAGTCGCCCCAGAGCGCCTGAGACAGGCAGGACGCCATTCTTTACTTTGATCCTAATTCTTCTGAGAGTACAAGGTGACAGAACAGACACCTTGCCTTCTTCTCCAGAGCCACGGAGGACGATGGTGGCGGATGGAAGGGCAGCATCTGACAGTCAGAGCAGGCTTCGCCAGAACTTCCGTGTCACGAAATTCGGGAATCCCACTTCTGCAAGAAGACTTCCCCTTTATTGGCAGCTGGGGTGTAGAGGGCTGGGTCCAGAAAGACCCCAGAGATTAGCATCCCCCTCCAAGGGTCCTGGCCTCAGAACACGACTGTGTCTCAGCAGGAAGCCTGGCCTGGGTTGGGGGGGTCCTGTGGGGACCAGCCACTGCCAGCTGGGACGGCTGAGGCCACAGTGGCTTTGGACGCCATCTCTGAGGCTAGTCTCCAGCAGGGGGAGGAATCATTTGAGCCAGACCGATGTGGCTCAGCTAAAAAGGTCTGGAAACGGGGTGGCCGGCGGCATCTTCCTATTCTGTGTTTATCCAGCAAGAACCACTGCAGAATGGGCGCTGTTCCCCTGAGTTTTTCCACATGAAACAACATATCCACTGGGCTGAGCCCAATCCAACCCCTTTTACGAACTTTTTTTAAAAGGCACAAAGTGACAGGCTCAGGGCCCAGGTCAGAAGCCCGGGGCGGCCAGAAGAGTCACTAGCACCCGTTAGAGGCTAAAAGAACAGGAGCAGTTCTGAGGGGAAGCAGGCACTTCGAAGTAACCAAGAGCTATGTGGCACCAGGAAAGGGATTTGGAAAAGCAAGACAGGAAAATCCAGAGGCTCCAGAGTTGCCTTCCCTCCCTCCAGCCCGGACCTCTCAGAGGCGGCCCTGAGCCGGGCATTTCCTCTGAGTAAATACGAGTCAGTGTCCGCTTCCCCAGAAGATAACTGGAGAGGTGCTGTCCCCACTTCCACGCACTGCACGCATCGGGCGAGAGCAGCATGGGAGAGGCCGCCCTCCCAGGGTGCCCAGGCCGCGCCGTGCCGGGGCCCTGCTCTGACTGCAGCCGGGGGAAGAGGTGCTCCAACAGCTGCCTGCTCTTCTCCTGAAGGCCCCTCTGTGCTCTAACCGCCTATAGCCACCTGTCAGCTCTGGATTTGCAGCTGGGCATCCTAAGCCCAATTGCTGGCATTGAGCTCATCTCTCAGCACCAGAAGTCAATGTCCACTCCAGGGCTAACCTGTCCACCACGAGGTGGCACTGACTGGCAACCTCCAGGTAGCCCGGAAATCTAAATTCCTAGGGGAGTCCCGTGGGAATCTGCTAAGCAGACCTCACAAGCAGAAGGATTTTGGTGGCTGGCACCCCAGGGAAAGCCTAACCTTTTGCACTTCTTCAGTTTGGGGCTAAGAGAATGAGAAAATCAAAATCCATTGATTATGACTGAAATCTGCGTATGAAATAAACATGACAATGTGTTTACAAACCTGGCATCCCAGGGTCAGCTGGGAGGCTCCGGATTTTTACAGAATGCCGCTGCGTCTTTGCTCATAAGCACTGTTAGGAAAGTTTGTAATTCCATGTACCGATTCCTTTGGTTACAACTTTCCAGGTGCTCATGCAAATGGACAGGAACAAAACCAAGACAGGGCCTCCAGGTCATTTCTTGCTGGCTTTGGAACAGATCTTATCCTCTTTCTTCCCTGGTGCTAACACTAGAGCACATGCACTCTCTGGGGCTGAGGGAGGTGGCCTGGAAGCAGGCTGGGGAGAGAAAGCTGATTTGGGTTTAGGAGTTTGCTGCAGATCCAAGTCATGCCCACAGAGGGCGCTAGACCAGGGTCTGGTACACCGGCTCAGCGAGAGGAACTGGGGACGGGAAGTGAGGCTAGGGTTCTCCCTCCAGATCAGAAAGACAGTCGGCATTCCTGCCATGGACAGGGCAGGGTGTGGGGCTGGGTGGTCACTGCATTCTGCTCTGTTTCCAAGACTCTTACTGATGCTATGGCCTCCTGCGATTAGGACCTTTGGGGACGAGACAACAGGGACCCTCCAGCTCCCACTCCTGGGGAAGACCAACAACTCAGAACCCATCATCCCACGTGCTCTTCAACCCAAAAACATCCCACCAGACTGCTTTGCCCTCAATGAGGAGGAGACCGCCAGCTGCCTTGGACTTGCCGACCCAACCACAGCTGGTGTTTTCTGCCTGTTCTCACAGCCTCGTGAACTCTTCTAGGATAGTCGCCAGTGACTTACAGGGAAAATCTTGGCCCAAAAAGTAGATGTTTCTTTTTATTCTATCTACTCTCTCCTCCTCCATTCTCTTTCCTCATTTTTCTTCCTTCCTCATTCTTAACTTCATCAGAATAGAAAACATTTAGAATTTTTTGCCTAGAAGATAAGTGATTTTACAAAATCTGAACAAATAAGATAATCAGCGAAACAAAACCAAACCCTGAATGTACTCCTGGCTCACAAGTCATACTTGGAAACATGGTTGGGGGGGTGGGGGACATTTCACTGGTTAAAATACTGGGGTACAGAGAGATTTTTTTTCTCCTATAGTCAAAATAAAAAGTCCCAGAATTCTCAAGAAGTAACACTCCATCAGTCCATGAAATAAATCAGTGATGCTGGTTGGTTTAATTGCCACATGGAAAATATCTCCTATCATCACCACCACTGAGTATTCATGATAATTAAGACTGGTTATTTCTTTCCACCCTCTTGAGAGGGAAGGTGGAAGACCTCTCTACTTCATGAAGAAGAAACATTAATACGAGTGGTTTCAGTTGCCCAAAGTCATCCAGCAAGAGATGAGAGCTGCAGTCTGAACTGGCTCTTCCCATAAATATGATCTGCTAAGTGCCCTCAAAATCTCTCTTCCAATGGCTCAGCCAGGTTATGGTCTCCCTCAAACAGGACCCTAAAAATCGAGCTCCTTTCTCATGAGAACAACACAGCAACAACTGCCGGAGGCAAGATCCACCTAGGCAGGCTAAAGACAGCGGGTGAAGGCTGAGGGGGAAATGGGATCGCTGCATCGCCTCAGAGCATCTCCTCTGTCATATTTATTAACTACAGTGGGAAAAAATAGCGACTCTACAGGGGAGAAACCTGGCAGACACCAGCATAACTGTATGGACTAAAGCTCTGCGTCCCCCTAAATTCACACATTGAAGCCCTAACCCCCAATGTTTTGGTATTCAGAGGTGGGTCCTTTGGGAGGCCATTAGGTTAGATGATGTCATGAGGGTGGGGTCCTCATAAGAAGAGACCAGACAGCTTGCTCTCTCCCATCCTCACTGGCCCCCACCATGAGAGCACACAGCAAAACAACAGTCAAGAAGGGGGCCCGCACCAGAACCCAACCACGCTGGCACCCTAAGCTCAGACTTCCAGCCTCTTGAACCGCGAGAAATAAATGTCTGTTGTTTACGCCACCCATCCATGGTGTTTCGTTACTGCACCTGAGCAGACTTAACCAAGAGGCCAAGGCTAACGTTAACTAGTAATAAGACACACTGACATCGGTGCCCCTAACAGCATCACCCCACAGCATTCCTGCCAAAGACACGTCACTTGATTCTAATCTTGAGATCACACGAGCTAAATACAAACTGAGGGGTGTTCTACAAAATCACTGACCAGTACTCTACCTAAGTGTCAACGTCATGGAAGACAAGGAAAGAACAAAGACTGTCAAAGATTGTCAAAGACTGAAGATGACAAAGGGAGACATGATGACTGAATACAACATGCAATCTGGAACTGGATCTTGGAACAGAAAAAGGACGTTAATGGAAAAACGGGTGAGACCCGGATCAAATCTGCAGTTAACAGCACTGCCCTGATGTCACTGTCTTGGGTTTGATAACTGTGGTTAGGCAAGATGTTAACACTAGGAGAAACTGGGTGGCTGGGAATTCTCTGTCTTGTTTTTCCAACTCTTCTCTAAGTTGAAAATTATTTCAAAATAAAAAGGTTTTAAAAAACCTATCCCTGATTAGAGTAATTCCTCTGGGTCTCATCAGAGGTGATGGGATTGTCTGCAGAAACTTGTTAGCTCAGAAATCAATTACAGATGGAAGAGCAGCTTTACATATATACAAGATACTGACATTTCAATGGGGGTGGAGGTTTGGCATTGACACTTCCTGAATCACCAGGGACCATACGAGGAAACCACTAACCTGTGATGAAAGGCCCAAGGAGGAGTATCTTCAGGGATTAGCAGCTGAGAAGGGGAGGGAGCGTTCTACAGAGGACTCTGCTTTAAAGGACACAGAAAGGAAAGGATCGGCCAGGAGGAGAAGGCAGCCTGCTCCAACGCTTGGGTTCTTTATCTCGAGGCCAGTGGGCCATGGCTGCAGTGACAGAAAATGGATTTTTGAACTCTGGTGTCCCCTGCCTTGAGCAGTTAAGCTCGAGAAAGCTGCCTGAGAATCACAGTGGACACTCTGGAATGTTCCTTCCCCAAAGGAAACCTGTGCTTTGAGCCTTGAGGCCGTAGTCAGTCTGAGACGTCACCCATCAACACACCAGAGCACCTAAGAGGACCATAGGCCACACCTGCCTGAGGCTTGGCAGCCCTTTGCCAACAAGTCCCCAAGTTACCTGTGATCCTGTTGGAAATGCTGAAGAGCCTGGAAGTCCTCTGCCGCTGCACAAACGGCTCCCGGTAGTACCGGTCCCCAAAGCACATGCCCAGCAGTTCCTTGCGAACCGTCTTGTTCCAGAGTCCATAGATGAGGGGGTGGCAAATGGCGCTGGTAAAGGACAGCCACGTGGCCCAGGTCTCCAGGGTTGGGGAGACATAGTTCTTCCCCCAGAGGGCCTCCGAGGTAATGACAACCATATAGGGCCCCCAGGTGACCATGAAGGCACCAATGACCACCAGGATGGTGATGAGGGCTTTGCACTGGTTGGCCGAATAGACCACACCCTGAAAGGCGTTCCTCCTGCTGCCTGAAGAGGAGGTGGAGGTGCTGGAGTTCTTCCTCCCATTCCTCTGGGCGTCCTCCTCCACGATGACCACGGTGCCACAGTGCACCTTGCGTGCCTTGACCCTGGCCACCCGGAAGATGAAGCCATAGCACACCAGCATGACCAGAAAGGGGAACAGGGCACACCAGATCTGCCAGAAGGCCGTATAGCCAGGCTCCCGGTGCCACGCAGCCACACACATCCACTTGAACTCATCAAACTCCACCGATGACCAACCAAATAGAGGCGGCAGGCAGCCGATGAGGGAGTGAAGCCAGATGTAGACCAGCGCCATCACAGCTCGGTTCCCCGTGATCTTCATGGGGTACACCATGGGGTACAGGACAGCATAGTAGCTAGAAATAGCATGGAGGGAAGTGAGAGAGAGAGATCAAAAACAGAGAAAACATACGAGGATGGGCAACCACTGCTTTCCTAGGCAGGGAGCTCTGTGGAATTTCTCTCACCCAACCCAGCCATGGGGCAAATGCTTCTGAAGGGAGCATCTTCTCCCAGCTCCTCCCAGACGTGTGCCGTGTCACACAGCTCTGTGGGGCTCTTTATCAGTGAAGACCTGGATGCCAGGAAGAACACAGGCTCAGGTGGTCCTGTTTCCAAGTCACCATGCCAGAGCTCATCCATACGTGGGGGTGCAGCCAGTCTTGAGGCATCTACAGGAGTCCCGAAAGATCAGGAGTCAAGCCTGGCCACGTCTGTGTGGCTGACATTAATTCATTTAGATCAATTTTCGGAGGGTCATTAAAACCCAGAATAGTATCTAAGGATTACAGGGTTCATTCAGTGAACATTTGCTGAAGGCCGGCTGGTGCCGAGTGCTGTGCTATGCGCTGGAAATATGGGTGAGAAGACGGGGGAGGGGACACATAAGCAGAGTCTGAGAGTCTGGAGCAGAGGAGCTGTATTTAATCCTCACAGCCCTGTCTGCAGGATGGGTATTATCAACATCCTTATTTTAGAGATGAGGACACCAAAGCAGAGAAAGGATCAATAACTTGCCCCAGGTAAGGGGAAGAAAGAGATACACACCCAGGCACTCTGACCTACAGTCCCCAATGCAGATGCCAGCAATTCCTTCACACTATCTTGTCAGGAGTCCACAGACCAGGGATGGTTCCTAATCCCTGCTCTGTTGGGAAGGAGCAAGGTTTGGAGAGCTGCTGATTCAAACTGGCGGGGCCCCGGATCCACACTGCAGGGTCAGGGCGGGCCTCCTGGGGGAGAGGCACGCAAACCCAGCTCCCAAAAGATCAGAGGCACTGGCCCGGGAGCAGCCGAGGCAGAAAGGCAGCCTTGGCGAGGCATGGAGATGTCAGTGAGCGGCGCCTCAGAGGGGAAGCTGCCCGGAGCTCCCGTGGCCCGGCGTGGAGAGCAGGTGGAGCGGGGAGATGAGAGGCCACAAGGCCAGGGGCCAGGCCATGCTGAGCCTTGTCATCCAGATAAGGACTGACCCTTTAACTGGAATGGGTCATGGGGTTGAAAGTACACCAGCACCCTCCCCATCCAGATGTTTTATCCAAGGGAAGTACTGTTTAATGAATAGGATTCCCCGTGAGGACAGCGCATAGAAGGGACAGAGGTGGCCACACCAATGCTGCCTGGTACAGGCAGGACGTCAGGTTACAAGTCTCACACATCACCCGTGAAACACCCTTCTCCACCAGGACCATCCTGAGTCACCCCTGGGCACCAGCAGCTCAGGGAAGGGGCCACAGTCCGACTGCCACCTGCTGCCTAGGCCGACTCTCACTGGGGGCTGCCTCCTCAGTCCGTACCCCTCATGAAGGGTCTTTGAGGTGAGCCTAGGGCTGCTGCTCTCGAGCTGGGAGCCCTGGCCAAGATCTCACTTGGAAACACAGCATTTTGGGTTGTGGGGCCTGAGGAGAGGAACTCGCTGTGATCATGGGGTGGGGTACAGAATCACCACGGGGGACTCAGCTACAGCAATGGCTGTCTTATGCAGGCATCTGGGTTGGCATCTCACAAAGGCCGTGCAGCCCAGCAAAAGCGGCATGCCTGTGGAGCTGGACTTCCTGGGTGTGGGGCAGGGGGCTCTGCTGTCTACTCGCTGTGTGACCTTGGGGAGCTGATTTAACTCTCAGAGCTTCTGTTCCTTCATCCGGAAATGGGAATGTCAGAACCTCTGGCACAGGTCTACTCCGAGGACAGAAGGGCCTGGAGCGAGGGAAAGGCCTGGATGGTGCCCCTGTTACATAGCAGTGGGGGCAGAGCACAGTCTTTGCCTGTCCGCCGACCTTTCCCCCTTCCTTCTTGGGGATGGAATCCCATCTTGCTCGTGCTCCTGCAAAACTGCCGTGACCACAGGGGACCCAGCCCTTCTGAGTCCCAGGGGATGAATCAGGCCCTTCTGGGGGTCTCCTACCCTTTCCCAGGTGACCAGCTGAGACACTGACCTGTGTGACATCATCCAGGCAAATGAAATGTGAGGGGAGTTTGCTAGGATGGGATGGGGGAGCACTTCCGGAAAGTTTCCTTCACTTTTAAAAAGAACTTGAGATTTCTACTTTTCTCTGTCCCTCTAAAAAGCGTGCAGGCCCTCTGACCTGAAGACACCTCAGGGGGACAGCACCGCTGGGCGTAGGAGGCCAGGCCTGGGGAATGTCAACGGCCTCTGGCTCCTTGACCAACCCTGTTCTGGCAGTCATAAAAATAATTACGATTAATGTGCTGTCCTCTGCAACATATCCTTCTGGCTATCCTCAACACCCCGCTATTATGATTTCACGGAAGACTTCTCCTTTCTGTAACAAATGGTATGTTCGTACATCGCTCGCTGACTAAGACCATGAGTGGGAGCAATTGGAGTGTAAGGCCATCTCTCCCGGCTGAGTCCTGAGTCCCAGCAGGACAGCGGGCAGGGGCAGCGCTGGACCCCGAGGGGTCAGTCTCCTAGCGTCAGAAGAACCTCCATGTATATCCACACTCACCAGAGGTTATTGTGGTTTGGGGAGGGTGGTAAAATTTATATACAATAAAATGCATAAATCTATACCTCTATCAAGATACAGAACACTCCCGCATCTGACCACTCAAAAAAATGAATTTCATAGATTTGAAATTTCAGTTTTTTAAACTTATGCCTCACTTAAACGGAGTCGCAGGTTCAAAGGAAAATACAGAACAAAGGCAACCCCCGCCCTGGTGGGAGACGCAGGCCAACGTGGAGGGTTCCTTTGTTCTCCACGCTTTCAGCTGTCTTCTGAAGCTCTCGATCTTTTCTCTAAAAACTCACGTTTGGACAGGAGCCCAAGCACAACCCTTCGTCTCAAAAGAAGCTTTCATGACGTCACGTGCGACTGAAAAGTTGTCATGCACACAGGGGCTCCGACGCTCAGCTCTCCTGCCAGGAGACCCACCACTTTGATAACAACTCGTTTTTAATAAGATGGCTTCACTAAAAACACAAACAAAATTGAAGCCAACCACCCCTCCATCGGGGGGAGCACTGTCATTTACGCTGAACATTCTCCCAATAGCACCAGCAATTTCCCTCACTATAACTAACTATCCCATGGCTCTAGCTACTTCTATTTATTAAAATACTATTTTTAAAGCTGGAGTTTCACCCACCCCAGTGTGGAATGAAAACATAACAAATATTTTCAACAGACCTGGAGCCCTGGCAGTTTCAAGGCTAAGCTACAGGTGACCACGCAGCAGACTTATTCACAGTGACATTCTTGCTGTGTGGAACGACGTTCCCCACTGGACCTATTTCCACGTGGTTGAGGATACTGACATTTCAATGGCAAATCTCGCTCCACTCAGCTCTTCTGTTTATTCTCTGCCTCTGCTCTCTCTTCATGGAGAAGAGTCCATCTTGTATTAGCTACAAGATGGAGTCTTCTGGCTCATCTGCCAACCGCTTTGACGGATTTCGTGCCATTGGGGACGATCTGTCCCCCTCGGGACATGTGGCAATGGCTGGAGACATTCTGGGTTGTCACAATGGGGAGGCACTACTGGGACCTAGGGAGTAGGTGCCAGGGATGCTGCAACACATCCGACAGGGCACAGGACCACTCCTCACAACAAAGATCCAGCCTCAACGTCAGGAGTGCTGCGGCTGAGAAACCCTGAGCTAAACTAACTGTTGTTGGATTGGACACACAGCTGACTGCGCAATGATCAAGGGCCCAGCCCTCAGCGTCTCAGCACCAGGCAAGTTACTCACCAGCCATGTGGCCTTGGGTGAGTCCACCAAACCTCACTTTGCTCATCTGTCACGTGGGGCTCACAGGGTTGTCAGGAGGATTAGCTGGGATAAGCGTTTATTAACAGCACGGAGCAGTGCTGGGCAAGTGACCAGCACAGAGCTCCTTTTAGCGGAGACCATGACCACTGCCCTTGCTCCTCTCCACGTCTTTCTTACTAACGTCCCATCTCTCTCCTCCACTCCCACGCTCTCGGTACTCCTCTCTCCTCACTCACCTGTCACTACTGTCCTCTCCTCCCTCTCTCTCTCTCTCTTTCCCTGCCTCCTCCACTTCCCTCCGTCTCTGTCTCCATCACTCGCTCTCATTCACACACACATGAGTTGCAGCTCTAGGTTTCCAACATAGAGAGCAAATATGTGACCTCCAAAATTACTAACATCCAGTAAAATTAATTTACTGAAATTAAGAAGGCAGAGGAAGGAGCACACAAAGACCCAGTCAAACCGTGGTCATTTATACGAACATGATCAAGTTAACTGGTCCAGCCAATTTGTATTTTTAAGCCACAAGAATGACCAAGAAGAGAAAACAAATTGCATCTGCCATGAAATTATTTGAGGATACCAAATTTCACAGCGGTTTGCATATTAGTCCTAAAGATCTGGCCAAAGCACTGTGAATCCGTCTTGTTGTGCTTGCAGGCGGAAATGAACTACTGTCCAAAGATAACCAGGCCTCGAGACGTGTCCTCGTCACAGTGAGGTGGAAGTCCTTTCTCCACTCATGGCTCGTCACTGGTGGCCCTGGGGCCGACCCGTGGGGCCTGGGGTGCCCGGATTAAAGCCCCAGTGGGCTGAGTGTGGGCCAACTTGTTCGCACGTGTCACCTCTGCCAGAGCCATTTCCGCTGGCCTCCAGGTGCATTAGCACAAACGCTGTGCGTCCTCACCACGTGGTCCTGCTCCCTCCTCTGCGGTCTCACAGTACCTTAAACATACCGGCACCATGTACGCATCACACGATCCTGAAACTATCTGTTCATGTGTCCACCTCCCCTACACTGCGAATTCCTCAGCACTTTACTCATCTTACTCAGCTGTGTGATCCCAGCACCAGCCACCGTGCCAGGCACACACGAGGTGCTCACTAATTGTGTATCAAACGAATAAATGGAGGCTGCTCCTTCAGTCAGAAGGGCCCCTTCCACCTTTTCCATGCCTGTATGACCCTGCTCACTGTTAGGACTTGGCTCAAATGCCCCTTTCCCCTGAAGCACTCCCAGCCCCACCGTGAGAAGCAGCGAGTGGAGAGGCAGCGCGGGTATGTCCGCTCTGTGCTCACGTCACACACAGGGCAGCCTCTGGCACGAAACTGTAAGCTCCTGGTGGGCAGGGCCGTGTCCTGCTCATGCTCGTATCCTACCACCAAAGGATTCAGCACAGGGCCTTTCATAGAACAGACATCCCACAAATATTCCCGGCAGGAAAGAATAAGGCACTGAAAGAGGTGAACCCTCGCTGGGACGGTGCGTTTTGGTGGCATGGTTTGAGGATTTGTCATGCTCTCTGGCGAAAAATCTCACCCTCGCTTATCTAGACCCCAGATGCCAGCAAGCCATCCACAGCCTCCCAGAGCCATGATGGCAGACAGCGGGCACTGTCTCCCGAGCATCCTGCCACAGACAGCTCTGCGAGAGGCGCTCGAAAATCAACTCCCCAGCCCCGCTCTCAGCTGTGCGCCCCCACTGCACGTTCCACAGGACCCAGGGCCCAGGAAGGGGCGTACAAAAATTAGTGATTTAAAAAACAACAGTGAGATCCTATTCCTCCCGACTGCCAACAAACTTGCAATTTTTTTTAGTGTTACCTAATCAGTCTTGAAAGGACGCTAATACACGGTGCTGCAGCAAAAGTCCGTACGGCCTTCTGAAGGGCAAGCAGCCTGTTACACATCAAGAAGCTTGAAAGCGTGTTCACTCTAACTGAAAACACAACTCCACAAACATCCATGCTCCTCCAAAGTGCTGTATCTGACAGCAGGCCGACAGGAGAACACAAAAACAAAGTATACCACCACCACCACAGGAGAGGCTACCACATGACTCTAAAAATCACGTTCTCAAAGGATATTTGCAGGTGGGAGAAAACGCTCAGGATCGCTTAAGAGACAAAGCAGGCCACGTGTGTCATGAGCCTATTTAAAAACTTTACCGGGGCAGTGGGGGGGTGGGGGGCTGGCCCGGTGGTGCAGTGGTTTAGTTCACATGCTCCGCCTCAGTGGGCCGGGGTTCACCAGTTCGGATCTCGGGTGCGGACATGGCACCGCTTGGCAAGCTATGCTGTGGTAGGTGTCCCACATATAAAGTAGAGGAAGATGGGCACGGATGTTAGCTCAGGGCCAGTCTTCCTAAGCAGAAAAAAGAGGAGGATTGATGGCGGATGTTAGCTCAGGGCTAATCTTCCTAAAAAAAAATATATATGTACTGTACACAGCCAAAAATCATTGGAGGCAGATATGCTAAAAACATAAAGAGTGATTGCTGCTGATTGGTGGGATTATGGATCTTTCTTATTTTATCCTTTATACTTTCTGAATCACTTTTATTATTGGGGAAAAAAGATATTTAGAAGAGCGAACTGATTATTTCTGACCAGCACATTCCCCACAGCCGCAGAGAGCCGACGGGACTCTGGCCCTGGGCCTTGTGGAGGCCTGCTCTCTAGATGAACAATCCAGACACCACACACTGGCCAAAAGACTGACGGGCCCCAGAGAGCTGGGGGACTTTCGTCACCAGTGACAACATCCCTGGCCAGCTCCCTCTGTGCTTCCCCGACTGCACTGCTAGCTTCCTCCCCAAGTCACAGAGAACCTGAACCTATGAAGTCAAACTCTCGCCTGTGATGAATCCTCGTGAACCAGATTAATCTAGAGGGTGGGAACCTGCTGCCAAAGCCTGCAAGACGGGCAGAGCGAAAGCTGACAGCACGCTGCAGAATCTGAAAAGACCCGCTAGAAGCGTCGCCGAGGAACACCAGCGGGGCCATTCCGCACTCTGAGCCAGCTGTACCCTGGGAAGGGACACCCATGTTTTCAAAAGCGCCCACCACCTCTCCCAGGTGCCACTGTCCTGATGCCCTGGGTTGTCTTCCTTCCCCACTCTCCTGCCTCCCGACCTAGGCTGAGTTCAACAGCCTCTGTTCTGTGGGCAGTGAGAGCACCTCTGTGGGCTCCCCAGTCTGGTTCTGGCCCAAACCAAAGCAACAGACAGCAGGCAGCACGTTGGAACAGACCTGGACCTAATGTGTGCTCAGACACGACACCTTCCCCACCTTCTGTTTCTCATCTATAAAGTGACAATCAGAGGTTTCTAGAACTTTTTTTGTTTTTTATTTTTTTGAGGAAGATTAGCCCTCAACTAACATCCACCGCCCATCCTCTTTTTTGGCCCTGAGCTAACATCCATGCCCATCTTCCTCTGCTTTATATGTGGGACGCCTGCCACAGCATGGCTTGACAAGCAGTGTGTAGGTCTGCACCCAGGATCCAAGCGTGTGAATTTAACCGCTGCACCACCAGGCCAGCCCCTCTAGAACGTTTTTTTTTAAGCAGTAGAATCTCTTTTAAAAAATAAAACTATATGCAATATAGATCAGATAACGCCAGAGGTGCTCTGGTTGAATGGATGGAAGATGGAAGAAGAGGCAGAATTCTGCTTTCTCCTCCTCTCCTGGCAGAGGCCCCGACACCCTCCCAAGAAACTAAGACAGCCTGAAAGTCACAGACCAGATGATCTCTCAGGTTCACCCTTTGCACACGTGCCTTAATTCTTCAGTTCTCTAAGTCGGGGCAGCTTACCGGTCGACAGCGATGACCCCGAGGGTGAGCATGCTGGCTGAGCTGATCAGCAGGTAGAGGAGAGCGGAGAAGTTGCACCAGACCACACCGAAGATCCATTCCCTCCGGATGGAGCTGGTCACCACGAAAGGCAGCACCAACACAGACAGCAGGAAGTTGGACAGGGTCAGGCTGAAGACAAACTTGTTGCTGAGGGTGAGGAGGTAGGACTTCTTGTACAAGGTGACCACAACGACCAGGTTGCCCAGGCAGACAAAAACCGTGATGATAACGATGGCAATGAACTCGGCGATGATGACACCCCCTTCACCACCCGCCTCCTCAGTGAGGTTACTCAGCTCCTTCCTGTGGCCGAGGGAGGAGTTGAGGCTCATGGTCAGTGCACCTCGGTGTGGGGTGGGCAGAGCATGCTGGACGACTGGAAAAACAAGGTAAGACCAGGGGACAGGAAAAGATTCGTCAAATCATATCACACGCACTTTACAGAAGAGCAGCTGAGGACCAGGTCACCCACCGAGTCCTGAGACTCTCGGCCAGCCCTCCCCACTCAAGGTCTTCGTAAGTGGCCTGTTTTCTAGACCCAACTTCGTGTGCAACTCAGCGTGTCCCCTGGAACGATGCATTTCTCCAGTCTAAACCCCCGATCCATCAGCCCCAAGGCCAGTGGCTCACACCTTTAATGCACTTAAGAATCACCTGGAGTGCCAGCTGGAAGAGCCGATTCTTAGGCTCCACCACTAGAGATGCTGGTCCCAGAGGGCGGAGGTTCAGTCTAGGAATCTACATTTTAAACAAGCAGAGGGCAGGTGATTCTGTTACAAGTGGTCTATGGGGGATGCTTTTGGACCCTGGCAACTCAGCTGGTCCCTGAACCAGCAGCCTCAGCATCACCTGGAAATTACAAGAGATGCAGAATCTCACGCCCACTTCGGACTTACAGAATCAGAATCTGCATTCTAACTTCCTCCCCAGTTGATTCATGTGTCCATTAGAGTGTGACAATACGCTGATCATAGGGACTATACTGAGGTCCCTCAGCAGAATTTAAACAAGCATAATTCATACTGAGACATCGTTAATTGCTCTCATCAGACATGGAGAAGGAGGGCCAGGATCCAAGCACTAATTATAAATGGGTAAGTGGAGGCACAGGCTGAGGCCCCGGCCCACGATTCCAAGAACGGACACCATTCTCCACAAGGTGCAGGCCCTGCTCTCAGGACATGGCTCAGGATCCCGGCTAAAACTCAAGGTTGACACATTTTAACATTAAATCCTACAGACAAAGCTTTCTCCCAAATTTTCATCTACTTTAATCAGCCAAAAAATCCCACAGATCACTTTTCCCACTTGCTCTTGTTCCCAACAGAAGACACCAGAAAGGAAGAAGAGATTGCTTTCCGTGAGCCAGACAACAAGAACCCCGGTGCCCATACTGCCGACACGCAGCAGCAGGGCCTCCCCCCGACAGGCCCCTGCATCACCTGCCGCCTCTGCCCACAAGCCTTTGGCCACAGGGAGCTGGTGGGTGAAGAAGGCAGCGCCCCCCTACCAGCAGTCCTGAATGCCAGTTAGAGTTTCCCTTCACAGTGAAGCTGAGTGCTGCGGGTTCTCACCACAGACCCTGGGCCCGCTGGCTCGAGCAGGGCCAATAATTCCAACCTCTCCTGCACCCGACAACCGTCAAATACTCCACAAGTTACTTGCTTTCCCTTCACTAGCTTAAATCTCCTGGGCTCCTGATACGACTTCCAGACCCTTCTCTAACTCAGACTCCCTGCCTGTGCACTTGCTCACAATGTCTACGACCCTTTTGATGTGTGGTCCCCAAAACTGGACGTACCATTCTGGATGCGGTCTGGTAAGTGTCGAGTCCAAAGGGGCAATTTTCTCCATGATCAGGATAATTTCCTCCAGCTATTCACTCTAAGAATGCATTTTCTTTTAGCAACTACATCATCCTGTTGGACTTATATACATAAGTGTGTGGTCAACTGAAACTCAAAGTTTATACTCACAGGAATTTCTGTGAAGGCAGGTGTCCCCAAACTTGAACTTACAGAATTAATGTTTTTGAGCCTAAATACAAAATACCATTTCACTAAATTTTATTTTGTGCATTTTGGCCCATATTTCCAGGCTGCTAAAATATTCTGAATTTTAAATGATTCAGTTACGCAGTATGTTAGTTACTCCAGCTTTGTGCCATGAATATACTTTATAGGCATGCCTTCTATCTCTGTGTCTTTGTAAGGATATTTCTGGGTTTCTTCTCTATTTTGTGAGTTCTGGATTTTTTTTATCTCTTATAAGTAAATTATTCATTGGTGTCTCAAAATAAGGCCCCACATAAGCATATTATTCTCAACTGCACAGGTGATAACACGGTGGTCAAGAAAACAGACTTGAGTCATTAGACAATGACAAAATGGGAGAAAATACTGAGAACTTCTATCACAGAAAAAGGACTAATCATTCCAGTTTATAAAGAATTCCTAAAAAATCGAGAGAGAAGGGGCTGGCCCCGTGGCCGAGTGGTTAAGTTCGCACGCTCCGCTGCAGGCAGCCCAGGGTTTCGTTGGTTCGAATCCTGGGCGCGGACATGACACTGCTCATCAAACCACGCTGAGGCAGCGTCCCACATGCCACAACTAGAAGGGCCCACAACGAAGAATATACAACTATGTACTGGGGGGCTTTGGGGAGAAAAAGGAAAAAAATAAAATCTTAAAAAAAAAAACTGAGAGAGAAGAAGAAAAAAGCAGATAGTAAAGTGGATAAAAGACATAAACAACAAAATCTGTAGCCATGTGAGGTGATGGACGTTAACTAATCTTACTGTGGTAATCATTTCACAAAATACACCTCTCTCAAATATATGTCAAATTATTATGTTGTACACCTTAAACTTATATGACGTTATATGTCAATTATATCTCAATAAAACTGGGGGATAAAAGACATAAACAGAATTCACAGAAAAGGATATGCCATGGTTCTTAAACATATGAAAAGATGCCCTATTTCATTCAAAATAAGAGAAATGCACATTAAAACTACACTGAGATACCATTTCTTTCCTTTCAGGCCAGTAAAAATCCAGGAGCTTGGCAGCACTCGTTGGTGAAGCGGTGGGCAAACAGGCATTCTCCCACACTCCAATGGGGATGCAGAAAAGAACAGCCGTGTGGAGGGCAATCTGGCGAGACCTGACAAACCCCATGTGCATGTGCCCTTTGACCCAGAAATTCCGTTTCTAGGTATTTACGTTGAAGACAGAAGTCCATAATATGAAATAACAGATGCACAAATTTTTTTTATTCATTGAGGCATTAGTTGTAAAAAAACAATTTGGAAATATGTGAGAAAGAAGAGAAAATAAGAATACATTTGCACGTAAGTTTATGTTTACTTATGCAAAAAGGAAAACAGGAAAAATAACCAGAAACTAAGACATAAATGGAAGTAAAATGTCTCCGAGTACTTTTTACAGTTTTGATTTTTGAGCCATGTAAATATTTTATATAATAAAAGAAATTAAATAAAAATGGATGCAAAAAGTAAACAAAATTGATTGCAAACAGAAAAAATAATCCTGTGTATTAGATTGATAACATAAACGGAGAAAATAATTAAGTCAGGTAGCTTTTGAAGACAGTATTTTGACTGTAAGCCTTCATGATATGTATTCCATAAACAAAACCACCACCAGGCTGACTCGGTAGGTCAGATGCTGGTGATGGCACCGTGATCTCACAAGGGTTCTGAGCGCAGAGCACCTGAGTACACAGCCTACGTTAGGGACCATGCTTCTCACCACGGGAGAAAGAAGGTGCAAATCACAGAACAGGGAAAGGTGAGGGGACCCTGCCGTGTTAGGCTGGCTACTGGAGGTTATCAGCATGAACTCACTATTCAAATATAAATATAAAATTAGGTACAACCAAGGAAATTCCCTGAATGCAGTCAGAAAGATGAAGAAATTGAAAAAAAAAGGCAAATGAGACAATGAATAGGAAGCACTTTATAAGGGATAACCACTTTATTCAAGCAAAATGTAGTGTTTTTCACTTATTATGGGAATCATTTCTGGCAACATGGTGGACTTAGCTGATGTGAACATTTTTCCAACTCCAAATTCATAGAAATGATGGATCAAATATGACTTAAAATTTTTTTTAAAAAGCCAAACTTGATAAAAGAAAGGGAAATCCATAGGTAAGAGAAACAGAGAGGGGCCGGCCCCATGGCCGAGTGGTTAAGTTCACACGCTCTGCTTCAGCAGCACAGGGTTTCACTGGTTCGAATCCTGGGCACGGACATGGCACCACTCATCAAGCCATGCTGAGGTGGCATCCCACATGCCACAACTAGAAGGATCCACCACTAAAAATACACATCTATGTACCGTGGGGCTTTGGGAGAAAAAGGAAAAATAAAATCTTTAAAGAAAAGAGAAACAGAGAAAACTCAAAGCCAGAGCTATATTCTCACACCTGTGACCAGAAGGGGATTAGAACCAGTTCAAGACCCACAGGGCTTGGGCTATTATGTGGGAGAAAGACTTTGGGCCCCACAAGACAGAAAAGTGGAATAAAGAGTGGATTCTAGAAGGGCTGCTCCCTCCATGAAAAACAGATTAGAAAAACATCTCCCACTGGCAAAGGGAAGCAGCAAAAACATAGTCATTTACCTCTGGCTCTGGGTGGAGCATTAAAAAATTTTTCCATGAGAAATCAAACATTGAGTCATGTGCCATGCTGATGAGAGTACCAAATTTATATCTTCTGCATAGCACAGAAGTCCGAGCTAATAAATCCATGTAAAAATTAACGCTTGCAGAAGTAAAGAGAAAATGGTTCTGTAGTAAATTTCCACACTCACAAAACAAACAAATACTTCATGGAAGTGAGAGCATAACATTCACCATGAGGGAGCATCAACAAAACAAAAAAAAAAGAGAATCAAAACTCCAAGAACTTGAATTGATAGAAGAATATGAAAGAGACTATAAAACAAAATTAAGAACTTTACAAGGAAAAGAGGCAGAAATCATAATGCAAAAACAAGACATCATGAAAAAATAATACGCAATTGTGAAAAAGAACTAAACAGAAATTCTAGAAATTAAAATCTTACTGGTCAAAATTAAAAACTCAATGGAGGGGCTGGCCTGGTGGCACAGCAGTTAAGTTCGCATGTTCTGCTTCGGCAGTGTGGAGTTCGCCAGTTCAGATCCCGGGTGCAGACATAGCACCGCTTGGCACGCCATGCTGTGGTAGGTGTCCCACGTATAAAGTAGAGGAAGATGGGCATGGATGTTAGCTCAGGGCCAGTCTTCCTCAGCAAAAAGAGGAGGATTGGCAGCAGATGTTAGCTCAGGGCGGATCTTCCTCAAAAAATAAAAATAAAAATAAAATAAAATAAAACTCAATGGATGTGCTAAATAGTAGATTTAATTAAAGAGAAAGATGGTGAACTGGAAGACAGCTCTGAGGAAATTACCCAGAATGCAATCAAAAAGATTAAGAAAACGAAAATATGAAATAAAAGTCAAGATACGTGAAGGACAGGATGAGAAGATCCCACGTATTCAACAGAAGTGGCAGCAGGAGAGATCAGAGAGAAGTGGGTGGAGACACTGTTGGGTGCCCACCCAACAACCGTTCTCAGTTTTTCTTCCCTCCTGGGAGACCTGACCTTGTTTCCGTGTCCAGTCCTCTTCCCGGTGACTCAGAGAAGGCTGATCCTGTCCCTAGTGCTGGGAGCTGGAACTTGACTGGTCTGACCTAATCTTCGTGTTTCCTTTCTCCCTGCAATTCTGGCAAACTCATCAGGAGAAGCCTGGGAAGGGTGGATGGGGATTTCTGGGAAAAGCTGCTTTGATCTCACAAAGACATTAGGAAGGAAAACCCTTTCCTAATGACTCTAATGGCAAAGAGAGCACGGAGCGGCACTGCCATCTGGGGATCATTAGAGGTGCTGAGCCAACACACTGAGCGTGGAAAGAAGAAAGACTGGATCCTTGAGCTGCTGACTTAAATCCTGGAGTCACCTTCGTCCTGGCCTCCTGTTATGTGAAATAACACATTGTTAAATATTGTTTTTAAAGCTATTTTCAGCTGGGTTTCTGTTACTTCAGGCAAAAATATCCACCACCTTACACTAGGTTGGACCCACACCGTCTACATTAAGTTTGATGCAGTATTTAGAGGTCTGACTGAACACTTTCTAGAATTAAAGAAACGAGTCCTCAGAATGAAAGAGCATATCAACTTCTAAGAATAAATGAGAAAAATTCTACACCAAGGCACATCACAATGAAAACTAACAAACGCCAAGATAGAGAAAATGGTAAAAGTAAATTTCCCATAAAAAAGTCACAATTAGATAAACAGCAGACTCTTCTTTTGAAGAAGACAGTGGAATAATCTATTGAAAGAGCTAAGGAAAAGAACTCTTGCCCTAAAATTCTGTAACATTAAGGAAACCAAATCTAGAACTAAGGGGTGGGGGTGCAAGAATCAACTGTCAGAAAAGAAATTGGCAAATATGTGGATAAATCTAAAGAAGAACTGCAAAAATTTTTTATTTAAATTTAATTCTCTAATTAATTTTTTAAATTAAATTTAAATTTAAAAAGTTAAACGTCAACAACAAATTTTACAAAAGTAGCTAATTTGGGAGCTTTGAAAACAAGATGAAATTAAAATACTATGCAAAATGGAAGCTCTTAAAAGGTGCGGTTGGAGTAAAAACATTCCAAGTCAGAGAGTCCTCAGGGCAGAGACTTTGGTTCTGGCTGCTTCCCCAGCACCTGGACACGCGGCCCCGGAACACAGCAGGGAACGCAATAATTATCTGATGACGACTGACGAGCCTTCAAAACTTTGTCACTGTTAAGTCAAACACTAGAGTTAACATTATAAAGGTAACCACTAAAAGAATAAAAATAGGCTGCAAAACATCATTCCAAAAGACAGAAAAAAAGGAATAAAACACGGCTTGACCTTGCTACTCTGCAGCGGCCCAGGTGGCAGGCACATCAGTGAACTGCAGAATCGGAGAGCCCAGGGCTGGCCACCATCCTTGAGGTCCTCGGTGCAACCTCTCCCAGGAGGCCAAAAGTTGCCCACCCAGGAAAATCCAAAATCCCAGCCTCTGCCAGGAGGCCTGGCGTGGGGAAGGCACAAGCCCCAGCACATCCCCCAGGGGTGCACCTCTAAAGAACGAGAGGATTTGGAATGCCCCAGCCAGGGAAGGCTTCCTGGCAGGCAGCCAGCTTCCCCAGGGCCTGACAAGCCAGGGCCCATCGGATGGAAGCAAACTCAAGAGTGACTCACATCCCCACTCTCCCGGCCAGTTCCACCGCCAGACACAAAGGTGTCTCCAACTCCCACACTCACTACGCCCCGCCCTGACCAAATACAGCGCCTCGTGCTGCAGCTCCGAGAAACAGCATGATTGTAACACGCACGAGGTTTTAATGAACGTATCAGAAACTATTCCCGATAAAGACAGCTATCCCTCCCGGACAGGTCACCGGGGAAGGCTGTGCATTTGCTTGTCTTTACTGTCACGGCTCAGTGTGTCACGTCACTCTTCTTTTTGAATTCCTTCAGTCTTCCTGACTGTTCCCAGAGACAGTGAATCATCTGCTGGATTAGACCATGGGGACAGCCTCAAGTCACTGACAGCCAAATCTTGTCACTCAAGTGAGTGATCGATATTATTTTGGGTTAAAAAAAAAAGCAACCCTATAGAATATTGAGACAGGAATCTATCGTGTTTGACAAACTGCTTTGCAAGGTAACTTCCAAGAAATAATTCTAGTAACTCCTTTTTTGCAAGGACAGAATTACTACAACGTAAGGGTGGGTTATCCCTGTCTTGTTTAACTGTGTAAATTTAGCTATTTTGTGGTCTCACCTCAAGTTTCTACCTAGAACTCTCTGACTCCCATCGACCTGTGGTGGACTTCTTCCCTGCGTGTATGGCTGTCGCCCACATTTGTCAGAAGGTGCCGTGGCATGGCGGTGAAGTGTACTGACCTGGAGCCAAACTGCCTGGGTTGAAGCCCAGCTCCCCAAGCTTAGTTGACTTCTGTTTCCTAACCTATAAAAATAATTCTATCTTCTTCACAGAGCCACTGTGAGGACTAAGTGACTCCATGGTCATCTGTATGAGGTGCCTAGAACAGCGTGTGCCCCACAATAAGCCTGCGTTGCAGGCCAGTGTTACCATTTGAAGAGTTTACTTTGAGAAACCGCCCTTCCTGTGTTTCAGGGCCATGGTCCCACGACCCAGGACTTTGGCTGAAACTGATGGAGGACAGACTTGCCTACAAAGAGCCAATAAATCCATCCGCAAACGCTGATGAAATAATCTGAAATTCTGAATCTTCTTATTCTTCTCAGTTCCATGAACCAGTGCATTCTGTCCTTCAGTTATGCCACTTCGGCCGGGTTTCTGGCACTTGCCACTTAAAGAGTCCTGACTAATAAATACTCTGACACACCACGATCTGCACACATGTCAAGACTCCACCTCTTCAGACACTGGTACCAGGAACCTTCACTTTTTCAAGGTTAGGCCGACTCCTCAGGCACAGATCTGCCTTCAGCTTCCTGCTTGAAACCGTCTTACCCTTTGCCTCTTGCCATGGAACTGGCACCCGTGGACGGGTGGGCCCTAGTATGGCAGACTGTCCTCACAGGGAAGCACAGAGAAGCGTTCCACGCTCAGGAGCGCAGTCTCTTTGGGATCAGGAGATCCGTGTCCCAGTCCACAAGCCACTACAAGGAAAAGGAGGCCTCCCCACCTCGACAGCACCCCTGGTAAATGGGGCACCAACAGGCCCAGCTTCCGCGGGTGCGGGAGGCCCTGCTGGTCAGGAGAAGGCAGCACTGTCGGCATCTCTCCAACAGGGGCGGCTGGACAGGGCAAGACACACCAGTCCCCTCCAGAAGTCCTCGCTGGAGAAAGGAGTTTCTTTCAGCATGTGCTTCTCTTCTGATCTCCTTAAATATCCCGGACGGGGCAGTGTTCACTTCCTCCTCCGCAGCCTCCCATTTTTATGAAGAGCCTGAAAAGCAGGGACCACCCGCTGCCCTCGTCTAAAGAAGTGGAATGCCAACAGGTAGCTACATAAGATGTTCAAATAAACAACCCTCCAGGGGGAACTAGCCCTAAACACCACTTCAAACAAGCCCAGGTGAGGTCACTGTCAAGCTGTTTTGGCTGTACTCTCAGGGGCTCTGCACCTCAGCACCTCAAAGCACTTTATACACATCAATCACCAGCTGGGGCGGCCGGGGGATGGAGCTGGGAAGAAGGTTCTACCAATCACCTCGCTTTGCACTAAGGTAAGTGAGATAGACCGTGAGCCCCCACCCCCATCCCACCCACGAACCAGACCACACAGCTCTTGAGAGCCAGCAGACCTCACAGGATCCTGGGGCCCCCTCCCCGCACTCCCTCCCTCCCTCCTTCCCTGGCACTCACACGGAAGTTGTTCCCAAGACGGTGGCTGCAGTGACTCGGCCTCTGAAAGCCCAGAGATGAGCCCACTCAGCCAGGCCAGAGTCTGGTACAGTGCACAGTGCACTCTGCTCTTGTCCCCACGAGGGCACCACAAACTTAGTAACGTCCTGGTTCAAACCTCTCACTTCACACAGAGAGCAGGTCTGAGCCCTGGTCTGCTTGGGAAAACGCGCCAGGGCAAGGACACGCAGCTAGTCAGAGCCCCAAATGACCTCCTGGGCCCTGTCTGAATTCTTGCTTCGCCAGTGTTACAGACCTGACTTTGGTCCCCCGCAAGTACATTATCAACCTGAGTACCTCACTGCCCTTCCCAACATCCTTCTGTAGGAGCTGGAGGCCGGACTGCTTCACTGTCTTTGACCCTTCCACAAGATGTCCACAGGGAGTCTGTCAAATGTCTTTCCAAAACCAAGCTCTTGCTCCACAACACAGACATTTCCCAAGGCTCAGAGCCCAACCCCTTCCTTTCTCCTACACCCCAGAGAATCTCACCCATTTCCAGAGTGTTACTTAATTATTATTAACTAATAATAATCGGTATTTGCATAACGGTGTGCAACACACCACACACTTTTACATACATCCTCTCATTCAATCTTCTGAATAATTTCTGAAGACAGGAACTGCTCTTCTCCCCATTTCAGAGCGGCAGCATAATATACAGTTAAGAGCATGAACTCTGAACTAGAAAGCCTGGGTTCAAATCGCAGCTCCACGACTTGCTGGCTCTGTGACCTTGACATGTTACTTAACCTCTCTGGGCATCAGCTTCCCCCTGTGCAAAATGGGGATAATACTCCTGGTCAGGAGTACCTACCTCACAGGGCTGGTGGGAGAAATCAGTGAGTTAACACTTGTACCGGGATTAGAACAGTGTTGGGTACCACATAAGTGTTAAATGAGTAAAATGGGAAACTGAGACTCAGAAAGGTTAAGTGCCTAGTTCAGGAGAACAGCAGCTGGCAGCTCTACAGCTTGGTCCTACGGTGGTGAGACTCCCGGTCACCTTCAAACCATCCATTTGTCACAGCAGATGAGCCTGGATGTGGAGTGGCCTCCGCTGCCTTCCAGAGCTCTCACGCTCCAACCCCTCATGGACCTTCTGCTCCGGCCAGCTGTGCCATGTGCCCCCATTCCCAGCTGGCTTTTGCTTCTGCCTGTCCTCTGCTTGCAGCACTCTCCCTGTTTGTGGCATGAGTGAATAAAGACCTACTAAGTCTAAAATCCGCTATGATCTATTAGTCTAATTCCTTTATTGAAAGAGGGAAAGAATCCAAGAAGTAAATAAATGCGGGGGCGAGGGGGAATAAGAGTTGAGAATAACATAAAAAATATACCAAGTCATGACATTGGATTTGGCAATGATTTCTGAACTATGACACCAAAAGCGCAGGCAAAAAAAATACACAAATTGGATTTCATGAAAATTTTAAAAATTTGTACATCAAAAGACACAATTGACAGAGTAAAAAGGCAACCCACAGAATGGGATAAAATATTTGCAAATCATATATTCGATTAGGGATTAATATTCAGAATACATTGAGAACTCCTAAAATTCAACAACAAAAAAACAACTTGTGTCCAAAAAAGATATACAAATGGCCAATAAGCAAATGAAAAGATGCTCAACATCAGTGATCATGAAATAAAAACTACAACGAGCTCCCACCTCACACGCATTAGGATGACTACTATCACACACACAAAAACAGTAGCAAATAACGAGTGCTGGCGAGGATGCAGAGGAACTGGAACCCTCGTGCACCGCTGATGGGAATGTAAAATGGTATAGTGACTGCGGAAAACAGCATGGCAGTTCCTCAAAAAATTAAATATAGAATTACCATACGACCCAGAAATTCCACTTCTGGGTATATACCCAAAATAACTGAAAGCAAGATCTGGAACAGATATTTGAACACCCATGTTCACAGGAGCATTATTCACAATAGCTAAAACAAGAAAGCAACCCAAGTGTCCACTGAATAACGAATGGATAAGCAAAATGTGGTCTATACATACAACGGAATATTATTCAGCCTTAAAAAGAAAGGAAATTTTGACATGTGCTACAACATGGATGAACCTTGAAGACGTTATGCCAAGTGAAATAAGCCAGTCACAAACAGACAAACACTGTGTGATTCCACCCATTTTGGGTGCTTAGCCAAAATTACAGAGATAGAGAGCAGACTCCTGGCTGCCAGGGGCCAGGGGAGGCGAGAAGGGGAAGTCGTTCAATGAGTTTAGTTTTGCAAGATGAAGAGTTCTGGAGACAGACAGTGGTGATGGCTGCACAATACGAATGTCCTTAATACCACTGAACTGTGCTCTTAAAAACGGCTAAGACGGTAAATTTTATATTCTGTGTATTTTACCACAACAAAAAGGTTGAAAAAATATACACAAGAGCACCTTCTCTTTAACTTGCCTCCTCACAGCGTTTGGAGAGTCATGAAATGAAGGAGGTCAGGCGTCCTCACGGCGTCTCACCCGCCAAGAGAGAAGAGCAGCGGCTGAGACAGTCCCCAGGGTGACCTCCTCCCGCAGCGGGCAGCGATGAGGCGGAGTCTGGGTGGCCGACTCCTCACAGGGGACCAGTCCAGCAGCGACTTCCAAGGCAAAGCGCCCTGAATGAAACCGTCATGGGCCGCAGCCCCCAGATAACACGCTAAAACAAGCACGACTTCCGCTCCCCCGCTCGCCTGCAGCAGTTTTGCTGCGCACGTGGGACAACGTGAGGAACGCTCAGTCCTCAGCCCAGCTGGACTCAGAACCACAGACCGTCAGCTGATGTCTGCCAAAGGGCCACTGGCCTGTCCCCAGGCCACCAGCGACTCTGAAAGCTGCCAGCATCGCCCTCCTGTTTCCCGGTCAACACGGAAAGAGGGGCCACGTCAGCGACCCAGCAAATCCACAAACAACGCGCCGAAGTCATGATGAGGACAACTCACTCAGGGAGAGTCTTCAGCCCCAAGAGAAAGGGCGGGAAAGCCGCCGTGGTTTGACCACAGCGCTCGGGGGGCTGTAGCCACCCGAAGGTCGGGCAAGACCCGACTAGAGAAAGAACTTCTCCAGCTGCACGCGAGGCAGCTGCCTTTCCTTCGCCAGGCCACTGGACACCCCAGCCTGGACCCCGCTCTTCTCCTGGCTGGGAGAAGAGCAGAAACACCAGCTTTTCCAGGGCAGCCTCGGGAAAGCCTCCACAGACACTGGCCCACGGCCATCCTGCCGAGAACTGGGATCCCAGCAAACTCAGAGGAAAAGCCGGGTCAGGCCAGGTCAGAAGTGCCCACCGTTCCAAGGCTACCGGAGGCTGCTGCCAGACGTGGCTGTGGTGACTCACCGGGCAACTGGACCAAGAGTCTGGTGAGGAGCCCTGCTCCAGAAGAGAAGCCAATGCCACTCCCCAGGGCTGCCGACTCGTCCATCCAACTGGTTAATCGACATCTCCACTGGGCTATCACAAGCCTACAGTGCCCAGAACCAGACTTAAATCTCTTCCCTCTCAAACCCACTCCTTCCACGTTCTTCTTCATCTCCTGTTATGGTGCCCCCATCCTTCCAGCTGCTCAGACCCTATGCTTTGGAGTCACTCCTGACTCACATATCCTATCTGGTCCATTAGCAAATCTACTGGCTCCACTTCTGAAACGTGTGTAGAATTCAACCACGTCTTACTATCTCCGCTGCCATCACTCTGGTCCAGGTGACACTCTGTCTCCTCTGGACTACTGAGACAGCTTCCTCACTAGCCCACCTGCATCCCCACTGCCCCCATTCTCAACACAGCGACCAGAGGGCGCCTGTTCAAACGGAGGTCAAAACAAAGAAAGAAGTCACTGCTTTCCTCAAAAGCCCAAAAGGATTCCCGTATCACTCAGAGTAAGACCTGCAGCTCCGGACAGGATCAGCCTCTCCATCACTGCTCCAACCGCACAGTAAAAATTACTCCTTACTCCAACCACAGTGGCCTCCTCACTATTTCTCAAACACGTCAAGCATGTGTCCACCTCGGGGTCTTTGCATTTGCTGTTTCCTATGTCTAGAATGCCCTTCCCCAGATATCTCTGTAGGTTGCTCTCTCACTTCCTTTAGGTCTTAACTTAAATCATCTTTTCAGCAAAGCCCTTCCAGTCAAGGCCACCTAACATTTTGTACCCCTCTCCAACACTGTATGGCCCCATTCCCCTCTTTACTTTTTCTCCTTAGTGCATATGTGTATACTTATTTATTTATCTTGTTAATGTCTTTATCTCCTACAAGACTGTAGGCTACGTGAGGGCAAAGAATTTTAGGTCTGTAAATTTTCTGGTCAGCATCTAAAACAGTGCCTGACAAACAGAAGGTACTCAATATATGTAATAAATAAATAAATATATGAATGACAGTGGGACCCTGGACATCTTGGCACACTAGGCATTTCTTGCCTTCAGAGAATTATTTTTGCAGACGTAGCAGACACCATGCATTGTCCAGTCAATATCCACTCTCCCCATTCCCCTACCAACAGAACCCTGACTCAATGTGGGGCACCAAATTTGCCTACGAAAACATACTCAGTGGCACAGAGCTTGGGTGGCCTTTAGACCCAGTTCCAGTCAACAGAAGTCTACAAGGTAGCAAACGGCTATCCATTTCCTGATAAAAAGGGACAGACTCAGCTGTGGCTTCTGCCCTTCTTCCTATCCCTCTCTCTTGACTGGAACTCAAACTCAGTGCTTGAAAGTAAAGCAGCCTCTTATGACCATGGTGGCTGGAAGTCCCATGCCATCAGAGCAGGAAGACTAAAGTAAGCCAAGTCACCTACTAAACTGTGAACACACTGTGCCCAGCCACGGCTAGTCAACCAGACCAGCTAGATTTAACTCTTTTTGGTTAAATCTTTAGGGTAGAGTTTCCTTTCCCTTTACAGGCAAAAAGCAATCCTAACTTGACATAGGTCGAAGGTGGGAAGAGAGATGTTGAGGAAGGCAAACTGTGCTGTGTATGAATATTATGGTGCAATCCAACGGCTGGTAAGGATTGGTGCTATGGGGTCTTCATATAGCCATCCATCCCCTTGTCCCACCTACTCCCGTCCCATTCCCCTTGACCCCACAGAGCAAACAACTCCATTACCCTAACTTGCTCACCTTGTCCCATAATAACTCCATATTGAACCACAGATTCTAATCATTAGAAAGAAAGGGCCCTGTGGCCGAGTGGTTAAGTTCACGCTCTGCTTTGGCAGCCCAGGGTTTCGCCGGTTTGGATCCTGGGCCTGGACGAGGCACCACTCATTAGGCCACGCTGAGGCAGCGTCCCACACAGCACAACCAGAAGGGCCTGCAACTAGAGTATACAACTCTGTACTGGAGGGCTTTGGGGAGAAGAAGAAGAGGAAAAAAAGAAGATAGGCAACAGATTTTAGCTCAGGTGCCAATCTTTAAAAAAAGGGAAAAAAGAAAGAGAGGGTCTCCAGTAACAATGTCCCTTCCAAAAATGCACTAAAACTAGAGCTAATCCTTGGAAATGCCTCATTCTGGATAGCTGAGTTTACGAATTGGTGGTTTTATCACGTTAAAACATCAAAAGTCTAAAGAGTTTACGTAAATTTTAAGCCTTCAAGCAAAATACATGAAAATCTATCATTCACTTCTCTATATTTTAAAAGAAAGTATACAAAACACAATGATTTTCATGATGATTCAAGGTCATTAAATACCAAGATAAATGGAATTTTGACTTGGAAAAGACCTTAGAGATCAATTCTAAAGCAACCGCCTTCTTTTGAAACCTCGAAGACGGCTGCTGAGCTTGCCCACAGTCACTCAGCTGGTGGGTTACCGCCGAGACTCTATTAGATGACCCGAAACACAGTGATTCCTCAAGGCAGCCGGGGGAATGCCATCCTCTTACACCAAATGTGCCTGGCGGACTCTCTCCTTCCTTTTCACACTTTCTCTGCAACTTGTTCCAACCTTGGGCGCCCCTTTTCCCCACGCAAAGTATACTTACCTGGCGTTTTCCCTGTCCAGCTTACTAAAGCCCTGAGGGAGGGCCCCCACACAAGTTCTCCAGGTGTGGCCTCGGTCATACGTGTGTCATTTCCTCCTGCGCCTCTGGGGACGGCTGATTCTCAACTTCTCAGCACTTTGCCAGGCAAGGACACGCTCACTGTATTTGTGTGGCTCAGGTAACTGTGGCATGTTCCAGAAAAAGAAGGACCCTTGAAACAGCTCAGAGCTCAGCATCCACCTTTCACACTTTTTAAGTGGTAAGAGGGAAACCGCTGAATTTAAAAGCAAAATTGTTGAGTCCTATTGGATTTTATGACACCAGAAAGGTAGATACAGGAGTGAAGACAAATGTTATATATCAAAGGACTAACTTAGAGTTTTCCAAAAAGCTAAGTCTAGAAAATATGAATTTCTCCAAGAGACAACAGGTATATTTCAGAAGATATTTGCACAGGCCTGCATAGCAAAGTAGAATGTTACTATTTCTTGGCTGTCTCGCTTCCCTTTTGTTTTTATTTCCTCCATAAACTATCCTTTAACACATCCTCCAAGTCAGGCATTCCTGAAGTGCGGGTGGCAGTTCCTGTCTGTAGACCGAATGAATAACGTCTGGCACATATGTGAACTATTACTGCTCTGTGTCTCCAGATGTTATCGTGGTCAACAACATTCAAATTCATTGTTTACAATGTTATTGATTCCAAGCAGCTTTTCGTAACCAAGCCTCTTCTCCACCTGAAAAGGGCAGGTGGCTCCATGCGGCCTGGGGAGGAAGCTGGGCGGTCGCTACCATCAGCCATTCCCAGGCCACTCACCTCCTTGCTGACACTGTGATTAACATGTAGCTCAAGGTCCACCTGAAGAGCAAAATTCTGAAGAAGGCTTTCTGGAACATTCCACCTCCACAGTGACACTCGCCACCTCTTACTATCTACAGTTTTCCTTTTATACGTTATTTATCCTTTCAGACATGCACGTTTTTGCACAACTTTTTATTTTAGGTGAAGATACTTCCTCCTCCACATAGCTCCTTAATTCTTCCTCAGTTTCCCCTTTGAATTCCCAACAGCACTCTGCATGAGGGAGAAAATAATATTTTATATTTCTCCTACTCATTAGTATCTACTTTGATCTGATAGTCAATAGAAAGAACATATTTTGGGGGATCTTGACCTAACCTAGGTTTGAATTTCATGGGACCTTGTGTGTCTCCTCTCCTCTCTGAGCTTCAATTTCTCCATGAGGACAGAGAGAGTGCAAGTAACCTACTTTATGTGATTGTCAAGAGGAATATATGAGGTAATGCACGAAAGCGGCTGGTAGAGCGGCCGTCAGAAGACAAACTCAAAAAATGTTTAAGAAACTTATTGAAGACATAAAAAAATCAGTTTCTTTTTTCCTCTTTTTTTTAAAAATTTTTTTTTCCTTTTTCTCCCCAAAGCCCCCCAGTACATAGTCGTATATTCTTCGTTGTGGGCCCTTCTAGTTGTGGCATGTGGGACGCTGCCTCAGCGTGGTTTGATGAGCAGTGCCATGTCCGCACCCAGGATTCAAATCAACGAAACCCTGGGCCGCCTGCAGCGGAGCGCATGAACTTAACCACTTGGCCACGGGGCCAGCCCCTCCTCCTTCAAATCTTAATTAAAGCCAAGGAGGCTTCATTTGACTACTTAGGTGAATGAAACAGAAGAGAGAAAGGATGCATTGCCAGAGACCACGGAACAGAAGCATCTCTGACTCCAGCAGGGGCTCCGGGCTCAAGACCAGAAGCCCACCTGCTCAGTCACCATGGAAAAGTGCTCCCCCAGGAGTAAGGAGCTGCTTCAGGGACCAGCGACACAGGCACTCAGGCTGAGTCACGGTTGCAGGCACCCAGGTGACCAGCTGACTGAGAAACATGCAATTTTAATCTACCTCCGCCTGAAGTAAGGGGGCCGCTGCTCCATGCTCACAACCCCAACCTTGAAAGAGCAAATCTTATCTTTTTAAGCTAAAGAGAACCAGGACGGCTGGGAAAGGTCTGAAAATGTCCAAACAGAAGACTCCAGATAACAATCAAACCCAGTCACTATCCCAATATTCTACATCAGTGGTTCTCAAAGGAGGGGCGATTCTGCCTCCCCTCCAGATTTCCAAGGGACACCTGGAAATGCCTGGAGACATTGTCGGTCATCAAATCTCAGAGGATGCTACTGGCACCTAAGGCCAAGGATGCTGCTAAACACCCCACAATGTGCAGGACAGCCCCCAACAACAGGAAATTATCCAGCCCAAAATAGCAATGGGGCTGAGGCTGAGAAACTCTTTCTAAGCAGCACTTTGGGTTCACTTTATTTTTCACTATATATACTTAATAAACAGATGAATGAAAAATTTTTAAAAAGCTCCCTCCATAAACACACACACATGTGCTCCAAGAAGAGACAGAAGCTGTGCTGAGAATAAGACTGAGATGATTACTTCTATCACGAGATAAACAGTGATAACTACTTTAATTGGTTTTTACCCTTACTTATTTGCTTTACTCATTATCCTCCTAGAGTCCAGCAAACTAATTAAACTCATTTCTAAAATTGAGAATATTACTTTAAAATAGCTTAAAGTAGTGTCCCCTCTGGATAAATTTTTTTCTGATGACCATATCTGATACAGATGCCATCATACGTAGCCCTGAAGAATAGGGGGTGTCCCCTCCCGCCGTCACACATCGCCACTGGTTCCCAGACACTCCTAGCTTCCCCTTCTCATCCCTCACTCAGCTACCCGCCAAAAGTGTTTACTAACACCTACTCTGTGCCGAGCTCTACGCTACAGCTGGAACCCAGGCTGAACAAGATGTCAAAATCTCTCCTCTCCTGGAGCTTACATTCAGGGGCAGGGGACAGAGACGGCAAACAAATAAACAATAAATATATAAAATAATTCCAGAGAGTGGTAGTTTCTAGGAGGAGAAATAAAATGGGGTAAGAGGAGAGGACCTGGGTGGGCGGGTCAGGAGTCGGGGGGTCAGCAAAGTCTGTCCGAGGAGGTGACATTTGAGTAGAGACCAGAAAATGATGCGAGGGCATTTCAGGCCGAGGGAAGAGCCTTGCAAAGGCCCTGAGCCAGAATGAGCTTGGCATGTGTAAGGAACACGGAGAAAGCCGGAGAGGAGGGAGAGCCAAGGAGAATGGGGACTCCGAGAAGTCAGGGCCAGATCCCGTACGGCCTCATGCGCCACGTGAGGCATGTGCGTTACACTCCACGTGTAACAGGAGGCCACCAGAGGGATGTGACTGACCCATGTTTTCAAACGGTCGCTCTGCTGCTGGGTGAAGAACAGACTGCAGGGGCAAGCGTGAGGGCAGGGACAGCAGTTAGGGGGCTGCTGTCACAGCCCAGGTGACAGGCAACAGCTCAGACCAGGGTTGTGGTGGCAGAGGTGGTGAGAAGTGATTAGATTCATTAATCTCCAACACCTTAGAGCTAAAAGAGGCCATAGAATGGACTCATTCTAGTCATGTTATTTCACAGATGATGAAACTGAAGCCCAAAGAGGTCAAGTGAGTTACTCGTAGTCATACACACGACCATCGGCAAAGCCCAAATTTCCTGTCTGCCATCACTACACCTGTGTCCTACCCAGCCATCCCCAGGGTTGGGTGGTAGGAATATGAACCCTCTAGAGGGTGAAATAAATGACTATCTTGGTCCAGGGCAAGGTCACCCATGGCCTCCTGGCTGAATCCAACGGGCCCTTCCCTGAGCTCTCTGCAGCACCTGACACCTTGGACATTGCCCCTTTTTTCTGAGACTCCCTCTTCCCTGGGCTCTGATCCCGCTCCCTCCTGCCTCTCCCTCCTTTCCATCTTACCAGTCCTTGTGACCTGCAGTCATCCGGCCCTGTCTCCCAGGATGGCAAAGGCCCTGTCTCCCAGGATGCCATCCGGGGCACTCCTTCTCCGTCCTCAGCTACAGAGGGCGTTAACTGCTGCCCCCTCCATGTCTCCTCCCCTTGCAGTGGTAGTTGCCTGTATCCAGGCCTGAAGCCAAATACACTCTTGAGCTGTTCAGTGACCTGAGCCTATAACTTTCCTTTCTGCTTAAGCTGGTTTGAGCTGGATTTTCTACCACTTGCAAAAGAAAGAGTCCTATTTGATACCTCACCTCTCTTTATGCTCCCTCTCTATACCCACTAAAATAACGAGCCCCCAAAATCTCCATCTATAGCCTAGACAACTCTTTGCAACTCCAGATTCATATCCACCCACCTAGTGGATGTTTCCTCCCGTATGTCACACCCAGGCACCTCAGATATAACATGTGTAAAATGGAATTCATCATCTCTGCTTCTACCATCTCAATATACTATTCTTCATGTTTTTCTCTACCCCAGAAAAAAGAAATCACTACCCTAACTCAAATCACTCAAGACAGAAACCTAGGACATTCTAGACCACTCTAGCCAGGTAATCAACGGGGCTAAGGCCCGACTGACACTTTCTGACTTTGGGTAGAATAATGAACATATCTGAGCCTTGGATGTCCATACTGACTTGCTAGGATTCAATGAAATAGCGTATGTAAAACAATAAATGTTGGTCACTTCCATTCCCTATCACAGACATCTCATAAATTCTAACTCAAAACTTCATCCTCACAGCCATGACCCCAGCTCAGAGCCTCACCATCTTTCCCCTGGATGACTACCAGACGCTTCTATCTAATCTTTGATCTCACTCCAACTCCCATCTGTCCTCCCCACCTCTGCCAGACTGACTGTCCCCTGCACAAGCCGGCTGTACCATGTCATCCTCTGCCACCCGCAGAATTCATTCACTGGCAGCTACCCTCCACTTCAGCTACCCTGAATCACTCAAAGTTCTCCAATACCCACTGCTGTTCTCCAGTTCCGTGACTTTGCACATGACAATGTTTCCAAAGTCCAGAATACCCTTTCTCCCTCTTCTCCCACCCAGAGAAGAGCTCATCCTTAAGACCTGGTGAAGAAAGTCACTACGTAAGTGAACGAAAATATAGATGCTACAGGCAAATTCAAACCCTGACCTCCCTGGTGCTGGAGAGGAGGGAAACTGAAAAGAAAAGTAAAAGAAAAGAAACAGTAGTTTAAAATATTTTTAAATGAAATAAAGGAAAGAAAGAACGGAGAAAATTTAGGAAAATTTAACCTTGAGATAGGAGAGGACTTCCTAGGTAAGACAGTAAACTTGAAGCGACACAGAAAAGTGATACAGCTTTAACTATATAAAAATTAAACACTCATGCACAATCAAAAGTAAAATAAGCAAAGTTGGGGAAGAAGACATCAAAGGCAAGATGCTTGACTCATTAAGAAAAAAAGGATTAAAGTCCAGAATTTAGAAAGAACCTCACCAATTGATGAAATCACAACATTTCAATGGAAAAAATTGGAAAAAGATTTGATGGGGCAATTTTAGGAAGTGTAAATTGATTAAGCTTTTTTTTTTAAGGGCAAATTTGGAAGACTCTGTCAGTACTTAAAATGCACATAATTTTGGTCTGGAATACTCTCGAAGATGTAGGTTAGATTTTTAAAACTCTATAAGCAGGTACATAGCATGCTACCGTATTTATTCTTTAAAGGGAGAAAACAGAAGATACATTTTATTTGCCTATAGATGCACGGACTATCTCTAGAAGAATACACAAAAACTGGCAAAATTTGTTGTATCCAAAAAAGGAAATAGAGGGCCAGAGTGGGAGGGAGGTGTTATGTTTTATACGCTTTGAATGTTGTGCCTTATATATACCACCTACCCCCAAACATTCTACACCAAATACTGCCTATCCCCAAACATACCACCCCAAATACCACCTATCAAATATCCTACCCCAAATACAACCTATTGCCAAATATACCACCCCAAACACCATCTATCCCCAAATATACCACCCCAAATACCACCCATCAAATATCCTACCCCAAATACGACCTATCCCCAAATATACCACCCCAAATACCACCTATCCCCAAATATACCACCCCAAATACCACCCATCAAATATCCTACCCCAAATACGACCTATCCCCAAATACTACCTATCCCCAAATATACCACCCCAAATACTACCTATCCCCAAATATACCACCCCAAATACCACCTATCCCCAAATATACCACCCCAAATACCACCTATCCCCAAATATCCTACCCCAAATACCACCTATCCCCAAATATCCTACCCCAAATACCACCTATCCCCAAATATCCTATGCCAAATACCACCTATAACCAAATATCCTATCCCAAATACTACCTATAACCAAATATCCTACCCCAAACACCACCTATCCCCAAATATCCTATCCCAAATACCACCTATAACCAAATATCCTATCCCAAAAAATACTACCTATAACCAAACATCCTACCCCAAATACCACCTATACCCAAATATACTACTCCAAATACTGCCTATCCCCAAACAAGTCCACCTAAGAAAGCTATTCAATCTCTTTTTCTGCACAATCTCCAGATCTCAATAAACAAAGGGAATTCTGCTTAAATAAATGTTTAAAATGTACATTCCCTTTGAACTCCACATCTAAGAATAACTTTTGTCCAGAAATATTCTACATGTACACAGAGATGTATGTACAAAGATGTTCACTACAGCATCGTTTATAATAAAGTTGGGGGGCCGGCCTGGTGGCGCAGCGGTTAAGTTCGCACGTTCCGCTTTTCGGCGGCCCGGGGTTCGCTGGTTCAGATCCCAGGTGCGGACATGGCACTGCTTGGCAGCCATGCTGTGGTAGGCGTCCCACGTATAAACTAGAGGAAGATGGGCACGGATGTTAGCTCAGGGCCAGTCTTCCTCAGCAAAAAGAGGACGACTGGCAGTAGTTAGCTGAGGGCTAATCTTCCTCAAAAAAAAAATAATAATAATAATAAAGTTGGAAACATCTAAGAGTCCATCAACAAGGGGACGTTTAAATAAATTATAGTGAGTCTATGCTAAGAAATACTATGTAGTCATTGAAAAGAATGAAGTACATCTATGCTACCGATATTGGAAGATGTCCAAGTCATACTGTCAAGTCGAAAAAGTCAGTCACAGGGCATATAACTACATATGATGCCCGTTTATGTATTTTTAAAAGTATATTCAATACATTAAGGTTTGTTCTAAAGTTTGAAATGCAGATAATACTTTTATCATGTTTTAAAATGTAGTATCAATAAATTATGCATTACATCTTCAGCTATGTTTGACTTGGTGAGCACATATTTGTGCACTGGAATAATACACTTACAGTGCTTACCTCTGAAGTGGGGAGATGCAGTGGAGGAGAGGTAAAAAGGATTTTAATTTAGTTTCCTATGTACCTCTGCATTTTTAAAATCTTTTATTACTCATATTTTTGAAAAATCACTATAGTCCAGAATGCTTGCCACTGCTTACTCAGGGTCAAGGCTTGAAAGTGGCATGGTGGGGGGCGGGCCGTGTGATTTCAGCCCGTGCTCTCAGTGCAGGGCTCTCTCACCTGCTACTTGAATAAAACACAAACACCATCCCAAATCCAAGGTGCCTGGTCATGTTTTACCCCAGCCACACTCCTTATGCTCCCAGCACTCCCTGAACACATCTACCATGAATGCCATCCTCTGTCCTGCCGGGTGCACAAACTGGCCAAGGAAACAGATAAAAACTAGTTGGAACCACTCTCTTGGTGTGGGACTAGACTCACAGATGAGACCGGTACTGGCTGAATGAATGAAGCACCGAGTCATAAAGCCAACCCTGCCTCCACACTCCAGGGACACCGACAGCCATCTCCAGCTCGGTCAATGTTTTTTGTTCTCAAAGAAAAACAGCAAGAAGACAGCATTCTCCCCTCCAGTCACGCTTTATTGCATCTGAGAAGGACAGCAAGTGCTTCCTAAGGTCTGACACAGAGGTTGCAAGCTGGCAGTCTCAGGTCAGGCCACAACCGGCCTGCACACAAAATTTGGTTGCTCTGCACATTTCTAAAAATGTTTTGAGTCAGCTCCCAACTTTAAAAACATGGGGTTTTCCATAAAAATTAACAGCTTCCCCCGAAATTCAGATCAGGCAACAATGTGCTGGAGCCTCGTGGCCCCTGCACCTGCCTCTTCACGGGGAGGCGTGCTCTGCACACAGTCCCCCCCCGCCCGCCGGCCCCCCTCCTCCTGCAAGCAGGCTTCCTGAGGGGCCCCAGCCAGCAGCAGTTTACACTGTACCTCCTTTGGCTGACACTTAGGTCAGTCCCAGTTCAGCCCATTCTGCCTTCCACGGAACCTAAGCAAAGAGCTGAGCCCCTCTGACCACACGGCCCTCCTTGGTCTCAGACTCTACTGCACAGGCTGCAACACAAAGAGAAGGACCTTAGTGCCTGAGGCCTTGGATTTAATTTCTAAAATGCCAAGAAGGCCTCTTTATGAGGGGTCCCTAACCTCCCCGCCATGTCCTGAGTTCAAGGACCCACCTGTGTGATGGAGGCCACAAGAAAAGCACTGCCAAGTCAAAAGACCCGAGTTCAACCTTGCCTCCTTACCAGCTGAGCAGAGCACTTCACGTCTCCGGAGTCTCTGTTTTCTCGCCTATACAAGGAGCTAATGGCACTTCATGGGGCTGTTATGCGAAGGAAACAAGAGTGTATACGAAAGTGCCTGTAAGCATCTAACAAGTACAAAAGAAGATGGGTGTGACCGGGACAGGAAGAAGGGCGCTCTGGAAGAAGTGGCACAAAGGGGTGGCGCGCATCCCAGCTACAGGGAGTTGGATGCAGAGCCCCGAGCTGCACGAGCTAAGGTCCCTCCCACCTCCTCTTTCTGCTCTGAGGGCTTGGGAAATACCCCTCCTCACCTGTCTCAGTGGCGGCAGTAAGATGGATCATAAGGGAAAGCCACCTATTTCCCCACGCAGTAGGCTCCCGAGCTCACGGCCAGGTCCAGGTCCAGGCGCAGAAGAGGCCGGGCTGAACGCGGGCTGGCTGGCTGGGGAGGAGGCACAGCGACGCTCGTCCTCCCAGCCTCCAGCGGCCGAGACAGGCTCGCCCGAGGTGGTCATTACCCCCAGTGGACACAAGGAACTGAAGTCCTTTCCCTCTAAAACCACACCACCTCCCTGCTTCGAGGGAGGAAAATCACATGACCTGCTCTTGAAAGCACTTCGCAAATGCAGGAAAGGTACAGTAACGAACAAAAATAGCCTCAAAGATGTGATACAAAGTGATGCTAATGCACGGCCGTGTGGTTACTGGAGAGCAGACCTCTCTGACACGCACCAAAACATCCCAGTTATCCAACGGACATTCTCATCGCACATGCCTTTGTCAAACGGTTGCAAGGGGGTTAAGCTCTAGCCCGGAGGGCGCAGAAGGCTGGCCAAATCCCCACAAAGCTCACCGAATGTCCGTCTCGCAGATGTGCGGGCAGAGGAGACCCGCGGCACCAGCGCTGGCCGGGCGACTTCTGGGCGCGCCTCCCGCCCAGGCTCGGGGAGACAGCGCCCTGAGCCCCGAACTGGAGCATGCTGCTCACCTGGAACTCACGTTTTCCCGCCGAGGGTCGAGGCCGCTTCGCCCCACCCACCTGTCCCCGAGCGGGGCCTGAAGCCCCTCGGCCTGAGGCGGCACGACCCCTATCAGCCGAGTCCGGGGCACACGCCGATGTCCTCCCTTCTCGGGGGTCTCGGAAAGGGGCTTCTGGCGGCGCAGTGGAGGTGGGGCCGGCAAATAGGAAGGGCCTCTCAGACGCCCTGGGGGACGCGCCCCCAAGAGCTTCCCACAAAGAGCTCCGGCTCCCCAAAGCAAGGCGGAGTGCCGCCGGGAGGACGGCCCCTACATCCAAGGGGGCGCGCGGGGAAGCAAAGCGCCGTGGGGGCGGGGAGGCGTGGGGGAAGGGGCGCGAGGACCCCGCCGGCCCGGCCTGCCTGCCCCGCACGATGCTCGGCCCGCTGCATCCCGGCCAGCCCGCTCCCGGGCCCGCGCCCCCGCCCCTGCCCGGTGCTCACCGTGGAGCCGCGGCCGCGGCAGCTCAGGGCCCGGCCGGGCCGCCTCCCCGCCTTGGCCGCCGCCGCTTCCTTCCTCCCGGCCGCGCTCGGGGACCCGAGGTTTCGGGTTTCAGCCGCGAGCCCCGCTTCGCTCCTCCCGCCGCCCCGCCGCCAGCACGCGGACCCGGCCGGCGCAGGCCAAGTAACTTTCCGGCGCGCCCGCGCCCCGCCCGCCCGGCCCGGCCCGGCCCGCACGGCCCCCGCGCCCCCACGGCCGCGCCCCGCCCGGGCCCGCACGCCCTGCCTCCGCGGCCGCCCCCCTCCAGCCGCTTCTTTGCCGTTTCTTCCTGCGAGCGGCGCGGCTGCTGCTCTTTGTCTCGCCCTTCCCTCTCAGCTCGCCCCACTTTTCTCCTGTAAACCTTTGTGGTCCCTGCTCAGGCCTTCCCGATCCCGTTCCTCCGTCCCAGTTCCAGTCTCCGGGACGTCCCCTTCCCATTTCTCTCTCCATCACACTTAGACTTTCGGATTCCTCTCGTAGCTCCGCACAGCCCCATTCTCCTCCTCCTCCAGTCCCGCCGTGGACCCCTCCTGGCATTTCCTGCTCACCGTTCATTCAGCCAACCAACGTGTACGAGCATCTGCCTGGTGCCGGCACTGTCCTGCGCCCCGGGAACATCACGGTGAATCAACCGCGAAGCCAGCCTTTGAGGGGCCCACAGCCCCTGGGAATGGGCGGGCGGACGTAAACACATCTTTACAGTCTACTCCACTCTCGCTCTGAACCAAACGGCTGGGAAGCAATAATTACAATACACAGACCAGGGAGCTGCCGGTTCAGAGGACAGAACAGTTCCTTCTCATAATGTTTTTCCCCTTCCTCACGCCCCACGGTCTGTACCGTCCCTAGCCTCCTGCATTTTCTATGCAGCAGTTATAACAAGCGGACGAAAAGTTGAAAGAAATAGGAAAACAGCTTTAAAAAGGAAAGAAGGAAGGAGAGAGAAACACGGCAGCAGAAAAATCAGGTAAGAAGTTATAAAGCCCAGTTCACCAAACTCCAGCAAAAACTGATGCTGTGCCAAGGGCAGGATTCACATTCCTCTGAAATCCATCTGCTTTGACACACGCGTTAATTATTCCCTTGTCTACAGATTGGCACTGTGGGAGCTGCTTCCTTCTTATCATCAGGCCACTGAGGCACCATTTAGAACAATAATTTACCATCCAAAACACCCAGCTTGTCCTCAGGGACAAATAGGATCATGGGGAATCAAAAAGTAAATGGATGCCTTAATACTCCTATGGGATAGATGCTTTATTTGGTCAAAAACTGAAAGCGGAAACTCCTTTCAGAGTCTAGGTCACCAGCAAGCCAGATGCTTGAAGGAGCTTAAAACAGTCTGTTCTCAAGAATGTTTTAAACTTTTATTCTGAAATCCCGGTTACTTTTTAATTTGCGTTGACTCAGACACTGGTGAAGCTTTGTGACCCTGGGGGAGTCATTTAACCTTGCTGAATCTCAGCTTATTCATACATAAAATAGGCATACTGGTGCCTGCCTATACTCGTAACTGCCTAGAGTAAAAAGGGTGAAATTAGGTAATATAAGTAAATCACCTAGTGCCGTGGAACCTGAGAGGTAAGCCCTTTTGAAAGCTGTTTTGCAAGAAAAGTCTGAAAATATATGCCAGAGCCTGGCATGGAGAGAATGAGAATCAAAAACGATTATGGCTCTTTCAGCTCCATATCCACTCATGATGCCAAAGACGTCCTTCCCATTCTTACTCTATTTCATTTGGAGCTTTTCAACTGAAAATATTTTTTTCTCCTGCTGCTTATTATCAAATATATTATTTATCACAAAGGCTTTCTTCCCATAGCTTCTAAGCTCAGAATTTACTGTGCATTCAAGAACAGAAATTGCTGCCAGCAAATGCATTTTTTCAATTGCTCCCTTAAGATTGCTTTTTTTCTTCTAGAGCTAATATTGAGATGTGAGCAGTACTAAATGCAGAGAAAACATAGAAAAATTATTACAGTAGTTATTTCACTATATGTCACTGTATAGGTGACAGACCTGTGAAAAACATGACAGTGATTTTGTACAAAATTTAAAAAAAAAAAAATAGGAGAAAGCTATATAATAATTCTCCTTTCCCAAATCAGTTTCATAAGCCATTTTCTCTGGGGTCCCTCCACAAAACTTCAGAACTAAGATAATGAGAGGGCTCGTCCAAGGGAATCCTAGATGCTGGCTGAAGAATCTACCTAGAATGAACCATCTGTAATATAAAATGTCTTTTCAATCCAGCAGTCCACATAAAACTGTCGAAGCAAAACTGTGAGGTGTGCGGTCTGTTCCGCATGGAGTTACTCCCCCGCTCTTCACAGGCTCAATCCTTCCTTTCCTTCCCAGCTCAGCTTACATGTCACCTCCTCGGAGAAGCCTTCCCTGACCAGTCTAAAAGAGGGCCTCTAATCTCTGCTCTCTTGAGCGCTCTCTATTCTTTTTCTGTATAAAAGTGATTCCAGTTTATGATCTATATCTAGTTTTTCTATTTCTTTGTTTATAATTTACCTCCACTGGTGGACAAATTCCAAGAGGGCAGAAACCCCATCTGCTTTATTCACCACTATAGGATGAGGGCCTAACCCAGTGAAACTTTCTAAATAAATTAATGAAAAAGTAAAAATAAATAAAGTATGTCTTCAGGGACCTCTGGTTCTCAAACTTTTGGATATATAAGAATTCCTCGGAGATTTCTTAGATACAACACCATAAGCACAAGTGATTAAGGAGAAGTTTGATATGTTGGATTTCATCCAAATTAAAAACCTTAGTGCTTCCAGGGACACACCAAGAAAATGAAAAGACAACTCACAGAATGGGATAAAATATTTGCAAATCATATGTCTGATAAAGGACTTATATTCAGAATATATCAAGAACTCCTACAACTCAATATGAAAAAGATAAACAACCCGTTTTGAAAATGGGTAAAGGATCTGAGCACACATTTCTTCCAAGAAGACATATAAATGGCCAATAAGCACAGGAAAAGCTGCTGGACATCATTAGTCATTAGGGAAATGCATATCAAAACAATAAGATCCCACTTCACACCTACTAGGATGGCTATAATAAAATAGAAAATAGGGGGCTAGCCCCATGGCCTAGTGGTTAGGTTCAGCACACTCTGTTTTGGTGGCCCAGGTTCGGTTCCCAGGCATGGGCCTACACTGCTTGTCAGCAGTCATGCTGTGGCAGCGACCCACATACAGAATAGAGGAAGATTGGCACAGTTGTTAGCTCAGGGCGAATTTTCCTCAGCAAAAACAAAAAAGAAAGAGAGAGAAAAGAACAAGTATTGTGGAAGACGTAGAGAAATTAGAACCTTTGTACATTGCTGGTGGGAATGTGAAATGATGCAGCCACTTTAGCAAACAGTTTGGCAGTTCCTCAAAGTGTTAAACATGGAGTGACCATATGACCCAGCAATTCTACTTCTGGATCTCTATCCAAGAGAAATAAAAACATACGTCAACATAAAAATCTGTATACTAATTTTCGTAGCAGCATTATTCATAATAGCCAAAAAAGTGAAAAAAAACCCAAATGTCCATCAATTGATGAATAGATAAACAAGATGTGGTCTATCCACACAATGGAATATTACTCAGCCATGAAAAGGGAAGAGGTACTGACACATGCCACAACAGGGATGAAACTTGAAAACAATATTTATGCTAAGTGAAAGAAGCCAGTCCCAAAAGGCCACAGATTATATTATTCCATTTATATGAAATATCCAGAATAGATAAATCTATAGAGACAGAGAGATTAGTGACTGCCAAGGACTGGGGGTGGAATGGTATGGGGAGTGACTGCTAATGGGTACCAAGTTTCTTTTGGAGTTGATGAAAATGTTCTAAAATTAGATTACAGTGATGGCTGCACAACTCTGTGAATATACTAAAAACCAGTGAATCGTACATTTTAAGTGGATGAACTTTATGGTATGTAAATTACGTCTCAATAACACTCTTTTAAAATAAAAGAATCCCTTGGGGAGTTCGTTAAAATGCTGAGTTTCAGGCTGCATTCCCCGAGATGCTGACTCTTTAGGACTTGTGGACAGCTGCTGTTTGCTGTTCAGCATCCATTCCCTCTCCTGCGGGGAGCGCGCCCTCAAATTTCCTTTGGAAATCATTGCTTGCGCCTGGGGGTCAGGCAGAGGGTTTGCGTAGGAGTGACCTCTCCCCCGGCTCAGGGGTGGACTCTGTCAGCATTTCCCATCCTTTTCCACCACATGATTGGTTCAGGGGTGCAGACAGGTCAGAATGAAGACTCAAGGACATTTTGCTGAGAATACTGGGTGGAACCAAAACATAGGAAGCGGAGTAGGGAAGAGGGGGTGGGGTGAGAACAGGCGAGTTTAGGTCCCGGCTGAACTATTTGATCTTGGAGAAAGCCTTCCCTAAAGTAGACATACCCTGACTGATCAGTTCCGGGAGCCAATCAATATTTTTTATTAAGCCAAATAGGTTCATTTCTCTGTTACTTGGAACAGAAAGCGTCTAACTCAGTTCTCAATATGACATTTTGAAAATCTGTGAGGACATTTTGGGGTTGTCACAATGATTAGCAGGCATTTAGTGGGTGGGGACCAAAGAGACCAGATGCCTTGCAGTGCACCCCAAAAAGAATAATTCCTCTCACGTGTGACTTTTGAAAGACCCATGAGAAACTGCTTACAATTTTCTAAGTCTAGAATCAAACTATTTTACATCTAAGCACAGGGTGGGTTTTGTGGGTGGTTTTGTTACACACCCGTTTGTCCAGGAATGCCGTTACTGCATAAATTGAGGGGAGAGTGTACTTTGATTTCTTCAAGCCTCATCAAGACGTGTTCATCATCTTGGAAAATCCCATCACTGTTAACAATGCCACTTATCATTTCACCAACACAAATCAAGTGATCCTTCTGCATTTATCTGTCACATCACAGTGATCTACCTATAGCTGCAAGTGTCTGGCCACTTCATAATATTATCTAGTAGGGTTGACATGTTGAAATGAGTATTATTTAGTTGTTCATTCATTCATTCAACAACTCTTTTCTGAATACGCATTATGTGCCAGCGCCTGGCGCTCTTATTCTAACAGTAAACAAGAAAGACAAAAAACCCTGTCATCATGGAGCTTATATTGGGGCAGGCGGCAATAAAAAACAAAATACATTCTGTTGTAGAGAGTGAAAAGTGCTAAGAAAAAGCCAAGAAGGGGAAAAGAAGTGTCAGGAGCAGGGGTCGGGCTTGTAATTTTGAAGATTGCAATCAGACAAACTTCACTGAGGTGTCTTTTGAGAAAAGACTCGAAGGAAGTGAGAGAGTCAGGCAAGGAGACGTCTGAGGAAGAGTGTTCCAGGCATGGAGAGCAGCCAGCGCAAAGGTTTGGAGGAGCCAACATTTCTTGGTTGTTTAAGGGACAATGAGGAGACCAGGGTGCCTTGTGAGTAAGAGGTAGAGGATTAGGACAGGAGTTCAGAGAGGAAATAGGGGGCCAGATGGTGCGGGGTCTTACAGAGCCTTTGGGTTTTCTCTGGGACAGATGACAGCCATGGATAAAAGAGTGATATAATCACTCCCTATTGTTACTAATATTAAGAGTATCACATTAGGGGCTGGCCCCGTGGCCAAGTGGTTAAGTTCACGCACTCTGCTTCAGTGGCCCAGGGGTTTCTCTGGTTCAGACCCCTGGCGCGGATATGGCACCGCTCACCAGGCCACACTGAGGCAGCGTCCCACATGCAACAACCAGAAGCATTCACAACTAGAACACACAACTATGTACTCGGGGGCTGTGGGGAGAAGAAGGAGAAAAAAAAAAGATTGGCAATGGATGTTAGCACAGGTACCGATCTTTAAAAAAAAAAATCTTATTCACAATATTTTGTTTTTAAAAGTATCACATTAAAGTTTCGAAATTCTATATGTAGGTAGATTACGTCATTATGAATTTCATTCCAGATATCAAAAGGTTGTTACAAAATATGTGTTATTTGTTTTAACAGGTGTGTTAGATTGGAGAACTCTTCCTCTAACGAATATGGCAGGTCTGAGGGGGGACCCCAGAATTCTGCATCTTGCCAAATATCCCAGGTGATCTGATGCACGTGGCTGGGGCCCATAAGTTGGAGAACAAGCCTTCAGCTTGTTCTTCCTTCTTTTGTGATGTCTTGTATGCAAGCAGTTTTCTCTTCTGCCTTCGTACCATGCATGCTTCCAGAAAATGTTGGAGGGGTCTTACAAAAGAAGACATGGGCACAATGTGGCTGATAAAGTAGCTGTAGCAAAACTATGTATAAGGAAGAGAGAGCTAATGTGCCCACACGCCACACACAGGGGAGGTTTACTCTGGGTTGTGTCTACCTGTAAGTGAAGCCATCTGTAACTCTACGGGCTGCAGACCTCACTTGAAGCCGTCTCATCTCCTTGCACCCTCTGCTCTGTGTTTGAGGGTGAGAGAATAGCATGTGTGTGTGTGTGTGTGTGTGTGTATAGGATGGCAAAAGAGACGGAAGAAGAATCTGTCCAAAATTACAGGAGATGTGGGCATTTGAAAGTTTCTATCAAAAACTTTTTGCTTTTAGGATGATGGATTGTATGTTTAAAATGTTTGGTTAAATCCAGGCAACTTTCTCAGAGATGGTCTCTGTAGAGTACAGACACTCAGATTTGACAAAGATGTACTGGGTTCCTACTATATGCCAGTTTCCCTCTGGACATTTTATTTGCATTATTTCACTTGGTCCCCATGGTGACTTATTAGATGCTAGTTGACAGAGATCTCCACTCATTAAATTCAAAAGTCAGAACTTCAATTCTGTAAGCAGTCTGTTCTCTCACCCCCACCAAGACATTTTAAGTAATTCTCTCTGCCTCAGTCTCCACATCTGTAAACTGAGGACCATGGTTGCACTTAACTCAGTAGGTCCTTGCGAGGATTAAATGCCGTAGTGAATGGAAATCCCACACCTGCTGGGTGTCCAATAAATGCAGGAGTGTTTGTCCCCCCAAAATTCATATGTTGAAGCTTAATCCCCAGTGTGATGGTGTCAGGAGGTGGGGCCTCTGGGAGGTTATTAGGTCATGAGGATGGAGCCCTCATGAACGGGATTAGCGCCCTTATAAGAAGAGACACAGGAGAGCTTGCTGCTCTCTCTCTGCTCTCCACCATGTGAGGATACAAAAGATAGCCAAGGGCAAGCCAGAAAGCGGCCCTTGGTTCGCCAGACACAAGATCTGCCGGCACCTTCACCTTGGACTTCAGCCTCCGGAAGAGGGAGAATAAATGTTTCTTGTTTAAGCCGTCCAGTCTATGGCATGTTGTTTTTATATGATATAGCAAATATATAGCAATCGGAACGGACTAAGACCCGCACACGTGCACACAGGTACATACCTGTAGAATGGAGATTAATAATTGTACAGCACTTAGAACAGGGCCTGGCACATAGTAAGGGCGTGTAAGTGTGAGACAAAAATAGAAGTGCAAAGAGGAGAGGAAGAGGGGAGCTGCTTAATCCATGAAAGGTAGAAATATTTGGCAAGAAATAGATTTGAATAATTCTGAGTACGGTACAGAAACTGGAAGCAGCCTATCAAAAGTACTCACGATTCACCTAACAAAGGTCACTTTGGGCATATGTATATATGCACAATATATACAGTTTTGAAATAAATGGGCCTTCTCTAGTACTATCTTTGTTCGATGGTAATATCAAAGTATTTATTTTCTTAAATTGTTCATTAGTAATATTATTTATAAATAACTTGTTTCACAATTTCTTTATTTATAGATAAAGGTAAACTGGAACAATCTCTTTCCCAAATATTTTAAATCTCAAATTAAAAATTGATGAAGTTTTGCTAGAATAAAACTTTAGATAACGACCATCTCCACAAACCAATGATGAAATCATTAAAAAATATCCATGGTATCCATGCAGTAGAATACATGAAACAATTAAAAATAATGAAATAGATCTATCTGTGCTGACATGGAAATTTGCCCATGATATAGTATGTGAAAAAGTTCCAGAAAATCTATAAGTAGCATGATCCCATTGTTGTAAACATGCATGTGTCTGTGCATATGTTTTTATGGTGCATTCGAAGAAGTCTGGAAGAGTATACACCAACCCAGGAACAGTGATTCCATTTGGATGTGGGTTAGGGGAAACTGGCACCTTTGCTTTTTACTTTATGCACTTTCTTCTTTTTCTTTTTCTTTCCTTTTCTTTTTTTTTTTTTTTGAGGAAAATTAGCCCTGAGCTAACATCTGCTGCCAATCCTCCTCTTTTTCCTGAGGAAGACTGGCCCTGAGCTAACATCCGTGCCCATCTTCCTCCACTTTATATGTGGGACGCCTACCACAGCATGGCTTGCCAAGCAGTGCCACGTCTGCACCCGGGATCCAAACTGGTGAACTGCGGGCGGCCAAAGCTGAACGTACGAACTTAGCCGCTGCGCCACCAGCCGGCCCCTGCACTTTCTGTATTGAATTATTTATAGTAAATATGTATTATGTCATTACTTTTAAAATATAATTTTAAAATTGAAAATACAGTTAAACACTTGATAAATATATCCAAATATACATATTAATATGAGTTTTCATCTACAGCAAATATTTATTGAGCACATATCGTGTGCTCCTGAGATACATCTGTGAGCGAAACAGACAAAGACCCTGCCCTCGAGAAGCTGCATTCTAACCAAAATTAGAGCAGGATGAGGGGATCTGGATACAGAAGACAGAGGGTAGTTCTCAATATTAAATAGGGTGAGCAGGGTAGGGCTTATCCGGAATCTGACACTTAAGCAAATACCTGAAGGAGGTGAGGGAGTTAATCATTAGGATGTCTGAGAAGGGGCATCATAGACAGATGGATCAGCTAATGCAAAGAATCTGAGACAGGGATGTGCCTTGCATCTTCAAGGAACAGCAAGAAGGCTGGGGTGGCCGGAGCAGGGTGAGCAAGCCAGGGGAGTAGTGAGAGATGGGGTCAGACAGGTAAGACAGAAGAGGGGATTTGTGCAGAGCCTCATGGGCCATGTGCAGACTTTGGCTTTTCCTAGGAGTAGAATCGGAAGGATTTTGAGCAGAGGATGGTAGTGTCTTGGACCAGGATGCTGCCACTGAAGGAGGTGAGAAAGAGTTGGGTTCTGGCTATATTATAAGTAGAGGTAATAAGATTTCTTTATATGTTGGATGTGGGGTATAAGAAAAAAAGAAGTGTCAGAGTTGACTCCAGGTCTATTGTCCTGAGCAGCAGGAAGGATGGAGCTGCCATCAACTGAGATGGAGAAGGCTGGATGGAGGTGGAGGTAAGTGATGGAGGTCAGAAATTCAGTCTGGACGTGTTGAGTTTGAGATGTCTATTAGTTATCCAAGTGCGGGATGTGAAGGAAACAGTTGGAAAGAGGTGTGACCCACAGATATAAATTTAGGACTCTTCAGTATATAGATAGATAGTTTTTGGAGCTACGAGACTGGTTGTGTTAATTTCCCAGGGCCGCCATAAAAAAGTGCCTCAAACTGGGTGGCTTAAAACAAAAAATAATTATTGACTCAGTTCTGGAGGCTAGACTTCCTAAAACAAGGCATCGGCGGGGTCACTCCCTCTGAAACCCGTAGAGGAGAATCCTTCCTTGCTTCTTGGAGCTTTGCTGGCTTGCTGGCACGCTTTGGTGTTCCTTGGCTTGCAGCTAAAGCACTTCAATCTCTACCTCTGTGTCCTACCGTGGTGTTCTCCCCTCGTGTGTCTCTACCTCTGTGTCTCTTCTCTTTTTCTTCAAAGGACAACAGTCATATTGAATTAAATGCTCACCCTGCTCCAGTAGGACCTCATCTTCATCTTAACTAATTATGTCCACAATGACCCTATTTCCAAATAAGGTCACATTCTGAGGTACTGGGGTTTAGGACTTCAGCATATCTTTTTCCGGGATGAAGGTTAACTCGTAACACTGAGCATGATATCACCAAGGGAGTGAGTGCAGAGAGAGAAGAAAAGAGGACCAATGACTGAGCCCTGGTGGGCTGCAACATTGAGCGGTTGTGAAAAGGAGGACCCGTTCGAGGAGGCTGAGAGGTGAGGTGTCCTGGAAGGCAAGTGGAGGAAGCATGTCGCAGAGGAGAGTGAGCTGCTGCACACAGGGCCAGTGTGGAAAGGCTGGAGAGTTCATCTTTGGGTTCAGTAGAGGTTCCTCATGACCTTGACACGAGCGTTTTGGAGGAGTACGTGGACAAAGCCTGACTGGAGTGAGTTTTTGAGAGTGACTGGAAGGAGAGAAATTAGACGAGATCGAAACTCATTGGAGGGGTTTTGCAGCAAAAATATAAAGTATTGCCTGGGAATGGGAAGTGGAGTCAAGAAAAAGTTTGTTTTGTTTTGTTTTTTTTCTTAAATAGGAGCAGAAAGAGCGTGTCTTTATACTGATAGACATAGTCAGGTAGAAAGAAAAAGAAACAGATGTAGGGGAGCAAAGGGAGAATTATGGGAGGAACGCCCTTGAGCGGCAGGAGGGCTGGGACCCAGAGCATAGGTGGAGGGCTTGGCTCAGGTAGCAGCAGATGGGTCATCTGTGGTGATGGTAGGAAGTCCCGGGACCTGGCAGAGGTGCAGGGGTGGGGGGAGTCTGTGGACATTTTCTTCTGAGCGATTCAATTTTCTTAGTGAAGTAGAAAGCAAGATAAAAGGCCAAAATTGAGAATGAGAGATGGAGGTAAGAAAAGAAGTTGTGAAAATATCACACAGGAGGGTGTGAACGAATGGTCCAGAGACGTAGCGTATGATTGCAGGTCAACCTCGAGGGCCCATTAGTTTCATAATTGTGAATTTAAAGTGGTACCTGTCAGGCTGTTTTATTCAGGCATAGATATACAGTATTTCATCAAGTCCAAGATACCACCAATGGTAAGATACATCATGATATCAGAGATGTCAAAATATGGAAAATATTTTTAAAAATCTCTGTGTCATAGAACTGATGAAATATATCCATACATACTAATATATATGGAATGTATTTATGTACATATACCAAAATACATAGGTACATACCAATACACACACACTCAGATACCAATATACATATATCCCAGCTCTATCCCAAGCCAATTTTCTGGACCCTTTTCCTAAGGATGTCCTGTGTCCCCCTTGAATGCCTTGATTTAAAGCCTTCAGAGGTCTTTTGGTTCATTCAAAGAGATTTTCCCCACATTACCAAGTCAAAGTGCTTTTTTCTGCCACACATTTCATTAGCTTTCCCAAGGAAATTCCTATTACTGTGTTATCATTCATCTTCCATTGTGGAACCCTGGATTCCCAGGGCTGGGAGGGACCTTCCAGTCTCCACCCGGTGAGACTTTGGCAGCTGCTCAACACACCCAGGATTAATGTTTTTCCATCCTCTCACCTCTTCAGTTTGGCCCCCTTAAATCTGAAGGGTTCTAGGGCCCTGACTCTGGCGTTTTGGACAGGTGTGGGAGGCAGAGACGGGAGAGTCGCAAACTCTGGTCTCCCAGTCCCCAAATCAGGGTTCCAGTCAGACCCAGATCTCCTGTTTAAGGAATGTGAAACTTTGGGCAATTCCGTTCATGCTCCCTCACCTCATTTTCCTCCCATGCAATATAGGGGTAGTAATAACCTACCTCACAGAATTCTCAGGAGAGTTAAATGTGGTAATATATACAGTGCTTTTAAAACCTGAAAACTCTGGAGTCAGACTACCAGGGTTCTAGCACTTAGTGACCAAGTATCTTTAGGTAAATTACCCCCTTTTACTCTTCCTGAGCCTATTTTGCTCCCTTGAGAAATGGGTATGATAATAGGATCTATTTCACAGAGTAGTCACAAAGATTACATGATGTAATGCCTGTAAAACACCTAGAACTTAGCATGCTCTTAATGGAAGTTAGCTATCATCAGTGATTTTATTATTATTATTGCTATTATTAGAATTTGTCTTAAACTGCAATGTGCTGAATCTCCTTATAAATGTATAAGAGATTATAATAATTTTCACCATTATTATGACTCTCCTCAGAACATAGCATATACCAACCTAAGGGAGTTTCTTCTCACGAGGTGATTTAAGAGTTTGTCTATAGGGTAAATACCAAATGGATCAGAGAACTAAAAGTCAAAAGTGAAACCCAAATAAATTTTAGAAGAAAGCACCTTTTGCATTTTTCCTCTGTTGATGAAAATAATCCATAACCAATCTATAAATGAAAATTTGGGATAGTTTATTCTAAGCTAAAATGTGGGGACCGTGGCCCAGGGCCTTTCTTCCCAAAGGAAGAAAGGGCACCAAAGAAGTAGGGTGCACAGAGTGGTTCTATACCCCTAAAGAGGATGTTTCACATATGATCGAAATGCCCCTTTTACAATAGTCGCAAGACTGCTCTGTCGGCACAGCGATTGATGGGCACAGCAGGTAGGTCGCTGTCTCGGTGGACACAGCAGGGTGGCAGGTCTGTTGTCTCAAGCTGGGTGGTCACAGGTGAGCTGGGTGGTCACAGGTGAGTGCAGCAATCAGTTACTACTCTAAAGCAAGATGCTTATCCTCAAGGAAATGCCAATGTTGGGGGAAGTTGCACCTTTATCTTAAGGGCCTTTGTTCTTGCCATAGGAAATGCTTAAAGCAGATATACAATGCGTGCTCAATGGCCATGTAAGGCCCTTTTGGAAAAACAAAGTCAGGCCAAATTTGGTTTACACCAAATGGCTTCCTCATATACTCCAAGATATCCTATTGCTTGCCATTTCTATTTGTCACCTCTTGCACAGCGTCGACGAAAATAATCCATAACCAATCTATAAATGAAAATTTGGGAGAGTTTATTCTGAGCTAAAATCTGAGGACCATGGCGCGGGGCCTTTCTTCCCAAAGGAAGAAAGGGCACCAAAGAAGTGAGGTACACAGAGTGGTTATATACCCGCAAACAGGAGGCTTTATGTATGATTGAAATGTCCCTCCCACAAAAGTCACAAGATTGCCCTGTCGGCACAGCGCTTGATGGATACAGCAGGTAGTGGGTCTGCTCTCTCAGAGGGCATAGCAGGAGGCAAGTCTATTGTCTCGAGCTGGGTGGTCACAGGTGAGCGCAGCAATCAGTTCCTAGCCTAAGGAAAGATGCTTAATCCTTAAAGGAATGCCAACGTTGGGAGGGGGAGGGAAGTTGCACCTTTATCTCAAGGGCCTTTGCTCTTGCCATAGGGAATATCTAAAGCAGATATACAATGCATGCTCAATGGCCTCGGTCAGGCCCTGCTGGAAAGACAAGGTCAGGCCAAATTAGGTTTACACCAAATGGCTTCCTGATAGTCTCCAATATATCCTACTGCTTGCCATTTTTATTTGTCAACAGGCACCCCATTGCCATCGTGGACCTTTCTGGTTAAGACCAGTTCCGTGGTTTGGCCATCTGGCATTGTTCTGCTTTGGTTCCTAAGCAAGCACAACTGCAAAACAAAGCACTAGCCATGGAAAATGTTTTAGGGACCTCTCTGGGTGACAGATTCATTCCTTTATAACCTGAAAGTGGGAAAAACTTTCTCAACTCTGATATTATATCCAGAAGTAATAATAAAGTAATAGAATAATAATAAAGTAATAGAAAAGATAAATTTGACTACACAATTAAAAAAAATAATTTTCTGAAAAATCACCAGAGGCAAAGTAAAAGGAAAAATGATAAACTGGAGAAAAATATTTGCAACATGGGCCAGCCCTGTAGCCAAGTGGTTAAGTTCGCATGCTCTGCTTCGGCAGCCCAGAATCCGCTGGTTCAGATCCTGGGCGCAGACCTATGCACTGCTTATCAAGCCATACTGTGGTGGCGTCCCACATAGAGAAACTGGAAAAAACTACAACTAGGATATACAACTATGTACTGGGGCTTTGGGGAGAGAAAGAAAGAAAAAAAAAAAGGAAGATTGGCAACAGATGTTAGCTCAGGGCCAACTTTCCAAAAAAAAAACTGCAACTTGTGTCACAAACAAAGACCTAGGTGACATGAGGATCCTGGCAGGAATCAGAATTCGTTCCCTAATGGCTCAAATGAAGAGATTTTAATGAAGGGATTATTTGCAAAGCTATGGGCAGGGTTAAGAGAAAAAACCAGGGATGTGACCCACCCAGAGACAAGTGGCATCAGGATATCCTTAGCTCCCCTAGAGCAGAAGAGACAGGAGAGATAATAATATTATCAGAGCCCAGTGGGAGCTGAACTATTGAGAAGGAAGTGCTCATGAGAGCTTTATCAAGGGAGATGCAGTCACTGCCGAAGCAGGGAGGGAAAAAGGGAAGGTGGCTCAACCTCTCTCTCCTCCTGCCACTGCCTCTCATTGGCCACACCACCTAGAAGCCAACTCACAAGGGAGTCACGGTGATGGGCTCTACAAGGGTCAGCCTCCCAGGCACAAAGTGGGACAGCTGGATTTGTCGGGAGGTGGCAGATGATAACCAGCACAGCTATCTCTAATACGTGAAGAACGGGTAACAGTTTAGAAGCAAAGTATCAAACAATTAAAAATGGGCAAATGGTGAAGACAGTTCACACAAAAAGAAGCGGTAAATACTCCATAAATATGTGAAAAGATGCTCAGTTTCACTCCTGGTAAGTGAAATGCAAATTCAAACTACTCTAGGACCAAGTGTTGACAAGGACGGGGAAGAACCTGAACAGCACTCTCATACGCTGTTGTTGGGGTGTGAATTGGTACAACCACTTTGCAAAAACGTGAACCATTATCTACCAAACCCAAATGTCCATACCTTAGGACTTGGCAATTCCGCTCCCAGCAGAAAGGTACAGCCAAGTTCACAAAAGACATATATTGAAATGTTCATAGCAGCACTGTTTACAAGAGTCTCATACCAGAAACTACCTACAGGCCCATCGACAACAGAATGCATAAATAAATTGTGAGATATTTACATGACGGAATACTATGCAGTCGTGAGTGTTACAACCTCACACAACAATGTAGGGGAATCTCACAAGCATAGTGATACGTTAAAAAAAAAAGACCCTAAGGATCTATATTATATGATTCCATTTATAAAAAGTACAAAAAGAGGTAAAACTAATGTCTGCTATTAGAAGTCAGGTTATTGGGTGCAGTGAGGTGACAGTGACAAAGGGAAATTGGGGGGTAGTGCTGGTAACTCTTTTTCAGTACGGGTGTTGGTTGTACAAGTGTGTTCATTGTGAAAATTTAGTGAGCTGTATGCTTATGATATTTGCACTTTCTGTGTGTATATTACACTCCAATAAACAGTTTTTAGAAACGACACTCGCATACTATATTTCACCTCAGACTGACAAAAATCCACAAGTTTGACACTGGACTCTGCGGGAAGACTGCAGGGAAACAGGCCATGCTACACACTGCCTGAGAGGGCGTCGGGGCTCTGCACCCCACCACCCCTCGCCCTGTGCGCTTCCTCCACCTGGCTCTTCCTGAGTTGTAGCCTCTATATAGTCTGGAAATAGTAAGAGAGCAGTTTCCTGAGTCCTGCGAGTCATTCATCGGAACCCCTGAATTTGTAGTCGGCCAGACAGAACTGCGACTAGCCTGGGCACCCCGTTTGCGGCTGGCATCTGAAGTGGAGGAAGTCTTGGGGGACTGAGCCCTTAACCTGTGGGATCTGAGCTAGCTCCAGGAGTCAGCATCAGAATTGAACTGAGTCATCAGACAGGCAGTTGGTGCCCGAGAATCAGAGACCTGTTGGTGTTGGAGAAGACACCATGCATGTCTTTTCCATGCAGTTGAGGGGGAATCCTCAATTACACGTACATTTTACCTTTGATCTATAACAGTAGCATTTCTAGGAATCTATCCCAAGTATAAAATGTTGCCTTCAAAAGGCAGAATTATTCGTAATTACGGAAGATTGAAAACACCAAACTGTCTGTCAGTAGGGGATTGGTTGAATAAGTCATAATTCAGTAGCACAAAGAAATGAAGAAAATCTCTATAAACCATTATGAAGCAACCACCAAGATAAATTGTTAAGTGAAAAAAAGCAAGGTGCTGGGCCGGCCCGGTGGCGCAGTGGTTAAGTGCGCATGTTCTGCTTTGGCTGCCCAGGGTTCGCCGGGTCAGATCCCGGGTGCAGACATGGGATCTTTTTTTCTCAAAAAAAAAAGAAAAAAGTAATAAAAAAAAAGAAACAAGGAACAAGGTTGAGGGACTATCATGTTCTTATTGAATGTTTACAGTTGCCCTCAGGTATCCAGCTTCAATATAAAGGATAGAATTTTATTTATTTATTTATTTTGAGGAAGATTAGCCCTGACCTAACATCCGCTGCCAATTCTCCTCTTTTTGATGAGGAAGATTGGTCCTGAGCTAACATCTGTGCCCATCTTCCTCCTTCCTCTAGTTTCTATATATGGGACGCCTGCCACAGGCGTGTGGCATGTGGTTGATAAGTGGTGTGTACGTCCACATCCAGGATCCGAACAGGCGAACCCTGGGTTGCTGAAGTGGAATGTGTGAACTTAACCACTGCACCATGGGGCCAGCCTCGAAAGGATAGAATTTATCCAGAAAAATAATATTGTTGATAGAATGGTTCCAATTATTGTTTGAATAATGGCCATGTGTTATTCATAAGCTATAGACTTCATCGAATTTAAGATGTTCCATCACAGACGGCAGTGTTCTACCATATAATTGTACTAACAATGAAAGTTGTTAAAAGATAAATATTGCCAGTGGGGTAGACAGATAATGAGACATAAATGTAAGGTTGAATTATTAATACTTCCTTTCTTCAGGCCTGTCAGGGTGTCTCTGTTACTTACACTTACAATGTTATTTGGTGATAATGGAAAAGTTTAAATCTGAGGCCCTTTGTAAAAGGGAGTCCCATCACGTGACCTTCCTGATACCTGTCCCTTATTCCTCCCTCATGGGAAATCCTGCAGGGAGGAGAACCTGTGACTCCCAACTCTTACTACCTATTAAAACTACCTGGAGAGCTTTGAAAAAATTCAGATTCCTAGGTCCCTCCCAACACTACTAAATGGATGTTTCTGGAGGTGGTCTCAGACCAGCACTCGGAACAAGGGCCCTGCACCCTCAGACGCTGCCGGTAAAAGTGTATATTTGTAGAGCCATTTGAAAAGCAATTTGGCAACATTTATTAAATTAAAATAAATATATGCCCTTTGACCCAGAAATCCTACTCCTGGGAATCTATCCCATAGAAATAAAAGCACCATGGAGCCAGCCTGGTGGTGTAGTGGTTAAATTTGTGCTCTGCTTCAGTGGCCTGGGGTTCACTGGTTCAGATCTAGGGAGCAGACCTGCACACTGCTCATCAAGCCTTGCTGTGGTGGCATCCCACAAACAAAATCCAGGAAGATGGGCATAGATGTTAGCTCAGTGACAACCTTCCTCAACCAAAAAGAGGAGGATTGGCAACAGACGTTAGCTCAAGGCCAATCTTCCTCACCAAAAAAATTTAAAAAGAAAGAAAGAAAGAAAGAAAAGCACCAGTACAGAAGAGTATACGTATACAAGAAAGTTTATTGCAATATTATCTGTTGTGGCAAAAAATATAAACAAAGTAAACACTATCCATAGAGGAAAGGTTGAATAAATTAGAATAACTGTCCTATGGATTATATTATTAAATACAGAAGAGTTAAAGTGAAATCAATTGATCTGGAAGGGTTTTCACAATGTATATTGTTAAGAAAATACAGTAACAAGTAAAAAAGTATATTTTTGTAAGAGTATAGAAGTGCATAAAACAATATATTCTAAGATGTATATAAAACAAACAATGGCCAATCCCTCAATACCTGTGTTATTGTATAATTGTATGACTGTGGAGAGATGTATGGGAAACTCATACCAGGCTGCAATTGTCTCTGATTGGGGTGGGGAGGGCAGAGGGAGAGGGCAAGGGTGTTGTAAGAGAAAAAAATAACGAGGGCCAGCTCAGGTGACCTAGTGGTTAAGTTCAGGTGCTCTGTTTGCTGCCCGGCCAGTTCCTGGGCGCTGATGTACACCGTTCTGCTGGCGGCCATGCTGAGCTGGGGCCCACATACTGAAACACAGAGGAAGATTGGCAGGGATGTTAGCTTAGGGCCAATCTTCCTCAGCAAAAGTGAATAAATAAATAAGATTATAGAAATATATTTATGTGCATATGAAATAAAAATATATAAACATGATATATTTACATAAAATATATAAAATACATAGAATATATTAAAGCAATGAGACTGTAGCAGTATAATGGCAATTGAAAATATATACTATAAAATTCTATCTGTGATATTATGGTGAATACATAAAACTTTATGCAAATACAAAGTTCTAGAAGGTGACAGAGACAAATGAAAATTGATTCTTAGATTTGTTATTTTATACAGAGTTTGTAATTATGTGGGTTTTTTTTTTTAAGAGAAAGAAAAAAGAAACCTGCGCCCTGGGCTCTAGAGGGAAGCATCGCTTTCCTTACATGGTGTGGGGAAGAGGACGTAGATTTTCCAGCCAGACATGCTTGAGCTTGAGTTTCGATTCTATCACTTAGGAGCCTTGTGATCTTAAGTGGGAGATTTGATTTCTCTAAGCTCTGGTTTCTTCAACGATGCAATGAGCATAATAAGTGTACCCACCTCGTGGGGAAAGAGCTTCGGATAGTCCCCACCACACTGCAAACGTTTAGAAAATGTGAGCTGTTTGGGGTAGATTAATTTATTGAGATATTAATTTGCGTTTTCTTTTTCTTTTTACTGCAACGGAATTATACCAAAGAAAAAACTGTCTGTGTTGTGCTCAGTATTCTTCCTCCCCTGTTCCCCAAGGGCAGCCGAGGTTTTGTGCTCCTTGTTTCAAGGGAGATGTGCACTGTTTGGTGGGAGAGGGAGCGGAGGGGGAAGGTAAGAGATGGGCACAAACAGAGACTCTGAGAGTTCTCCACCCTGAGAAGGGTACAGAGAGCCGGGGAACCAGGAGTGGCAGAGACTTCCCTCCGGCCCCCTCCGCCTAGCACACCCTGCCCCTCCTGAAGCCTGGGAAGAGAACAGGCTCTCCGAGGAATGGAATCTCCCGGGAGGCTGAGCACAGGAGCTCTGGAGCTTCTGGATTCCAGGAAGCCTGCCGGCTGGGGCTGTGGGCACCTCAGGCTGAGCCAAGACCAGAGAGGCCTCCGCAAGCATTTTTCTCTGCATAAGATCTAGAGCCCTAGGCCTTGTGATATCCTAAAGTTAGAGGTGGGTGGTAGTGGGGCGAGGAGTCCCAGTTCTATTTGGCTTAGGGTCTGAGTTAATTTGATTTGGTTTAAAGAAAATATATAGGCTATATCTTGTGCAGTTGCAAGTACCTGTCATATTCTTATTCTCTTTCTTATTTGCTTTATTACTACGAGATACAGGGAGGCGGACGCCCAGCTCTCTCACCCGCAGCGTCCTCATCTGTAGAGAGGGCAATAGAAACGCATAGCCCACAGAGCTGTGAATGGGCTTGTGTGATGACAGCCTCTGTAACAGTCTGTAGCTGGCATCGTTCTTGCTCCTTTTCTCATTCTCTTGGGCACTCCTAGCTCTCGGCCTCTGGACGTGATGCACTTGGAGTAATTTTTGCTTCTGCTATTTGAATCCTACTTTGTCCTTCAAGTCCTAATGTAAGCACTGTCCATTTATGCCTTCCCTGACCACTAGGCAATGTTTCTTTCTCTGAAAACGCATTTATTTATTTTGCTCAATCCTTCTTTCACACGTCTAACATTTCTGAAGCACCCTCTGAGTGTCAGGCATACTGAGGTGAAGTACACAAAGTTTTTGCCTTCACAGAGCTCACATAAGCAGATTATGACCACGTCGTTTCCCACCGCCCCCCCAGAGTTTTCAAGGTTTTATTTACCACAAATAAAGTGTGCACACGAGCTGTCTATTCACTTTCTTCTCTGTGCAGCCAGCCTTGGGGTTGGTGACTCTGAGGGCCTGCTGGGCTGCTCTTTCCAAGATGGCTTTGCGGTTCTTGGAGGAAACCTTGTGAGCAATCTCAACACAGTAAGATCTGTTGCACGTCAGGGAGCTTCCAGCTCCTTGACGTTGTGGACCAGGAAGTTCCGGTAGCCTGCGGGCAGCGTCTGCTCTGTTTTCTTGCTGCTCACAGAACCGTCGTTGGGCATCACCTTCTGGCCCTCAAGGGCAGCCATGATGCTGGGTAGGGGATGGCCGCCACCTCTGCTGGCAGTGCTGAGGAAGAGAGCTCCACGTCTTTTTTGATGTAGATGTGTCACTTTCCCAAATACACTGTCTGCTTCCTAAGGTCAGAAGTGATGTCTGTCACCTCAGTGTTATCTAGAGCAGTGCCAGGAATAAAGAAGATATGCGATGGATGCTGTCCGGACTGGGGCTGCCTCTGGTCAGGCGATTCCTCCTCCCCCTTTCCTATGTACCTGAAGTGGCTGTTCCTGGGTGTTGAGATCCATGTCACCAGTCTTTACCCCTAGTCCAGCACTAACCAAGCCTGTACATGTTGGAATACATAGAATAATATAATCTCTCCAAGATGGTCAACTGAGGACTGGGTATGGCCTGTGGCACGGACCTGAACAAAGTGAACACCTAGGATTCTGGGAAGCAGCCCCCACCGAGGCCTCATTCTTTATCTGTTCTGTCACCTGAGCTGGCTTCAGAGTCACTCTTAGACTTACAGCAGAAAAAAGAGCTATAATCATCAGGGATTTCTAGAACTCTGTGTTAGGGGTCAGATAATAGTCTTCTGTATCTTTCCACATTTGCTTCACGATCAAGAAAACAGAGCTGCATGTTTGAATATTTTAACTATTATAACTGATATTTGCATAGCAATGAATGGTTTATGAAGGGCCATCACATTTGTGAGCAAGCTAAGGGAAGTAATATTATATTATTATTACTATTACTATTATGTTACAGAAACAAAGATTGAAAATTGTTATCTAAAGCCATTAGGGAACAGCAGGGCAGCAGCAGATCCAGGAAACCAACAGTCCACTGACTCCGAATCCTGTGTTCTTTATATGACGCCACACAGTTTTTTACATGACTTTCCCAGAAGTCCACCTCATCTAGCTCTCAGAGATTTTATTATTGTTTAGGGAGGAAAAAGGCTTATATACTCAGTCACTTCTTGACAAACCCAGGTTATAGCATAGCTTAAGTATCCACGCTTGGTTTCCAACACCCGCCATTTATTTAGGGAGCAACCGCTATAACTCCCAGAAGTTTCACACCAGATGTGCTTTTTAGGAGAAAAAAGGAAGACATTTCTTCGGGGAGTCGTTAATAAGAGAGAGATTGGGCAACTTTACGTGATATTGCAGTAAATTTGGTTTGTTAATTGTGCCTTTATTGGGAAATATTTATTTAAACTGAATTATGGTTATGCAGAAATCAGTTAGCTCCAGCTCCGTGAGGACAAGACAATTGTTTTCTTGTTGATGTAATAATAAAGCCCAATGTAATCTGGGCCTCCTCATTTGTTCTGCAGTCTAAGCCAGCTAATGCATTTCTCTGAAACCCTCTGAGCATTTGCAATGGCTGCCTTTTATTTCTCCTTTCCTAACGAGTTAGTCTGATTTCCAAGTCATGCCACAAGTGAGAGCAGGCAATGTTTCTTTTTTAAAAACAGATTTGGATGCAATCAACTCTGCTCTTATCTCATCTCCTCAAATCCTATGAGTCCTCTACATCCTCTCTCCCTACCCACTTACCCTGCTGAAGTGTTTCTATTCTCACCCCTAGCATGGCCCTCCCCTCCCTTTTGAATTCCCCAAAGTCCAAATTCTTTCATTCTCCGTTCTCCTCCCTCGGCTCCACAGACCTGGCCTCCCTTAGATATTTATGTGAATATTTGGAGGATGAGGTTGTGGATGGGGGTACTCAGGAGATGTTTCCAGCGAGTTTGGCTGTGAGGAACAGAGACTCCCCCAAGTTTTTTCAGGCTCTCAGGAACTCGAGGGAACAATACACTTGAGAATAAGAAAAGAGCAGCCTGCCTGGTGGCTCAGTGGTTAAGTTCGCGTACTCCACTTTGGTGACCTAGGGTTCGCAGGTTCAGATCCCAAGCACTGACCTATGCACAGCTTGGTAAGCCATGCTGTGGCAGGCATCCCACATACAAAGTAGAGGAAGATGGGCATAGGTGGTAGCTCAGGGTCAGTCTTCCTCAGCAAAAAGAGGAGGATTGGTGGCAGACCTTAGCACAGGGCTAATCTTCCTTAAAAAAAATTAATTAATTAAAAAGAATAAGAAAAGAGCACTCTGAGCCCAGGGACTAAGCTCTCCCCTTGTCTCTCCATGGCTGAACCTCTACCATTGAGTAATGGATCCCTCTTTTCTGCCTCCAAGCCTGAGGCTTTGACACCATCCCCTGGCTGGCACTATAACTCTCTGTGGTTGGGGTTCTGCCTTCCTCTCTCCCTGCTGTGGAACCAGAGTCCTGCACTTGCTCCTCAGATCTGCAGCTGGATCTTCAGTCCAGACTGCCCCTTCCCTCTTTTTGCGGTGTGCCTCTCCTCTAAGCAGGAGGATCTCTGCTTGCCTGCTGTTGGATTTCTCCTGAGGGGGTCTGCCTGTCTCCCTGGGCTTTCTCCCACCTTCAGTTTAAATAAATATTTCCCAATAAAGGCACATTCTTCTCTGGAATCCACCCCAATCTCTGCCTTGACCCTGTGGGTCCATCCAGTCCCCCATCTGGCCCTTCCTGCCATTGACCAAGCCCTAGATCATCTGTTCATTTCCTTGACTGGTTTGTTGAACGACTAGTGTGTCAATCACAGCCCAGACAGGCTCTGGAGACATAACCACGAGTAAGACAAAGGTCTCTGCCCTTGAAGAGGCCACAACTGAGGAATTTTCACAATAGCTTCAACTTAAAGGAGAAATGAATGGGGAATTGAAAGTTATTTGGAATTGGGAGAAAGAGGACTGGGAGACAACAAGTGGACCTATGGAAGCAGAAAGGAGAGTTTGTGACATCAGGTGATGTAGGTTGTGTAGACGGCCCTGTAGAGCTGTGGTCTGGTTCAGTGTGATTTGTTTGGAAGGTAGAATCATACCATTAAGATGCAAAATGGTTACTTTATTGCCCGTCCTTCCTACTGTGACTTACAGAGGTTGGACAGAGTGGAGTATTTTCAGCTCTGGGTCATTTTATCCATGTTTATGTGGACCCAGCTCCAGTTCTCCCACATGGGAGTTACAGGTACTGTTTATCTGCACGTGTTATTCACCACAGGGATGCTGGAAGGAAAGCTGAGTTCTAAGTTGGCTTTTCCTGACACTTAGAAAGTTCCTGGATCCCATTCCTCCCATCAGAGTTTGCTCAGGGAAAATGAAACCAAATATAAGGCGTTCCACGTTATTTTGTTTTATTAGAAATATGTTTCATTATTGAGATCTTGGAATAATTGGGTTGTCAGAAATCTCTCCTTGGAAATACATTATAAATTACTTATCCTAATGAGATTAAACTTTCATTAACTGCTTATCTATAGCATGAAAAAAACCCTAAAACCCTAATGGTTTTTGAATAGGAATAAGGTACGTTGATATGGTCTAGGCTCCCAAACTATCAGTAGTTCACCTAAGATGCCACACTGTTCCTTCTCCTTGCCTTCTCCATGAGGGAGTCAAAGCCCTCTCTCTCGGGCTTTTCTCACACTGGAATCCTACTGCCATTCTGGTGTGGTCAGTAGCTCCTTCCTCTGTATTCTCACTGCCCTTCATAATGTGTCTATTAGTATCAGTGACACCATTTATGTGCCCGTCTTCTATGTGTGGAAGTAAGTCCCCAGGGGTAAGTACCTTGTCTCGTTCCTCTTTGATTCCTCAGGACCCAGCACAGAGCCTGCGTCATGGTTGGCTCTTGATAAAGGCTTACAGATGAAGGAATAAATCCAGTCACAGGCCCAAACTTCTTTTTTTCAATACTTGACCTTTGCAAAAAGCCATTAAAGAGCCCTATTAAAATATGTCTTCATAATTAAACTGGAGAGACATGCAAATCACTAATGGCTGGTTTAAATTAGTTACTAGATAATTTTGCTAGTTACCGAATGAGTACTGGCTAACGGGGCACGGGGAAGGGGAATTTTGACTGGTGAGGGTAGGAAGCAAGGTTTGCAAAGCACAGCCCAAGGCAGCAGACTTACATGAGGTTCCTCAATGACCACCCCGTGTGAGGAAGCTGGGGCAGACTGTGAAGGACTCACTGCTCATAGGGGGTCGATGTCACAGTAGAAGTGGAGGGAAAAAGGAGGGAGGCTGTGATGAAACCAGTGACAAAGCTTGCTTAAAAATTTACATCAGCTTCTTTGATTTATTTGTTCAATAAATATCCACTGAAGGTTTATCATGTGCCAGACACTGTGCTAGGACTTGGGGAACATCAGCCCACAGCCTCTCCCACATAGGAGCTGTCAGCAACGGTTCTTGAAGTGCTCCCTGGACCAGCAGAAAGAGCAACACCTGGGAACTGATTGGAAGTGCAAATTCCCGGAGCCCCCTACACCCGGTGAATCAGAAACTCTCGGGATGGGGCCCAACAGTCTGTTGTAACAAACCCACCAAGTAATTCTGTTGCATACTAACATTTGAAAACCACTGGCTTATGCTATATTGAGAAAAAAAGATGAACTAGCAGACAATTACCTCATAATGAGATAAGAGCTTCGGCTTGATTCTGAAGGAAGGGGAGGACAGGAGAAAAAGAATGAGTAGTAACATCATATTGAGGAAACTGAACTAGCACAATGCGATGGGAGTCCAGAGTTAAGGACTGTCCATCGAGTCTGGAGAGGCAAGCAGAGTCCAGAACATCAGATCTTTGGGCCATATGTTTATCTTAAGAGCACCAAAAGGTTGTAAGCAAAACAGCCCAACATGATCACAGCTGCATTTTAGAAAGTCACTCTCGTTTCAGGGTGCAGAGGGACTGGAGGCGGGCCAGAACAGACAGAACAGCTAGGAGGATGCTGTAGTAATCCAGGAGGGAAACGATGACAGCCTGAAGCAAGCTTGTGACAGGATGAAGGGAGGTGGACAGATTCCACAGATATAAAGCTGGTGGAGTTAACAGACAGCACTGCGGCCTCACCAATGCTCCCCAGCATCCTGGCCTGGGTGACTGAGGGGGTGGAGGTGCCATTGCCCAATATCCATGAAAAATAAATTCTTACATAAATTCTTAAACTGTTGATAGACTGCTCCTTCCAAAATCCTTAACTGAAATCTGTCTTCCTATGAGGACTCTGCCTCCCTCACAGCCCTCCTGAGAGGGGCAGCTCATTCTTTCCCGCCCCATATACCTCCACGATGGTGGTGGGTCTTAGCATCTTCACTCCACAACAACACTTCAGGACTATGGCTTTTCCAACAATGTAAAATCCCCACCCTTTGAGACCTGTGTCACCTGACTCTCCACTCCCCCCCCCCCCCCACCTCCCCTCCTCTCTGTCATCTTCAGGCTGACAGAGGGCTTGGGAACTGGACTACTTTTGCCTTTCTTTCCTAAGTCCTGCCATCATCCAGGGCGACCTCAATGTCTAGCAGATAGTCCAACCAACCCAAATCCTAGCAGGACATCCTCAGAAGCTGTTTTAATTATTTGTAGTCACTTGCCTGCAATTAGGATACACTACTACTGGGTTGGCAGGACACCTGTGTCATGGTCTATGGTAGTAACATCCAGGTGTCTCACAAATATGGTTAGCTGAATCTGAGATCATAATATGTTTTTACAGAAAAGAAGAGTCTGAGTTAAATTTTTACTCACGTTAAGAATTAAATGAACTAATGTTGTAAAACACTTATCATGGTGCCTGGCACAGAGTCGGTGCCCAATAAAGCATAGCTATCATCATCAGTTTTATTATCATGAGCCTACACCCTTTCTCCCCTCAATGCACACTTGTGTGTATGTACACACATATACACCCCACCCAACAGAAGAAAAGCACTGTGGCTACCAACTTGTAGAGACGTCCCGTTCCATCCAACCATCTTTTTCTGCTCTCTCTTTCTGGTGAATGCACTAGCTTTTAAGTAGCCTCTGGGTTGCCTTGGTCCAGAGATTCTCTGTGTTTAGAGTACAGAAGTTCAGTTTGAGGGCATGTTAAAGAGCCCTCCTCTCAAATCAGACCCGTTCTTAGAGATTCTGATGCAGTAGTTCTGGGAGAAGCAACAAGAAGCTAAGTCTTATCCAGCGCTCCAGGTGATTCTGAGGCATGAGGCCTCAGGACCACACTTGGAGAGATGGTGTCACTCTGAACGACCAGCATGCACTGGGCACCTGCTGCGACTCCACTAAATACTAATGGATAGTTTATTGAGCGTGTGCCTTTGCAAGGCACTGTGCTTTGTACTTGTATGTATTCTCATTTAATCTTCCTAACAACTCCATGAGGTATGCTGTTATTGGGAATAATAATGAGAAAAAAATCATGAGAAAAGTGAAGCTTGCCAGAGGTCACACAACCAGCAAGTTAGCCAAGACTTGGGCCCAGGCAGCCTGACTCCAGATCTCTGACCGGCCTCTCTCCCGGACAACAAGAACCTCTTGATTTTTTTAACATCAGCCACAGAACTCACGCTGCAGTGAAGAGGCTCTGATTCCAGGCCCACAGCCCACCCTCAGAAACAGCCTGCTGCTCGTGCTCCCCCAGAGAGAGGCCTGACCCTGACCGAGAATCCACCGAGACCTCAGCCGTGGCTTCCCCGCGCCCTACCTCTACCAGCGCATCCCCGTCTCTGAGTTCTGAACTCACGGTTAAGCTTGTAACTTGAGAAAGCCTATGTTTACCCATTCAAGTTCCCCGCTTATTTTGGGGAGAAAACAAGGATAAAAGAAACTGAGACAATTCACCTCACAGAGTGGTGACAGTGAATGAGGAAATATACACGAAAGGGCCTGACTGGTGTCTAGTTCCTGGCATGAAGAAGGCGCCCAGCAGAGGTGGAATCTTCCCCTCCGGGCCCACCAGGCTGACAAGCAGGCCATGCTCTTCGGGGGCACCCAGAGCACTGCCGAGCTGTGCTTCCTGGAGACGAGAGACCAGAGGCCTCCACCCTCCTGGGGTGCGGAGCATGGCTCCAGGACAGGCCTCAGAGGAGACGCCCAGCCAGATGCTCTGTGGATGCAACTGGAGCCATCATCGTCACCCATCACCTTATGTTTGCGAGGCATTTGACAATTTATGAAGAATTTCCTCACATACTACTCGCTGACTTCACAACACCTCCAAAGGCAGGCCATAGGACTCCCCATTCATACAGGAAGAAGCTGCAGAGGGGACATCATCACCATGCCACTGAGCAGCAGGGCAATGCCAGGATGTCATCTCAACTTGGGCTCACCTGCCTGGGGGCCCACTATGAGGTCAACCACCCAGGTGCCACCCTCGGAGTCCTCTCAGAACCCCTGCCTGTGGGAGTTGAGGAACAAAGGGCCGGGCCCTGCCCCGCTCCCACCCACCGGGCACCCTCAGACTCCGCCTACCTCTGCGTTTTTGGCCCAGTGGAGGGGGCTGGCTCCATAGTGGGGGTCTTTCTGTGGATCTGGTTGCTGTCCATGCTGATGATCATTTCAGCACACCTGGGGAGAGAGGAGCCGCAGGGTAGTGAGGAAGGTCGGGGGCGGCCTGGTGCAGGAAGAGGCCAGACTCGGGGCTACACCTCTTGGTTAGGGAGTTTCTGCAAATGAAATTGCAACAAAACCAACCAACATGTATACCATGCTATGTCAAGGGTACACTGAGCCCCTCAAGGCCCAGCTCATGTCCCCTCCTCCAGGAAGCTTTCCCTGATGACTCCAATCAGCAATGATCTCTCTCACTGGTGCTGGCTTTACAGTCAGACAAGCTTGAGGTCAAGCCCAGCTCCCTCAATGGTGACCTCTGCAAGTGGCTGAGCTGGTCTGCAATGTGGGGACAGTCCTAACAGGCAAGGCTACCCAGCTTCCCCTTCATTTGAGGGGTTCAGGATTGCGAACTGACTCAGGTCTGGGAATTAGGGGAGGGGCTATGGCTTCTGTGGTGATACAGTCCAAGTTTTTTGTTTTACTATCCCCAGGGTTGTGTTGGTAATACAGACCGAGTAGAACCATAATGTACTGCCATCCATTTCTGGCCTAGGGACCCAGCATCAGTTGCCCCTCCCCAAGATCTCCATGGGTCAACCCATTCTGATAATCACTCCATCCTTGCTGCCAATTATAGTTACCATACTCACATTGCCTCTGGTCAATTAAACGCTCCTATTGGGCTTTTGCCATCTTGGACATCTTTACATCCCCATGGAAATCAAGGAGTCTACTGGAATGGGACATCTCCCACCTCCATCCCTGCACTACAGAGGTCAGCCAATAAAGTACTTTCCAAGGATGTGGTGCCCTTTTCACCATTGTATTTGTTGGTAAAGCACATGTCCTCTAATCTTTCTAGGGGATGTAATTAGGAAGTAGATGAGCAGGTTACATGTGAGAAATCCACTCCAACATTGTTATCACCCTATGTCTTTGCGTTACTTCCACATCAAACCAAGGAAGCTCTGAATCTCTACTTCCATCATCAAGGGTCATGATTGAGTTCAGGTTTCAGTCGGCCTACGGAGCAAACCAGTCCCAGCTGTTCACACCAGCACATTGAATCAATGTAGCAATGCATTCAGTTCACTCTAAAATTATATTCCTCTCTCGTTGGACCAGCATGGTTAGATTTTATTCCCACACTTGTTTCCTGGGATTTTGCCAAATAAGTTAGCAAAATATTGCAATTTGTTGTTTACGAGTTCTGTACTTTGCAACTCGTCCTCCAGGTATGCTGAGAGTGAGTATAGTAATGGATCTAGAAGCAATGAGAAGTGATGGGTGTGGGGCACAGAAAGAACAGGCACCCTCCTCTAAATTATCTGCCTCAGATGAGGTTATTTTAGAGTCTTCAAGCAAGTCAGGACCATCCACATCAGAGTGAGGAGGTGGGGCTGGGGACAGTGGAATCAGGGAACTTGAAGTTTTCCCAAATCTTACTACTCCAACTCTAAATTTCCCACTCTTGGTCTAATAAATGTCCTAAAGTCACATAAGAGACCTGCAAGCTTACAAATTGAACCTATGTTGAAATCCAGCCACCAGCAGGTCTGCAACTGCAGCTCATTTTCTGCTATTGCAGCCCAGCAGCTATAAGAGCCAGAGATCCTTAGAAGAGGCAGCCCCAGAAACTCCCTAGTGTTCTGGCTCATGATGCACTCGGCCGACGATGGCCGATGATTGAAGTTATATATTCTGTTCCTATTTAGCGGTTCCTCTGAAATTTTTAACATGCATACTTAGCAAAGTCTATTAATCTGTATTACTACCCTCCTCTCCAACAACATAAGGACCCACCCATCTCACCACCCATCCCACCACCCATCTCACTTCATGTGTTATTTTCTTCCTGTATCTTTTTAAAAATCTTCTCTCTGGCTCCCTGTTTTTACTAGCTGTCTAAACTGATACTTTTTAAATCCTCAAAAGGAGTTATGCTTATATCAAAACAACACAGGAGGCGGCAGCAGACCCCTCGTTCCCCTCCGAAGTGGACCAAAGGGAGCAGATACGCCAGACGGCAGGTGGAGCCCTAGGAACAGAGAGAGCAGCTCACCAGACGTTGGCCTGTGGCCTAGAAGTGTCTCCAGGAATGAAATGCCTGAGGGAAGCCTCGGTCCCTCTCAGTTTATTGATGATGAGATTATTAAACACAAAAACACATCCCCTAAGGGAGTGTTTTAGTCAAGTTACTTTTGGTTGAAAGCAATAGAGACACTCTTCAGTCTGGCTTAAGCAAAATAGTCTATTCTTTAAAAAAGAGAATGCGTTCAAGGATGTGGAATAACCTCGTGGATGTGAGGAGAAACTGAGCAACCAGGCCTCAGGGAGGAGGGCAGCAGGAGCTGGACAGCCTGGTGTGCCGGTCAGCTCTAGCAGTCTCTCTCTTCTCCTTCCTCCTGTTTCCCCTCTTTGCAGATCAGCTCTCTCTGCCTCCATCTGTACCTGGCCCCCCAGAGCTTCCTCATAGACATCCTGATAGCTGTCTCTTGGTTCACATTTCACATTTCCAGGATGGAGAATCTGATCGGCTCAGCTTGAGTCAGGTGTCCAGCGTGGCCCAGTCAACCACGACAAGATGGGGCCGTGCTGGTACAAGCCCCCTGGGGTTTGGAGACACTGGTTCTCTGAGGTAGGCATAGCTCACTCCCCATCTCCTCCCACCCCCAATGTCTGTGACAGTGGACTTTGTGCTGATTAGGGGAGGGACGGAATGATTTTTAAGTATGCGTTACTGCTAGTATAGGCAAGCCCCAAGTAGGGGCAGAAAATATTAGCAGAATGGAATATGAAAAAAGGAGAAGTTGAAAAAGAAGTTATAAAATTTAACCTCTGCCTACTTTACAATTTTTTTGTGGCCAAAAGCAGGCCTAATATTTAAGCAATACCTTGGCAAGATTTGTTGACCCACAAAATGATGGATTAAAGGTGAGCACTAGGGTATTTCAGGTGCTGTGGAGCTAGAGTCAAAAATCAAAATTAAAACTACCACATGTATGCTCACAAAATATGCAAAACAAGAGGGGGTGTATGCCTATGGATCAGCCCTCTGGGTCTTTTATATCTATAATCATAACCCAATATATACTCATTTGGATTATGAGAAATCGATTTATGAGAATTAACTCTCCTACTTCAGCTTCTGAGGCATTTCTTTGAATTTCCGAGGCCTGAAGTGAATTTTCACCTGCCTGGAGAGCTGCTGAGCGCCAGGAAGCAGGAGCCACCGTGTGGCCATCCTCACATCGGGCCAGCTCCATTGTGCTTAGTCTCTCAGAGCACTCCACCGGCTCCTGGTGGAGGTCATCTGGGGAATCAGTACCATTGTAGTATTGATTCCTTTTGTCTTTGATGTTACTTTTTGGCATTAAAGTTTTAATTGCATAAATATTCTAGTGCTTTGTTGTATGTATATAATACATGTACACACTGTGAGCACAGATTTAAGTGTACGGTCTGCAATGGAGCAAAAGAGCTGATGGAACATAGGTAAGAGCCCTATTTTAGAATCACTTATAAAGGGTAAGAGAGACACTATATCATTGTCAGAGTAATGAATGCTGAGTAACTGTATCCATTTTATAGAGAGCTGGTATTGTTTTAGCATAAATGGGCAATCATTTGGGGACTCAGAAAAATATAAACACCTTGATTTGAAATATAAAATCAAAATATAAAAGACCTTGATTCAGGACCTGCCCAGTGGTGTAGTGGTTAAGTTCATACACTTTACTTTGGCAGCCTGGGGTTCACAGGTCCGGATCCCGGGCGCAGACATAGCACTGCTTGTCAAGCCACATTGTGGTGGCATCCCACATGAAATAGAGGAAGATTGGCACAGATGTTAGCTCAGGGCCAATCTTCCTCACACACACACACAAAAAGACCTTGATTCAAATGTTACTTTTGAGATTATCAGGAAATCACTGGATAATTCCTTATTAAGGCATATTTTACTTTAAAAAAAATTTATAGCAGTAGACTGTAGTAAAGGGTAGAGTTTTGTATGTCTGTGCTTTAATTCAGGTCAAAGAAACAACAGGCTATAACATTTCAGAGGATGCACAGCGTCCCTGAGGGAACTGTTGTGTGCTAATTTCTGAAGAGAGAAATGAAGCGGTGAACCAGGGATTTTTAAGACAGCTACTTGGGAAATATGGGTTAAATTAAAACCAAATAGAACAGTAAAAGGAATTCATGTTTGTTTTGTCCAGGGATGCTGTATGATCAAAACGTTTTTCTGGGGCCGGCCCTGTGGCAGAGTGGTTAGTTCACATGCTCCACTTCGGCAGACCAGGGTTTCGCTGGTTCGGATTCTGGGTGCAGACATGGCACTGCTCATCAGGCCATGCTGAGGCGGCATCCTACATACCACAACTAGGAGGACCCACAACTAAAATATGCAAGTATGTACTGGGGGGATTTGGGGAGAAAAAGTAGGAAAAAAAAAAGATTGGCAACAGTTGTTAGCTCAGGTGCCAATCTGTTGCTAGAGCTTTCCAGAGGCCCGGTACCTGAAGGCGTGTCAGGGAGGAAGCGGCAGTGCCCTGATGCTGCCAGGTACTGCAGGTCACAGCTGCTCCTGGTGCCCCACTGACTCGGGCCTGACCCTGCCTCCCACAGATGGCCGGCATGCTGCTCAAACGGGGCTGCGACGTGAACAACACCAGCTCTGCAGGGAACACAGCCTTGCATGTGGCCGTGATGCGCAACCGCTTGGACTGCGTCATGGTGTTGCTGACCCACACCGATGCCCGCGGAGAGCACGGCAACACGCCGCTGCACCTGGCCATGTCGGTGAGCCCAAGCCCCGCTGTCCTCCCACGCACGGCCCTAGCTGAGTGCCCATGTGGTGGGGATGCCCGAGGACCGGCAGGGCTGGAGCCCTCCCACGCTGCCCTTGTCCTTTCCTCGGCTGCTTAGAATCTTCTTACGTTCTTACCTTCTGAGACTCAGTTCAGACCCTGCCTCCTCACTCAGGAAGCCTTCCGTGTGTCCCGGTCAGCTCCTTCCTCTGCACTCTGGTACCCCTCACTCTCGTGCCTGCCACTTGACACTTGCATGGTGTGAGAGGGAAAGTACAGCTCTGGCTCCTGCCTGTGACCTTGGGTAACTCACGTCACCTCTGTCGGCCTTGATTTCCTCCTCTGGAAAGGGGAGGTGCGGGGACGCAGGTGGCAGAGTGAGGGGAGTAAAGGGTACACGGCCGGTCTGAAGAATGTCTAAACAACACGCAGTTCCTGGCGCGGAGTGAGCCTCCCACAGATGTTCCTCCTCCTTCCCGGCACCGTTAGGGGAAGACGTCCATACCCTGGTGTGTGTGTACCTCACTTTGAAGACACAAATTTAGGCCATTATGATCTCTCATCTAGGCAGTGGCCCCTGACCATCCATTGGAAAAAATCCCAAGTTCTTTAGCACAGCCATCAAGTTCCTTCATGACTTGGCCCATGCCTACCTTTCTTGACTCATCTTCTATATGCTCCCGGTAAAAGTTTATGTTCCAGCAATGTTCAACTACTTCCTGCTCCTTACTCATACCACGCTGTTCCATGCTTCCATGTCTATGCACTGGCTGTTCCTCGTGTCTGAAGTGGACTGTCTCCTCCTGGTGAAATCTTTTACTTTTTATTTAAAACTTTGCTCCAGCATCAGCTCCTTTCTGAATGAATCATTCCTAACCTACACAGAGAGAATGAATTACTCCTTCCCCTAGTACCCTGTCCACGTACACGCACCATTTTACTGCCCAGATGTCATATGGTATTGTTTGTATTTATTTACTTCATTTCTTATACTTGAGTGCAATTGATCTTATACTTGAGATTACAGACAATGTCTTATGTATCTATATATCCTTGGCACGCGGCACAGGTGACTTGAAAAAAGTTGCTTGAGGCTGGGGAATAGCATAGCTTACTTATATTATCCATTGTAATGCCTTTCTCCAAGAACTATGCCTCAGATCTTAGAAATGTAAATATTCATTGAATAAATAAGCAGATAGATGAATGGACAGATGGATGGATGGACAGATGTACAAGTGAGTGGATAAGTAAAAAGGGGAAGGCATAAAATAATTTTAATATAAGAACAATCATATGGAAGAGGGAATATGTTTGTTCCATGGCACGCCAGGGGCAAAACCAGTTTCAAATAATCTAAGTAACAAGGAAGCATATTTTAGTTTAACCTACAAGAGAACATTTTAATCATTAGAATGTTCTTCATAAATGGCACAGGTTGTTTAAAGAGAGAAAGCTTCCGCTCAACAGAGGTTGTTTTTTTTTTTTTTGAAGAATGGTATAGTCATTAGATAAGGTTGCCCAGAAAGGATATGGTATAGCTTCCACCACACCTCCATGATGGAGCCTCGGCCTGCCTTTCTGAACTCTTCCCAATTCCTTCCACTCCAGCCACACTGGCTTTCTTGCTCTTACTAAAGGGCAAGAAAGGGCCTCCTCTGGGCCTGAATACCTGATGCCTGGAATGTTCTTCCTCCAAATTTTCTCATGGATCTCCCTTCTTGTCAGCAGATCTCCGCTGGAGTGTTATCTCCTAGAAAGAGCTGTTTCTATCTAGATCACTCCATCCATACCAGTCTGCTCCCCACCCCCCAAACACACACACACACACACACACACACTCACACACACTTACCCTCTCCACTTAATTTGCTTAATGTTCTGTACAGAATTTATATCTGAAATTATACATTGTGTTTACTTGTTATTACCTGTCTTCTCCATTACAGTGTAAGCTCCAAGATGAAAGGGATCTTGCCTGTTTTATTCACTCCTGTGTCTTTAATACCTAAAACAATTTCTGGCACCATAGTAGGTGCTAAAAAAGTTTGTTGAGTGAGTAAATTTCTCTAATAACCAGTTGGTTGTTCTCAGAATTGAATCTTGACAAATGTGTACAGTCGACAGTTTGATCTAGTGGCTCTAACATCCTTTGCCCAATTTTGTTGAAAATGAATTCCCTCCCTGCATCAAGTCCCAGGTATGACTGGTATTACTCGATCCCAGGAACCAACTTTATAAAGCAGATAGTTGTTGCATGATGGTACTTGAATAGGCACTGAAAACGCCCTACCAATGCCTAAATCTCTCTCTTTCTAATGCATGAGTGCTTGAAATTGTACCTTTAAAGATTCATTTCCTTGTGTTCTCAAAGAATTTTAAAGTCTTCTAATAAATTGTTGAACTGAAGGCCATAGAGATAACTGGTTTAATTATTCAATTTTTAAATTTAAATAAAAATACCCCTATTCGAGGCAGTCTTCATCACATCTCATCTAGGAAACTTTTGGAAGGGGACAAATGTTTTGGGAAGGTAGGCAGGAAAGCACTGACTCCTCAGTTCTAGCTGGGATGGCCTGGTACTTCTCTATCAAGACCAGCTCATAGAAAATGACAACATGAAATCATTTAGACTAAGATGTAAATGACTGATTAAGCAAATCAGTGACCTGTTGCCCTATCTAGAAGCAATTGAAATTTTAGATGAAATTGGATAGACGGATAACATGCATTTCAAGGGGCAGGAAGTCCTGCCTTGTATCTCTGAAAGCATGTTTTTGAATTCCATTGCCAATCTCTGTTATGAGAAAGGGTATGAGTGCTATTTTGTAATAAAAGGAATGCTTGGCGAATAGCAGGTGCTCACATTTTATCACTCATTGGGTGAATGAATGGACAGTGATAACTGGAATGAGTGAAGTTGATTTAAATCAATATAGTGGCTCACAGGAGGAAATGATTAAATCCAGTGTTAGGGTTCAGGAAAAGCCTTTTGAAGGCGATGTATCAGTCCAAGGCACATCATTCTAGGCCAGAGCAAGGCCCAGGGGCTGGAGAATCTATATTTGTAAAAGGTGCCAGGTTGCATCTGAAGTATGATGTTTCAGACAGAGCAGCAGGGGTAAGGGCTGAGCCCAGGTGGGTAGGGCTGCAAGGGAGTTGATGGAAATGAGGCCAGAAGGACACATTTGGGAGATGCCCTCACATCAAACCACCTCACTTTCAGGCAGCTGAAGCCAAAATCGTTAGTTAAGTGGATTGCCCAAGGATGCACACAACAGCGCTGCAAAAGCGGATTTAGCCCCAGGTCTCCAGTGTTGTTTCCACTATACCAGGTGCCTAGGTAGCAGTTAGACCAGGAAAGTCTTGAAATGTCCAAAGGATGAGCTTTTTTGCTGAGGAAGATTCGCCCTGAGCTAACCCTCACTGCCAATTTCCCCCTTTTTGTACCTGAGCGGCCCCACAGCATGGCCACTGACGGACGAGCGGTGTAGGTCCCCCTGGGAACTGAACCCCGGCGCCAAAGCGGAGCGCCGGGAACTTAACCACCAGGCCGCCGAGGCAGCCCGGAAGGATTGAATTTTTTGATAGTCTGTCTTAATAGTGGCTAGATGGCCACTTCTAAATCATGGAACACCTGGTGCTGGACCTCCCAAATTCTTAGGGATTACTTTTCCGGCCTCAACATAAAAATGCTGGCATCCCCTCTCCACACCGACCCGCCACCACAGGAGGCACTCAGGCTGCTTTGCGCGGTCTGCGAGGGTCAAGCTGACAGACCGTCGCCTTCCCTGACCATCCGCCACATGCCCGAGATGACGTCATCCAACGAGCTCCGGGGGTGGTGCGTCCCTGACCACACCCCCTGCGGCCGAAGCCCCGCCCCTCAGCGTGTTCTCTCTCGTTTTTCCGGCGCGTCATGACGTAAGAAGTGGACCACGCAGAATTAACAACTGGCCCCGGAAGCAAAAAGCGAAGGGGCGGAGAAGAAGGCGGAAAGGAGGGCCCGCTCCCGGGTCGGCCGGCAGGGGGCGGGGAGGGGCGGAGCCGGGCATGGTAACGGCTCGCGGGCCGACGGGGCTGGGCTGGAGGGAGGCAGAGGAAGCCGTGTCGGCCGCGGCCTGTTCCGTGTGACCCGCGCGGACCCCGCCTCAGCCATGATGATCCACGGCTTCCAGAGCAGCCACGAGGACTTCTCCTTCGGGCCGTGGAAGCTGACGGCGGCCAAGACCCACATCATGAAGTCGGCGGATGTGGAGAAGTGAGGCTCCGGGGCGCCGGGCCTGGGCGGGAGGCCGGGCGAGCTCGGCGCAGCCGCAGCCCTCCCCTGGGGCGGGGGCTGTGGCTCTGGGGACGGGGTCTCCGAATGACACCTGAGAAGCTCTTACCACCGTCTCCGTCCTTCGGGTCGCTCGCCAGGCGCTGCCTGCGGGACGCCGTCGCTCCGCCGGGTGTGATGGAGCGCGGCTGTCCGGGGGACGTCCCCTCTCGCCGGCGGTCTCCACCTGCCCCCGACGGCGCCACCTTTAGACTGTTTCTTTGTGGGTGACCCTGACCTGTTTTCTTGGGGTTCATAACCGGCAGGGTGTATAGGCTTGGTTTTTAAAAAGCGTGTCAGGTGCTGTACCAGGCACTTGAGACACGGAAGATGGAAGATCACCTCTGCGTCAAGGAGTTCACGGAGAGAAAGACAGACAATTATCATACGGGGCGAGTAGCTGTTTGATAGAGATGTATCCGCGGGGTTATTTGAGGGGGACAAGGCATCCGGGAAGTTGGGATGCCTGAACTGAATCTCCACCCAGCCCGTGGATCGGGGTAGGGGTGGGGCACGTGTGAAGCCAGGAGGCCCGGCAGAGCGGGGAGAATGACTGGTTTGAAGGACCGTTTCTGTGACTGGAGCGTGAGGTCCCAGAGGAGCAGGGGTGAGAAGTGCGGGGAAGGCCCTGAGGGGATTTGTATGCCGGGCTAAGGAGTTTTGTATTTTATCTGCTACCACCGGGTGTAGTTTAATACGAAGGGGCGCCATTATCAGATGGACACCCTGGTGATTTCTCCGCAGGTGATGTGGAGGATGGATTGGAGGGCTTCAGGACTGGGCGAGGAGACCGCTTAGAAGGGGAGAGAGGAGAGGAGAGGTTTTAGAAGGTTAAGTTCCTAGATATGATGGCCAATTGATAGGAGGAGGAACCTACACTGATGGGAAGATTTCTGGCTGGGGCCACTGCGTGGAAAGCATTGCCACTGAACAGGGTGAGAAACACAGGAGGAGCGGACTGGGGGCAGGAGTTGCATTTATAAGAAGGGAAGAGGATCGTAGAGGATGAGTTCAGTTTGTTGAACTGTGATTGTGTGTGGGTCACAAAGTGGAGGTGTAGCAGGCATTTGGATATATTTATCTTGGAGCTTCAAAATGATGGCTTGTCCATGGGTTTATGTTTGGGAATCATCAGCTTATAGTTGATACCTGGAGCCTTTCCAGTCAATTAAGTTTATCTAGAAGTCATTCAGAAGAAAAGGAAAAGGTCGTGAGATGGAACCCCAGGGAGCTCTGGCGTTTTAAGATTTAGGAAGAAGAAAGAAAGGAGGGTCAGGAAAGGACATTTAGCTTCTTAATTAAAAAAAAAAAGCATTGTTGCAGACTCACTAAGAAAAATTAGGGAAATACAGAAAAGAAAGGAAAAAAGTTCCCTTTTTTGAGATTGAGTTACTCTGTGAGTTTTCCCCTCCATATAATTTTCTGTTACATATTGCACCATATATATAATTGTACTTATATAGAAAGCAATCAGCTTCAAGTTGTGGTTACCCACATAATTTACTTACAGACACTCTAAGAGGTGCTGGCTGCTTGGAGAGTTTGTTTTCTTTTGAGGAAGATTAGTCCTGAGCTAACATCCGTGCCCATCTTCCTCTACTTTATATGTGGGACGCCTGTCACAGCATGGCTTGATAATTGGTGCATAGGTCCATGCCCAGGATCCGAACGGGGGAAGCCGGGCCGCCGAAGCAGAGCGGGCAAATTTAACCACTATGCCACCCAGCCAGTCTCTAGAGAGTTTTTAAGGGAATCAAGTTCCAGATCTTTAATATCTTTATTATTTCTAAAATAGATCTGCCTGAGTATACTAAGTCTTCTTTCTTATGACAAAAGAAAAGATTACCCTAACCCATCCTAAATTGTTCTGTGGTGCCTTGCCTTAGGGTATAAAAACCTCTAGGGTGCTAAATAAATGGATCAGGGGAAATAATTGAGTTAGAGAAGCTTCCTTTAATGAATGAAGGCATCTTAAACCCATAGAGGCTTCCGGTCTTCTCTGCCTTATAAATGGTCATACACATCTGTTAAGAGTGAAGCTCAGTAGTGGAAATGGGGTTAAGATCCTCTGTGTTTGGCCTGTGTTTGAGATACTCTGAATTTAGAACATTTGAAGTAGTTTAAGGTGGTGACAGTGTTTCTTTCACATATATAACTGGAATATCTCATAGGACTGCCACATTTTTCCAGGTATATTGGGAAAAAATCCACAGAATCACATCTTAGATTATTTCATATTTGGTATGCATTATTGAGTAAAGTAAGTAAACTTGTTTTATCTGATCTTTTTATGGTATTTATTCCAATTACAGTTGATCTTTATATTATTTAATTATTTAATATTTTCCTTTTTAAAAAAATACCGTTTTGTTGTTTTAGGAACACTTAACATGAGATCTACTCTCTTAACTGATTTTTCAGCGTCCAATACCTTATTATTGACTACAGGTAGAGTGTTGTATGGCACATCTCTAGAGCTTACTTGCCTGGGTTGACTAAAACTTTATGCCTGTTGATTAGTAACTTCCTATTTCCCCTCCCCCAGCCCTTGGCAACCATCTTTGACTCTATTAATTTGACTATTTTAGATGCCTCATATAAGTGGAATCATGTGTATTTGTCATTCTGTGGCTGGCTTATTTCACTTAGCATAATGTCCTCAAAGTTCATCCATGTTGTCACATATTGCAGAATTTCCTTCTTTTTAAAGGCTGTATAATGTTCCATTGTATGAATAAACCACATTTTCTTCATTCGTCTGTCAGTGGACATTTAGATTGTTTCCATGTCTTAGCTATTGTGGATAGTGCTGCAATGAACACAGGAGTGTTAATCTCTCTAGTATTTAATCTTTTCTATCTTTTAATAACAGTAAATTTTATTAAAATCTGTGATGAAAGATTAACATTATTAGAGATCATCCTAAAGATGTGCAACTTAAAATGTTAGATCATTGGTATGTGCACATATGCATACACACGCACAGATCTAATAAATATACATTATGTGGCTGATTTTTTCCTTTGCTATTGTATCATAAGTATTTTTCTACATTATTATATTCTCTTTTTAAACATTTTTAATGATTCCATAATATTTCATCGTATGGATATATTGTAGTTTGCATACCATTTATTTTCTTATAATTGTATATTTAGAGTCTTTCTTTTTCACTACTGTAAATAAGATAATTATCAATATTAACGTGTAGTTTTTTTCCTTCATTGGGGATTATTTCTTTATTACAGATTTCCCAAAGCTGATATTTTGAGTCAAAGAGTATAAATTAGATTAAATTCTGGTGCTTTTTGCTTAATTGTTGCCCCAGGGTGGAATGTAAATTGACAGAGTCCTTCTGGAAATCCGTATGAGCAAGTGCTGGTTTCCCTCTTCAGTGTGGGTGTTTTTACTTTCTTCATCATCACCTTTTAAAACTTGCAACAAGTTGAAAATTTTACTGGAAAAGTTGTTTTCCTATAAGAAACAGGATCTTTGCTATCTTTTCCTATAATTAATATAACTTTGTTGTGTAAAAACAAAAGGTTCACCAGAGATATGAAGCTTATGGAAACATGGGGACTATGATGCGTTGTCATCTCCTAGAAAGGCATAATGGAATTAGAACCTATCTTTATTCTTGAAAGTGACGAGCCTTTGATGATCAGGAATGAAATAGATGTTTCTAATAAGAATCAATGTTTTTCTCATTGAAAGCCTAAACTATTTAATTTTTTCATTTAGGGTCTTTTGCTTATTTGTTTTTAATATATATACAAGATTTAATTGATGTGTCTGATTGGAAATAGATCTAAAGCAATTGGAAAGAGGGTAATTGTGGTCTTAGAATATGCCTAGATCTTTTGTTGGCTTTATGTAAGAATATATTCTTTAATATAGTAGTATTTTACCTTACCTAGCAAGTAAAGCCCTGTAGCTGTTCAAAAATCCACAAGTCTTAGAAAAGAAAAAAGAAAAGAAAGCCTTCTGATCTGCTAAAGTAGCTATCATAGAACACCTGCACTGAAATGCTGTGCTTTATTAAGAGTCCCTTAGAATGTCGTTCAGAGCATATTTAGACTTTGGACTCTAGTGCACACTTTATAATTATAACCATATTGGAGATGGAAGGAAGCAAAAAGTTCCCTGCAGTCTCTTTGCCCTAGTAAATGAGTTGTTACTATTTTTCATGTTCTCTTTTTATTCATTATGCAATTTTAAGAAATGTGTGATTGTTTGCTTTTCCAGCCTATGATAGATTAGAAACCAAGTAGAAAGGGGCAAGGGTGCTTCAGGGGCAGATAGCACATTCTGGAGCAGCCAGAGGTGTACACACTCAATTGAGCTTGAGGACACTGTCTCACAAGATTGTTAAATGTGATGATCCCTGATCATCAAGAAAAAGTAAAATAATGTTTTATATTTTTTGTTTAAGAACACAGAAAAATCTGTAATACATTTTGAAAATTTTCCAAAATCAATAAAATAAAAAATTTGGTGTATAAAGTAACTGGAAAATTCACTTCCATGAAACCTCTGTGTTAGTTATGCTTTCAGGTTGCAAGGATTAGAGACCCAAGTTGCCTCAAGTAAGGGAATTTAATAGTACATGAGGAAATAATTAAACACAGAATTATCTCAGAAAATGAACGGCAATTCTCGCGGCCCCAACAACTGTAGAAGTCTGTTGTTGTTACTGTTATTTCTCAGTCTCTGCTTTGCTCTCTCTGCTTCTCTTGCTGTTACTGAACATTTTCACTCTTCCCCTCTCTCTACTTTGTGACTTCTGTTTTGTGTCCTGTCTCTTGGTCTGTGCTTGACTGTCATTCAGACTTAGGAAAAGAGAGATCAGAGTAAGTTTAATTGGCCATTATTCAATTCAGCATGAGTCTATGGGGCAGAGTTCTCAGGTTAAAGTTCAGGGGTTCCTGCCAGCCCGTAGATACTTGCATTTGGTTGAGAAGCTGAACTTTCATCCCTAAGTTGAAAGTCCGGGTTGTGACTGAGGTAATGGGTTCGTAAGGCACAGGAACCTGTACATACAGTTGCTTTTTCCGAAATGAGTAACTAGCTGCCACTTGGAAAACTTTCAACAAGGATTCCGAACTCAGCTTTCCGAAGGGCCAAGGTGACTGGTGAACCAGAGAGCCCGGGCCCCACTTAAAGGGGGCAGCCTCTACTCAGCTCTAGCCACTTGGTGCTGTGTGGCAATGCAGGTCCTATGTTGCCTAGTCTTCCATTTTTTTTAAAAAAGAGAAACCAGAAGTCCAGATTTCTCAAAAGGCTCTCAATTTTTATTGGCAACTATTTCTCAATAATTGTTGGCAACTATTTCAAATATTCAAGAAAATATTGTACAGGCTAATGAAAACACATCTGTGGATTAATAATTTATGATCCTGGCTTTGTAGTATGTCTAATATAACTTTCTTCTCCAATGAGGCTGGACAAATGAGGTCCAAGTATTTATAAAGCAGTCTAGTATAATAGAAAGAAGCCTAGTGTTAGCTCTTAGTAGCTCTGTGATCTTGAGGTAGTTACTTAAAGTCTCTGAACCTTTCTTAGCTCACAAGGTAGTTTTGCAGCTCATCTCAGAAGCGTCTCTAACCATCCTACCTAAAATAGCACCCCAATTACCTTGCTTTTCTTTGTGTGTCATTTATCACTAGCTGATGTTATGTTATGTATTTATTTATATTTTTGTTATCTGTCTTCTTTAGCTCACTACCTAGTACAGTGCCATGAAGATATACATGGAGAGAATGGATGACAAATGCATTTACAGACTTTACAAATACATTATGTTTATTAAATCATATCTTACTTAACTCATTCAGTAATGTAGGAAGTATTCTGTTGGGATCAAAAGGAAACAGCAGTGCCAACAGCTGTATAAAGTAATCCTCCCTGACTTTTGGTGATGTGTAGGTTAGCCGATGAATTGCATATGCCATCTCTCCCTGAAATGATGTTTGGAGACAACGTTTTAAGAATCCAGCATGGCTCTGGCTTTGGGATTGAATTCAATGCTACAGATGCCTTAAGATGTGTAAACAACTACCAAGGAATGCTTAAAGTAGCCTGTGCCGAAGAGTGGCAGGAAAGCAGGTGAGAATCTGGGCAGTACGGGTTAAAGGAGAAAGACTTGAAAGAAATATTCAGTCATAATATTAAGCTTGATAGTTGGATCATTCTAGAATTCTTTTTTTCTCATCCATGAAATGGAGATTACTTACTCACCTCTTGAATACTCGTTCAGTTGACTTACAGTCAAGCTGAGCTATGTAGGGTTTACTTTTTTGAGTTTTCAGGGTTCTTTAGTGAGGAGGCAGTACCCTGTGAACTGTAATGTTCTTGTTTTTGAAGAAAAATGCTTGCTTATGATTTGCATTGAAAATTTGAGGAACAGTGAAATTAAAAAAAATATATTTTCCTTGATAAATCAGCAGTTATTTACTTTGTGCCTGTTACGTACTAGGACCTTGGAGGATACAGTGAAGTATAAGCTTTTAAACCATGTCCTCAGGCAATATAAAGATGAGTGGGAGAGACTACATCAGCACATGACAAGTTAAATAACAATAAATGTGCAGAAAAACTGTAAGAAGTTGTATTTATGAATTATGACAAGTATATGTATTTAGTAGGATATTTTACATTATTTGTAGAATGTAATTTGATGTGATAAATGAATAGAGATGATCTATATTCTGCATCACTGAATCTGATCCTTCTCATTTTGGTATTTGAGGACGGAGGGTGACCACTCCAAGGAGGTTATTAAACCATACGATTGGACCTATACAACAGATTATAAGGGAACATTACTTGGAGAATCACTTAAGTTAAAGGTAAATCTTCTTTTTTGCTTTGTGAGTCATTGTCTTGGACGGTCTTAGCAGTAGAACTTTGTAATGGGTTATTTTTTGCTTCTACTTATTTTCTGTTGTGGGAGGCTTCAGAACCTAATGTGAGGGGATTTTGCTTGATGATTATCAGCAGAAAATAAAAGAAGGCCATAGTAGAACAATTTTTATCTTAAAAATGTGGTTGGTAGCAATAGCAAACTTCCTTAATGTTGTCATTATCACTGTCAAGAAGCATTAGAATGTGTATCTGTCCTTGGTGGAATGTGTTAGGTGATTTAGACAGAACCTGCTAGATAGTAGCTTACAGTTTTACAGATCAACAGGCATGTGGGCAAATAGGACTTTTGGTCAGACAACTTAGGTTTTTGTCCTGCCTGCACTATGTGTGAACTTGATACTACTTTAGCCAAGTTACTTAATCTGTCTGAGTCTCAGTTTAATCAGTAGATTGGGTAAACAGAAATATCTACCACGCAGTAGAGTTTTGATTTGAGATAATCTGTGGGCAAGCTCTCAATAAATTCTTAAGCCTTATATTGTCAAGTTGCATCTGTGTAAGACCTGCTTAAGAAGAGACTCAACTTCATCATAAATGACACTAGGAAAGTGGAATTGTTAGGTCTCACGTTGAGAGCTTAGCTGTATTTTGAAATCTTACAGTGTAACTGAAATGAAGTCACATTCATTTCACATGAATCACGCATTCTATTATAGATCACATTCTAAATATCACATTCTCAGTATCACATACTATTATATGTCACATTCTATTATAATGGATGATAAATATCCCATTCCATTATAGAGAACAAAATTATTTCAGTGTAAGCTATTTACATTAAAAGCAGTTATTGGAGACCCTATATTGTATGTTGGTGCTTAGGTGGAAATGTTAGGAAGATAGGGTTGTGTGCGGGCTCCTTGTTTCTGCGTAGATTTTTAGAATCTTGGGAAGATAGAAGTTCATAGCAGGAACTTCATAATTCTTATTTTCAGTTTATGGCACTCCTACATTCCAAGCTTTAAGTATTTTTCCATGCTGTTTCCTAGACAAAAACACAGTTTTTGAGAGAATGTGTATTCATTCATTCATTCTTGAGCTCTTACTGTGTGCCAGGCACTAATTCTAGGAGTCGTGGATACAGCAGAGGACAGTCAAAAATCCCTCCCTTACAGGCTAATGAGGGAAGAAGGTTGCATCAGTCCCTTATGATAGTTCATTGATTAGTGTTCTCCTTTCTCCTCACTCTTGATTGAAAAACTTTGCAAATTGCATAGGCCGTTTAATATTTCATTGCCGGGAGTGAGGAAATGGGAACTTGTTTAACCCTCTGCAATAATGATGATGACTTACTTAGTTTGTGGGCTGACTTACAAAAAAGCCTCCTGGAGTCTATGAAGTAGCATTAGCCGTGACCCAGGAGCAAGAACTATGGCAATGGAAATGGAGTGAGAGAGTCGGAGGAGGTGAAAAGCGTGTGCTCAGTACTCTTATTGACCCTTCAGCCTGTAGTGTCATTTCTTCTAAGATATTGCCGACAAATGTCAGTGTTATTACCTACTCGCTGGTAGTGATGAGCTCGGGCTTTGGCAGAACACAGACCTGGGTTCAGATCCCAGAACCATCAGTTGACAGCTTGGAAAACAATTTGATCTTGCTAAGCTTTGTTTCTCACTTTGGTCAGCTGGGGATCATACCAGTTGTGAGGTAGTGAAAAAGATTGTATGTATAAAGTGCTTAGCACGGTGTCTGTTATACTGTAAGATGTCAATAAATGGCAGCTGCTGTTATTACTATGATAATATCATACCTCAAACTGAGGGGAGCTAAGTTACTATTATTGAAATACCAAGAATAAAATAGATATGTTATCTAAATATTTATTTTTGTTTTATGGTCTAAACAGAGCTGATGAATGTGTTCCTATATGGCTTTAAAAAATGAAGAGCCTGGGGCTGGCCCAGTGGCACAGCATTTAAGTTTGTGTGCTCTGCTTTGGTGGCCTGGGGTTTGCCTGTTTGGATCCCAGGTGCGGACCTATGCAGCACTCGTCAAGCCATGCTGTGGCAGGAGTTGGACATGTAAAGTAGAGGAAGATGGGCACAGATGTCAGCTCAGGGCCAATCTTCCTCAAAAAAAAAAAAAAAAAAAAAACCCCAGAAGAGACTGTTTCCAGGCAAAATTGTTAGGGCTTTGTCACTTAATCCTCAAAATAACCTTATAGGATAGGTATTATTATCCTCATTTTGTAGATGAAGAAATGGGTTCAAGATTTTAAAGTACGTATCTCAGTAACATAATAGCAATAACATAAATGTCAAGGCTATAGCTTATTGTTAAGCATGTCTGTTATATATGGAAGATCACTTCCATAGGAACATTTTTTGCATTTAACTCTTTTAATACCTTTAAGGTTTATTTGATCTATAATGTTACTTAAGATTTTTAAAATTCTTTAATCTTCAACCCTTCACCAAATCACTATTTAAAAGCCCTGGAATTGTATGCCTATCTAGGAGAATACATTTTATGTGGATAGTAAAGAGTGTCAGGCATTGAGGCATTAGAATGAGGTCTTTCTTTTGCACTTAAATTCTTGCTTTCTAGTTGCTGGGGGCTGCTGGTCTGTGTGTGTTTAGTGTTTTCTCACTCTTTGGGGTTGTTTAACCTCTGATTCTGTGAGTTGTAGCATGGTGTTAGAGAAAAGAGCCAGTCTCAGAGTTGTGCTGACCTGGCTGGATTCAAATTCAGCCTTGCCATTTATTAGCTGGGCCACCATAGGCACTTCTCTACGATCATGTTATGAGAATGTTATGAGAAAACAGGTCAAATGCCCAATATGTAGCTGGCCCATAGTAACCTATCAACATATGGCCGTTTTCTTCTTTCTTATTAAATAAATAAATTGACTTTGCAGGAGAGTAGAAGTGGAAGGCTGTTTCTCCTATTTGTACTGTCTCTTAGGAATAAGACATGCCTAGTATCCAGGCACTTAAAAAAGCATTTTTTAAAAACACATTGGAACATTTGCTCAACTGATTCGGTGTAACTTAATATCTTGAACTTCTTTTTCTTTTTATTGTGGTAAAAAATGCGTAACATAAAATTTACCATTGTAACAGTTTCTGGGTGTATTAAGTACAACCATGCATCGCTTAAGGATAGGGATACATTCTGAGAAATGTGTCCTTAGGCGATTTCGTCATTGTGGGACCATCATAGAGTGTCCTTACACAAACCTAGATGGTGTAGTCAACTACACACCTAGGCTATATGGTACTAATCTTATGGGCCCACCATCGTTTATGCGGTCAGTTGTTGACTGAAATGTCGTTATGTGGCATATGTCTGTAGTGTTAAGTATCTTCCTGTTGTCATGCATTGAATCTTTAGGACTTTTTCATCTTGCAAAACTGAAACTCTCTACCTGTTAAACAGCAGCTCCCCATTTCCTCCTCTCCCCAGGCCCTGTAAACTACCATTCTGTCCTCTGTTTCTCTGAATTTTGACTACTCTAGATAACAATGGGACCATCCTTTATTTGTCTTTTTGTGACTGCCTTATCTCACTCAGTATAATGTCCTCAGGGTTCATCCATGTAGCATACGTCAGACTTCCCATCCTTTTTAAGGCTGAATAATATTCTGTTGTAGGTATACACGTTTTATTTATCCATCCATTTGTCAGTGAGCATGTGGGTTGCTTCTACCTCTTGGTGTTGTGCTGCTGTGAACATAGTTGTGCAAATATCTCTGAGATTCTGCTTTTAGTTCTTTTGGATATATATGCAGAAATGGAATTGCTGGGTTGTATGGTAATTCTATTTTTAATTTTTTGAGGAATCTCCCTACTTCTCCACAGCAGCTGCACTGTTTTACGTTCCCGCCAGTAATGTGTGAGGGCTTTTGAGTTGCATTTCCTTAATGATTAGTGGTGTTGAACATCTTTATATATGCTTGTTGGCTATTTGTGTATCATCTTTAATATATTCAGTTTTTAAAAGTAAATTTAGGGGAAAATGTACTGATTTAAACATTGAAAATGAATGGTGTTTGTAAGACTGAAGGCAGAAGGAACTGCACGTAAGTATTGTACACTAGTTGATAAAGCTGTTTTCTCTAGGGGTATGAGTTAACAATTCTGATAGTGTTTCAGTTTTGCAGGATAAAAACGTTCTGGAGCTCTGTTTCACACCAATGTGAATATAGTTAACACTACTGAAATATACACTTAAAAATGGTTAAAATGGTAGATTGCATGTTATGTATTTTTTACTGTGATTAAAACAAAAAGGTTAAACATAGAGTTACCATATACCCTAGCAATTCCACTCCTAGGTATCCATTCAGGAGAACTGAAAACAAATATCCACACAAAAGCCTGTACACAGATGTTCATAGCAGCATTATTCATAATATCTAAAATGTGGAAGTCACCCAAACGTCCATCAATGGATAAACAGAACTAGTATATTGAGACAGTGGAATATTATTTAGCCTTGAAAAAAAGAGGGAAGTACTGATCCGTGCTTCAGCATGGATGAACCTTGGAAACATGCTAAGGGAAAGAAGCCAGACACCAAAGGGCACAGATGTATGATTCCAGAATGATTTGCAGAACAGGCAAATCTATAGAAACAGAAATTAGATTAGTGGTTACCAGGGGTTGGGGGAAGCAGAGAGTGGAGAGTGACTGCTAATTGGATGTGGGGGTTTCTTTTGGGGTGGTGAAATGTTCTGGAATTAGATAGTGGTCATGACTGCATGATCTCGTGAATATACTAAAAAACACTGAATGGTGCACTTTAAAAGGGTGAATTATATAGTATGGGAGTTATATCTCCATGTTTTTAAAAAGAAAGAAATCATTGTAAAACACAGCAATTTGGCTATATATTGTTAATGAGATATACTCTAAAGACAAAAAGAAAAGATATACACACACACACACAACACACACATGCTGTTTTCAGTAACTTTTGGCATTTGCTGTTAATTAACTTTATGTGATAAGTTAAAAAATATTTACGTCAAGTAATTTCCTTGTTATAAACCTCCATCTGATGTGAGGGAGGTCCCGTTTGAAAGACGTGAACAGGACTTATTTTTCATGTATGGTATCAAGAGTTTGGTGTTCCATCCCTTTTTAAATTGTGAAATATCTCAGAAAAGTTCAGAAAACATAAAGGTACAGTTTAATGAATTGTAAAATGTGACCAGAAGGCAAAGAAATAGAACATTGCCAACACCCCCAGCATGATGCTTCCTGATCATAATTAAAAAAAAAAAAATTTTCTAGTACCTTTGAAATTTTCACCCTCAGCTTTTATTTCCTCGAAACCAGAGTGCACTGTTCCTTCACAGCATGGGGTTTTTAGTACCTGAAGTCTCTAGGGTCTTGTATTGTCTCCTTATTTCTGGTTGGTTCTGGTTTAGGGTAGCTAGGCTCCTATATGCCTCCTTATTTTTGCGTGAATTCCAGGATGATGATTTTTCCTCTACAGGGGACTTGCGTTTTTTTCTGACAGGCACTTGAGGGCATTCATAGTCAAGGACATAGGTCTGCAACCTGATTCTGTAAAGGACCAGATAGTAAATATTTCAGGCTTTGAGGGCCATAGAGTGTATGTTGCAGCTACTCAGCGATGCTGTTGTAGTTGAAAGCAGCCATAGACAACACATAAACAAATGGGCATGGCTGTGTTCCAGTAAAATTTTATTTATGGACGTGGAAATTTGAATTTCATATAATTTTCGTATGTCATGAAATATTCTTTTTAAATTTTTTTTCCCATCATTTAAAAGAAGTAAAAATGATTCTTCGCTTGCAGTCTATACAGAAATAGGGGATGGGTCACGTTTGGCCTGCAGGTCTTAGTTTGCCAACCTCTGGTCTAGGACAAGAGTTTGAGGTTGACTGGGTCTGTAATGTAGGAAGCTGTGAACCAGTGTAGCGCTTTAGGGTATCATCCCAAAATTGGGAGGTGGCAGAGAATTCTCCAAGGTCCCTGCCCTTAGTGAGCACCAAAAGCTTGCAGAGTCCGCCTTCTCTGCATCTGCCAGTCCTGATGTTTCCAGGCCAAAGCCAGCCAGGTCCAGGCTCACTTTTCCGGCCTCCAGTCTTCTCCCAGATCTCAGCCTGGTAGTTATTTGGCATCTTGGCCATTTGATGCTTTTAAGAGGTCTTTGTTTTTTCACCAGCTTTTTAAAATGTCTTCAGCAAGAGGATTTGTCTGGGTTACTTACTCTGACAATACTGGAAGCCAAAAGTGTTTGATATACTTTAAGTTTAGCTGGGTTTTTTTCCCCTTTTCTTTTCAGATGCCTCAGTTCAGGGAGAAGATAAGTTGAGGAAGAGAGAGGCCTGGGAAGTAGAACGTTTTAAACATATTTCTCCTTGTAAATGAAGAAGATAGTATACATAAGTTAAAAATAATGACTGTCCCTAACCTATGTTTTATCTAATTATTTTTTATCTTTCTCTTTCAAACATTTTATAAGAACAAGTAAATGGCAGAACTGATGGATCCATTTTGATCGGTCACTTACTGAAGGTATATATGGAAAACATTGAGAGCATCCATATCATGATTAACTAATGTTTTGGAAGTCAGGAGTTTCTGTAAGGAGGATCTTTCAAATGTGTTCCTTTGAACTAAAACTAAATAAAAAGTAAGGAATTTACAAGTTGTGTTTATTTAACACTAAAGTTTCATGCTCTTTGGCAGTCCTAGAGGCACCACCTTTTGTCTGAAATAGATCAACGTGCAGTTGATGCAAGGGGCTGGTTATGTGCAGCCCTGTTCCCCCCATGCCCCATAATTTTCCGTTGTGGTCTCATGTCTGCTCCAGACATAGTTTGGAGTACAATTGCAGGAGATTAAGTGTTCCCTGTAGGTGAACATGGAGAACTGTGCGTTTTTTCATCTCTTGGGAATCATAGTCAAACTGCTTATTCTTTTCATTGCAACCTTTCTTCCCTCTACATAGCACTTAATACTGCCTTAGACCATTTTCCCCCAAAAGCTGTGCAGTCTTGAATATACTGTATCATTTTCTTCTAATTCTTGTCCATTTATCTCAAACTACTGTCCATTTCTTGATTCTATCCGTGAGTCAAACAAATGATCTAATCACGGCTATTAAGTAAAGCAAAATGATGGCTACCATTTACTGAATACGTGTGGTTTAACAAGCATTGTTGTGTTTATTTGGGATACAACCATGTCAAAGAATAGAAAACTGGAGATTTTGTAGTGAAATTGAGTGCAGTAAGGAATGGTATTACCCATCATGCTTTAGTGCTGCTATTAGGAGACACTTGATTTAGCGAGCTACCGATATGACCACGTCCCTCCTTGAGATTGTTGATTCTTCATCAGAAGAGTGTGTGTGTGTCTGTGTGTGTGTGTGTGTGTGAGTTACAAAGTAATACATTGAAAAAATTGCCAGCATCTTCTAAAGCCCTTTGGAGTGCTAGGAGTTTCCCCTCAGAGTTTCTCTGAAAGTTCTTATTTACCTCATTTAAAGCACTTTATGTTGTTTGTAGATTTTGGGGAACTAGGCTGGGAATCTAAAATATATAACATCGTTCTAATGGGGAAAAAAAGCTTGTTTTAAGTTCCAAATGAATGTCTTAAAAGTGGCCTTGCACAGCGCGAAACTGCTTTGAACTTTTATGATGGTCGTCGCTCACCATGCTGACTGATGTTCAGGTGATTATTTTTCTCATAGTCACAGCAGAACACTTGATTTTAATTTGACTTATGAAAGATGGTGAATTTTCACTCTGTCTTTTGGGAAGCTGTAATATCAGCCATCTGTAGCGTCTTAAGTTTTTCAGAGGCAAGGGGTATAGCTCATCTTTCATGTCTTCTGATGACACCCACAGAACCACGTGCTCTGGCTGTGCAGAAAGGGCTGGTAGGAAAAACTGCTTTCCTATGTCTTTAGTTCCTTCAATTTTTTTTTATGTGTTCCTTCTTAAATTTTTTCTTTCAGGTTGTACCTACAACAGATCATATAGATACAGAGAAATTGAAAGCCAGAGAACAGATTAAGTTTTTTGAAGAAGTTCTCCTGTTTGAGGATGAACTTCATGATCATGGAGTTTCAAGCCTGAGTGTAAAAGTTGTGAGTATTATGGTTTTTGTTTATAATTTCTTTCTTTCTTCCATTCTTACCATTGGTCAGAAATATAAGACTCATTTCGAATCACACTGTCTTTACATTATGTCATGTAAAGTTTCACTTGGTCTAGAGTACATCTTACTAATATCCATTATAAAAGTCACGAAATCTTAGTATATTGTTAAGACTTTAGCAAAGCAATTTTTTAATACTAACCTGGCCACTCTGTAGTTTGTTTGCCTATTATTTAATTTAAATGAAAACTATGGCTTAATTTTCACATTTTGAGTTAAAAATGATGTTGAAAGGATCTGCAGACAACAAGATGGGTGTCATTTAGAAAATAACCCACGTGTTAGGATTTCATTGCACCATTAAACTACTCTTCAGTCTCCAATATAGAAGTGGAAAATGGAAATGATGAGTGTAAAATCCCTTCTCCTTTTGTATTCTTTTCTATCAGTGGAGGACAAACTACTTCCATTGGTGGAACATGCTTAAAAAGAATAATAAATAGGCCATGAGCAGTTATTCATATTTGTTAACTATTAGGTTATAATTGGGTTTCTAACATTTTCCAGAAAAACTTCAACCTAATTATTTATTTATTTATTTATTTTGGTGAAGAAGATTGGGCCTGAGCTAACATCTGTTGCCAATCTTCCTCTTTTTCTAAGAAAGATTGCCCATGAGCTAACATCTGTGCCAGTCTTCCTCTATTTTGTATGTGGGTCCATGCCCGGGATCTGAACCCACAAACCCCGGGCCTCTGAAGTGGAGCATGTGAATCCAACCTACATGCCACCGGGCCAGGCCCACAACTGACAACTAAAATGTCACCTCCTCTGTACAGCCTTCCAGAACTCCCCTAGGCAGAGTTTAATATCCCTTTTCCATACTCCTATAAGTACTTTTTTTTAACCCCTCAATTATAGCACTTATCCGTAAGGTCTGTTAAAGACAGCGTCCCCAGCATTAAGCATTGTTCTTGAAGCATAATGATTGTGGGTGTTGTGATTTAAGCAATAATGAAATGAAAACAAATATATAAATAATAATAAATATATAATGAGTAAAGACAATAAATCAAAAGCAGCAATCAGTTTGTTTTAAAGTCAAGTTTTTTTGTAGACTCAGGGTTTTGGAATTGTGATGAATTCTCAGAGAATCATTTAGTCTATCCCTCTATATTTTATAGAAGAGGCCTAAAAGGTTAGTTTACCTAAGGTCGTGAAACTAATTAGCGACACAGTTTTCTTTGTACTACCTAAAATATCTCATGATGCTAGCATTAGATAATTGTTTCCTTAGCACCTGTAACTCTCCCCTAGTTTATCTTTTGTCATTTAGATTTGTTCATCCTGCAACTGATCTGGTCATGTAGCTCTCCACTTGTCTGCCACCTGTGGAACTGACCTTGTCGACTGTTCATTATGAGTTTGTGTATCTGATTGTGCCTTTGTATCCAAATGGGTGGATATTATATGATGTATACAAGTGGGTAGGTATGTGGGGAGCACATATGTTTTTGTGGATGAAGGGGTTGAAGACGATATCGGCATAAATGCATTATGTCTGTACCAAAGTAAATAGTAAGGCTCAAGCTGAAGAGTAACATCATCTTAAAACATTCTTTTTCTTATCCAGTGTAACTTTTTAAAAGTTAGGTGATAGCCTTGCGTTTTAAGAATGCTTGGAAGGGTTTCATTAGAATAGTGTCCTTTCTGGGTTGGTTTCTTTCTAAAAATGTAACAGATAATTGCTGTAAATAAATGCCATACTTCCTGGCGTAGAGGCCATGGGGTATGGACAAATGAAGTTCCCTTCTAGAGAAGCAAAGACTAGCCTGGAAAACATGGGTGTAGGGAAGAAATGAGGAATGTGGTGCCTGGGCAGCTACGGGAGTAGAACTATTCAAAAGGAAGGCGTGAAGGTCAGTGTCATGCTGTAAAGAGGTGTTGTAAGCTTAGAATGGGATGCTGTCCACTACACAAAAAATCTGTTTAGTGGTTTTAGCAGTTGGGATATTGTTCTTTACCTTGAATGTGGATGATTGTGGATGTAGACCAGACTTTCAAAAAGCTTACTGGTATAGGAGAAGAAACAGAAACATGGCTAGGAGAGACCATGAGGTCGACAGAGGCTTGAGTGGTGTATGTGCTGTGTTTTTTAAATATGGGAAAAACTTGAGCATGTTTGGGTGCTCCTAGGAAGGAATCACTTGTAGAGAGAGGAGAAAATGGCTGGATGAGCTTTCTGAGGCAGAGGAGTAGGGGAGGAAGAGAAAGCCCTTGAGCCTTGACTGTATTTGAGCACTGAGTCGGAAACACTCCAGTCATCTCCTCCTGTTGTCTCCTTTACTCTCACACTACTGTCACACTCACAACACTTCTGACACCAGATAATGTGGGTTCGTTTCCCCACTCCAGGCAATTCTCTGACACCAGCTAGGTGTCGTACAATTTAGCTCAGTTCTGACACTGTCTACCTGGAGATAGCTTCAGATCCCGCAGGTTAAGGGCTCAGTCCCACAAGACTGCCACCTCCACCCCGCCTCAGATTCCAATCACAAGTAGTAGGTCCCCAGGTTACTCACAGCTTCTGTCTGACTTGACTGTAAATTGGAGGTTCTCATGACCTCCTCCCCATGTGATGTGATTATTTGCTAGAACAGTTCGTAGAACTGAGGGAAACATTCATGTTTACCAGTTTATTAAAGGATATGATAAAGGATACAGATGAACAGCCAGATGAAAAGACACATAGGGAGGTCTGGGAGGGTCCCAAGTGGAGGAGCTGTGTCCCTGTGGAGTTGGGATGTGTTCACTAACCTGGAAGCTCTCTGAACCCCGTACTGTTGGGGCTGTATGGAGGCTTCCTCATTAGGCATGATCACTTATTAACTCCATTTCCGGCCCTTCTCCCCTCTCTGGAGGATGCAGCAGTGGGGCTGAAAGTTCCAAGCCTCTAATCATGGCTTGGTCTTTCTGGCGACCAGCCCCCATCCCAGAGCCCAAGTGCCCTCATTAGAACAAAAGATACTCTTAGTGCTCTTACCACTTAGGAATTGACAAGGGTTTCAGAAGCCCTGTGTCAGGAACCAGGGGCTGGTTCATTTAATCCTCAGGAAAATTCTGTGTGGTGAGTACTTCCATATCCTTGTTTTACAGATGAGGAAAGGGAGGTCAGATATATTCAGTAACTTGCCCAAGATCGATCATGCAGCAGATCCGTTTGCCCCTCTGCCCTTGCTCCTAGTCTTCTGGGATGTAGATCATGGGTAGAAGGAGACAGAGCTGCTTCTTCCATGGTGACAGGAGGAAAGGGGACAGGCTGTCCATAAGTCTACCTCTATTCCCAAACCTGGAGTTTTATCAGAATTACCCCGGCAGATTATAGATTTAGTTGTCTTTTAACACTATAGGACAAAGAACATTTCTTACTTGGGGCCAGCCTGGGGGCATCGTGGTTAAGTTCGCACACTCTGCTCTGGCAGCCCAGGGTTTGCAGGTTTGAATCCTGGGCACAGACTCACACACCACTCATCAAGCCATGCTGTGGTGGCGTCCCACATACGAAGTGGAGGAAGATTGGCACAGATGTTAGCTCAGGGACATCTTCCTCACCAAATAAAAGACTTGACTATGCATAGTGTGCTTGCTGTATGTTTGTTGACTGGAAACATGGATAGAAAAGCTCTGATCTAAAACTCAGATCAGAGAAGGTAGTTCCTGATCTGAGTTTTAGTTGTATAAGTTTCTCCAGCCAGACCAGGGAGGGGCCTGGTGGTTGAATACCATGACATTGACGCATTGTCTGAGCTGGTCACTTGTGAGAATTGCTAATTGCTTCAGGCTGTCATCTTATTAGCTGCTGCCAGAGAACGGAGTGTGATGATCATTTCCAAAGACTTCGCTAGATGCTTTCCACTTACAGCTCGCTTAAGGAGATGGTTTAACTGGCCGTTTCTGTAGAGCTTCTCCTGACTTAAAATCTCCATGTCCCAATTGTTGTCAAATAAAATGTGAACCATCACAGATTATTTTTAGTGTAACAAAGCTTTCCAAGGAACTTCTAAAAAAACCAACGTATATGTTTTTAAGTACTACCTGCTATCTTTCCTTATTGCTAGGAGTTTGATTGGAGGTATGGAATGTATAGATAGATATCATCTCACTTTCAAAATGTTCCTAGAGTCATCTGGGTGATGGTAGTAGTATTCATTGCTTTTATTTGGTGTTTGAACCTTGGCCGGAAAACTGCTAGAAAGTTCTTGTTTTAGAATTGCAAAACTAGTTTCTTATGAATGTTTGTTTTTTCCCGTTTCCGTAATGATTATAAAACACTGAAAAGAAATGCTGTTGAAATATGGAGGCTGCTTATATAAACAAAGTAGCTTACTTTACATTCCTGATATTGTTAGATGGAACCTTTTAGGTTGCCCTTAATTTATTTAACTGTTTCAGGTTTTGAAGTGTTTTTTCCACCTTAATTTTCAATTCTAAACCTGGGCAGTTTTTACTAAAAGAAAAAAAAAATTAATTTCCTTGTGATACAGTTCCCCAGGGAGAAAGGGTAGCTTTAGAGCTCTGGGCACCATGCGGCCTGGGATGTGATGGATTTGCTTCATTGAGTTGATTATGAGTCTTGATAACTTTATGTGAATGGTATTACCTATATCTAATTAGAAGACATTTGTTTCAGAAGTTAGTTTTTCTTTTGTGTTTCTAAATTACCTTGTCTCAACAATGTTTGTTTTGAGGTTAGGATTTTGTGTCCTAATCTAGTGTCCTTGGTAGGGCTTACCGTTTGTAGGACTGTGTTGTAACAGAGACCTAAAGAGAAGTTATTTTCATGCTAATATGTTAGTTTTTAACTTACAAAGAAAATAAATTTACTGTCTGCCAAATACTGGCATTGCTGTGATGGTCTGTGAAGGTTTTTACAGCTAATGGTTAGTTCCATTCTGAGTAGTCAGGCATGAATGTTGTCCACCTTCTGCTTCCATGTTTTACCTAGAGTCCAAGTACGCTGGGCAGGGACTTAGCTTTCATCTCTGTTGTATTGTGCAAGGAATTCCACGATGGCTGTGCAGTAGTAGCTGTTGTTAGAGATGGAGTCCTAGAGAATTGTATTTTATAGAGACAAGACCTAAGAGATTGTTTCCTCACATCCTCTATTTTTATAAGTGAGCGAGGGGACCTTGGGTGGTTCAGGAACTTGCTCTAAGTTAGTGATTCTCAACCTTATCAGACCCAGTGCTCCTTTTTTTTTTTGTCAAATACTTTCAAGCACCCCTTACCTTTTACTACTCTGAAATGAAATTCATACATAATATAATCCATCTTTTTTCCAATAAGTCAACATAATGTCCTAATTATAAAATAAAAGGGAAATAAAAAGAAATTGATTTGGAAAAAACAATATGTAGTTCAGTATGTAAATACATAATATGACTGCACTACAAGACAATGAAGTAGTCAGGCACTTATGTTTGCGCGTTAAATCACTGTGAACGTGACAGCTGACAGCTACAAGTGTAGGCAGGCGAGACGCCGGTTGTCAGTCAGTGACTCAAATAACACAGTTGGGATGCCATTGGTGATGTACTTTTTCAAAATGGTGAACGACTCTTAGTAAAGTTCCAAATAAGACAAAATATAATCTCCCCTTGATTTACAAGGTAATTGCCTTCCTAGAAATTGAGTGTGTTTTCTATTTATATGTAAAACGGAGTTAGGTTCTGAGGTCACGTAATTATAAATCGATTTTTTCACCCACGTGAATCCCAGGGGAGGAATTTGGAAGTTTTGTGGGATGCAGGGTTGGATTTTGTTGTTTAGGATCATCCTGTGCATTATAGAACATCTGACATCTCTGGTCTTTAACTGCGAAATGTTAGTATTGGCTGCTCATCATTATTACAACAAAAAATACCCTCCCAAATTTCCAAACGTCCCTAGGAGAGAACTACTGCCTTAAAATATACAATTAAAGTGTAGCATTGGGACTGGAGCTCGCACGTCCTAATTCCTAGTCTCCCCACTATGCCATACAGAAATGATGCTTCAACTTGCTTCCTGGGTGTGACTGGTAATAACTGCTTTTGGGGGCCGGCCCTGTGGCCAAGTAGTTAAGTTCCCATGCTCCGTTTTGGTGGCTAGGATTTTGTCGGTTCGAACCCTGGGCGCAGATGTGGCACCACTCAAGCCATGCTGAGGCAGTGTCCCATATGCCATGACTAGAAGGACCTACAACTAGAAATACACGACTATGTACCAGGGGCCTTTGGCGAGAAGAAGGAAAAATTTAAAAAATAAAATAAAATAACTGATTTTGAAATTTGAAGAAACGTTGTGCATTAGTCTTTCCAGTAATGACAAATAGCACTCTGACCGCTAGTGCTGTGCTCCCCCGTCAGTTTGTTGTCACCTATCAAGTTGTCATGTCAGTTCTTCCTCCGGCTCTTCTTTACTGTGTCTTGCTTTTCACAGTCTCTTGCTGCTCACCCCATCAGAATGCAGTGTGACTCAGAGCCTGTTCTCCAGCAAAGGTGGCTTCCAGCCTTTATTTCAGTCAGCCAGTAGCTAATGAGCGCCTGCTGTGTGCTAGCTGCTTTTCTAGGCAGTAGGGACACAGTTACGAACAAAGCAGGTATTCCCACTGTCATGGAGGCTGCAGTCAAGTAGGGAGATCGGCTTTAAGCGAGTAAACACGTAAGTGACTCTGGTTACAAATCGGTTCATTTGTAGTGGAGTGCTATGAGAGAGAATGAAAGAGGAATCTGCTGTCGTTATGGAATGGTAGGAAAGGCCTCTCTAGAAGTGCCGTTTCCACTGAGGTCTGAAGGACGAGTGAGCGTTAGCTAGGAGACACTCCAGGTCAAGGGACAGGGTGTGTGAAAGTCCCAGGGCAGGAGAGCTTGGCCTTTAGCTGGTGACTCTCCAGGCAGTAAAGCCACTATCATTATTGGGTTGCCTTGTTACTTCTTCTTCCTTCATTAACGTTGCCCTGTGCTTGTATGGAATTACAAGCAGTTCCCTGAATATGCTCTCCTGTTTCATGCCTCAGTACTTTCCGTACATGCTGTTTCCTCTTTCTGGAATTCTCCTGCCCACCCCTAACTCTTCTTTCCAGGGTTAACTCAAGTGTTGCCTTCCCTGACTTTCTTCAGCAGACTAGGGTCCTTCTTTCTTTGAATACGGCTTTTTTTTTCTTTTTTTTTTAAGATTGGCCCTGAGCTAACATCTGTTGCCAATCTTCTTTTTTCTCTTTGTCTTCTTCTTCCCAAAGTCCCCCAGTACAGAGTTGTATATTTTAGTTCCTTGTGGTTGTGCTGTGTGGGATGCCACCTCAGCATGGCCTGATGAGCCATGGTCCGTGCCCGGGATCCGAACTGGCGAAACCCTGGCCTGCCAAAGTGGAGCATGGGAACTTAACCACTCGGCCCCTGAGTGCTTCGTGAACCTTGTGCATAGTTCTCTTATAGCAGCTACCACTCTTTATCTGTCTGACTGTTTCTCTCTTTGATAAACTTCTTGAGCATTGAGATTATAACTTTCATTTATATAAATCTAAGACCTACTATAGTAAGAACCAACACTTAGTAGACAGTGAGTATTTATTTAGTAAATGGTCAAGCATATTCATTTTAAAGACCTAAAGACCCAACCCCCATCCAATCCTTCCCTCCCTGCCACCGGGACCCCCCTTCTTACTCTCCACTAATTCTGGCTTTCTTCAGTGATTATATTTGGGAAACAACTGTGCAGATGTGACACAGGTGAAAGATGTTAAGAACATGTTATAATGATCTGGTAAACCAGTCTTTGGCAGTACGAAATAGCACTTAATTGATTGACTGAATTAGAGGATTTGTTTAAGGCATCCTGTCTTTATCTTTGTAAAGTGAATAGAAGATGAGTAATGGGGCCAGCCTGGTGGGGTAGTGGTTAAGTTCATGCACTCCACTTCAGCTGTCCAGGGTTCGCTGGTTCAGATCCCAGGGTCGTACCTAGCCCTAGCACTGCTCGTCAAGCCATGCTGTGGTGGCATCCCACGTAAAAGAGAGGAAGAGGGGCTGGCCAGGTTGCATAGTGGTTAAGTTCATGTGCTCCACTTCAGCAGCCTGGGGTTCATCAGTTCGGATCCCGGGCACGGACCAGTGCACTGCTTATCAAGCAATGCTGTGGCAGGCATCCCACATATAAAATAGAGGAGGATGGGCACAGTGTTAGCTCAGGGCCGATCTTCCTCAAAAAATAAAAATAAAATAGAGGAAGATTGGCACAGATGTTAGCTCAGGGCCAGTCTTCCTCACAAAATACAAGATAAGTAGCAACAAAGAACCAAGTTGTTCTTTCATTTTGATGTTACTGGTATTGACAGTTACTGTAAGTACTATCTTTTAAGGTGAGCATTATAATTTTCGCATTACTTAGGTATGTTTTAAGTCTTTTTAACCTCAATATCTTTTGACCTAGAAAAAAATATTTTTCTCTTATAGGAAACTGAATACAATATAAAAAGATTTTGAGCCTTAGTTGAAGCTGGGAAAAAGAACCTCTGGTTCAGAGATTTCTGTATACTGCTAATTCAGCCTTCTTCTGATGACTTTTTAAAAAACTTTTTTCTTTTAACAAAGTAATAAAATCTTAATTTTCATTACAATATTAATATACTTTTTTTTTCAGAGAGTAATGCCTTCTAGCTTCTTCCTGCTGTTGCGGTTTTTCTTGAGAATTGATGGGGTGCTTATCAGAATGAATGACACAAGACTTTACCATGAGGTATCTGTTCTCATTTATGACCATACTGATTGATGCTGGGCTGGGTCACGTTGTTTGCTTGTCAGTCTGAGAATCTGAAATTAACTGATGCTTTATGTTATATAGTGATCCTTCTAGCCTTTAAGATTGGGTGTTGCACATTCACTGTTGACTGCACAGTTATTGAAACATTGTATGTTCTTTTCCAAAAGTTCTGGTAGCTGAAAATATTTTCTAAAAGACACTTGGTGCAGGGGGCTGGTGAGGGGTCTGATGCATTGAAAAAAAAATCTCACATGTACTTAATCTGTGTTTAAGAAAACTGTCGCTTGGGGCCGGTCCTGTGGCCAAGTGGTTGGGTTTACGCACTCCGCTTCAGTGGCCCAGGGTTTCACTGGTTCGGATCCTGGGCGCGGACGAGGCACTGCTCATCAGGCCATGTTGAGGCGGTGTCCCACGTGCCACAACTAGAAGGACCCACAACAAAATATACAGCTATGTACTGGGGGCATTTGGGGAGAAAAAGCAGGAAAAAAAAGAGATTGGCAACCGTTGTTAGCTCAGGTGCCAATCTTTAAAAAAAATAAACAACTTTGTTTATAGTATGTAATGTAGTATGTATAGTATGGTAGTATATAATGTCCTGATATTAGAAATACCAATCACTTGGTTTCCTGAAATTTATATATATATACTTTAAGAGTATAATCTTGTGATTTTCCTTTTATTAAATAATATTTCACCAAAAAACAAATTATAATAAATTGCTTTCTAAAACCTAACTTTAAAAAGTCTTAAATGGGAAAGGTTGAAGTACCTAAAAAGTAATTTTAAGTAAGCAATTTGAAAAGAATTTTGTGGAAATGGGAGAGAACAAAATTTGTTCAGACTTTTTTTGGAGCATAAAAGTAGCCACCATTATGTAGGTAGATGATGACGTAGCTTAAGGAAAAGATGTAGTTCCAGACTTGAAGTAATATTAAAATCTCGCGTACGTCATTACAAACATTATTTTTTTCAAAGTAAAACCTTTGCTTGTGTTTTTCTTACACAGCAATTATTAAATCTGTTTACATATATGTCTCTGATATTACTGTGATTTATAGAGATTGGAATTAATCATTCAGAATTGTTGGTGAGAATTAGTTATCTCACTGTAGAATAAGATATTCTTGTCAGACTTCGAGCTGCTTTCACAATCTGTTCTAAAACGTAGGCAGTTCTGTTTAGTATGAAGGATTTTATAAGTCAATATAAATAAATTTATTGCAACCTTTTTTCTATTTTTAAACATAGGCTGACAAAAGTTACATGTTACGAGAATATACATCACGGGAGAGCAAGATTGCTAATTTAATGGTATGGTATTTAAATAGCAGTTTTTAGAAGTTGAATTTTAATGTTTCATTTTAAGTATGCTATCTCCCAGTATCCTACCCGTCCCCCCAAATCTACATCCCTAAATCCATTCATTTACCTAACAGTGCTCGAGAGGCTAAATCCTGCTGGAGCATAACTTTTCTGAACCTATCTCAGATACAAGAACAGTTAGAGTAGTTCCTAGCCATCATCCAGTCTGATTTCAACATTTTATTCTGGAAAAACTGAGTCCCAGAGGCGTGACTTATCCAGGTCACACAGCTGGTTGGTGGTAGAGCTGCAACTGTCACCAGTTGAGTATATTCCACTTATCACCCTGTCACCCTATAATTTCTTTCTACCCAGTCTCCTTTTTTCTTCCTAAAATTTAGCAATTCTGTACCATGACTTGTTTGTTTTGGCATAGTTTTCATTTATTTTTTGCTCCCCTGGGGTTTGTAAAGAGCTTCTGCAGGTCTGTGGGATTCTCTGATGGGTTGCTTAAAAAGTGATACCTTCTTACAAACTTGATGTACTTTTTTCACCACCTGCTTATTCCTGTCTGGGTATAAAGTATCTGTGTGTTAGAAAAGTTACTCAGTCTGTTGTTGACTACATGCTGGGCTCCTATTGAAGGCTAGTGCTTTCAAGGTACAAAAGCAACAGGAAAAGGGGATTAGATTAAGCTGTATTAAATTCTTAGGACATTTATGGGAGCATTATAAATAACCATACTGAATGATTCAGTAACAAGAGATGGCTGTTATTATTAGGAACACTTAATGATGCTCCTTCTATCTGTATATTACACCTCATTTTAAAATTGGCATGCTTTATGAATGCTGGAATCAGTGCAATGACTGAATGTGCTAATATGATTTATGTATTTCCTAGCATGTTTCACCTTCGCTCTTCACGGAACCTAATGAAATATCACAGTATTTACCGATAAAGGAAGCCGTTTGTGAGAAGCTAGTGTTTCCGGAAAGAATTCCAGAAAGGATTGATTCTAATCCTGCAGACTCACAAGACAGTACTCCTATGGAATAGAATGTGATGCAACATACGTTCACCGTGCACTCTTGACTGGAGACCCTGGCTATTTGGAGGGGGGTATTTTGTTATGAGAATTAATTGCCTTGTCTCTGTGCAGTTTTTCTGTAGCCTTCGAGGAAAAAAATAAAAAGATTGTTGCAGGCAGGTTCCACTCAACTGCTGTTTGTACTGTCTGTCTTCAAAGTCATATTCCAGACTTAAGTTTTCTGAAGTTAAATTCAGATTTCTAGATTATCGCAAAGTGGGACCTCACCAGTCGTGACGTGTGTGTCTCATGAGCAGTGGGCACAGTCTGCATCTGTCATGACACACTGTCCTCTGCCGTGAGGAGGTTCATTTGAATCACTGAATTGCAACACTTGTGACTTCGTAGGATTCTTGATTGTGCATGTTGATGTACTGGCTTTTTACCTTGGACTTTTTGATGTTTATTCGTATTTCTGGAGAGTCATGACTTGCCTCTTAGGAAATTGATCTCATACTAATGATCTTTACCGGGAAATTAAAAAAAAATTACCCCCAAAATTTAACTTAGCTTTTGAAGTTTAAAGAAAGTTTCAGACATAGAACCAAATTACCTAGGTCTTTCTTTGGAGCACATAAGGTATTATGTCCATGGAAACACGTGAACATGGTTTGCCCCTGAGAGGTAGGATGTCAGAGCTGTCCTTCCTCCCTCTTTAGGTGCTTTTTCTCATGTGTGGTTCTGCTTGTACTGGCATTTTTTACTTCCACCCTCCATGCAACCTCAGAGTGAAGAAATCCGTTGAATGTTGAATTTGGCATTGGTCCTAAAAAGTTTGAAGAGTTAGTGTGGATTGCTTTAAGCAAATGTTACATCCACCCCAAAGCAATCAGGTTAACTTTCTGCTTAAAGTATTTGAGAGGCAGCTGTGGTGGGAGAGAGCTTATTTTACAGCGGGAAAGCCAGTTTTTCCATTTTAAGATTAAGATACCTGGTTTTAACATTTCAGGGGGTCCAGTAAAATGTAATTAATTAGTATAAGACCTAGGTAGTACAGAAAGTACGCAAAAGTAAGTTTAAAATCCGTGTGGTTATTTTGATGATGACCCTTTAAACATTTTATATTCTTTTCTGCCTTTCTAAATAGTCTTCATAAAGTGAAAAGTAGTTATAAAGCACCAAGTAAGGAATTACTTGAAATGGATTTTTAAAAATAGTTTTTTACAGGGCAGGGGGAAAAAATCATCCCTTTTTTTCTGGTTTGAAATAACTGTTGTACTTATTTCCACTTGATGCATAAATCGTTGAATAAGAATATTTAATTGAAAGTATTAGCAAAGATCTTCAGGTATTAACCTGAAGATAAATTTTAATGAAACAAGTACAATTGGATATTCATCATTGCTCAGACTCTGGTATATCGTTGTGTGGTGGTGTTTAGCTAATTTTATTAGCTAAATTTGGTCATAAATGGTTTTGGTATTTGCCTTCTGCTGTGTCACCTGCAGGGCCTAGGAAATCAGGATTTTGTTGGCTTTAAGGAAATACGTGGCATGTTCACTGTATATTAAATATACTGTATTTAATGTTTTCTCTTAGGACAGAAAAGTGTATATATTGTCCTCAGCTTTCTGTTTTACTTTATTTGCCATTCAGATTTGAACAGAACAAACTCTTTGTTCATACAAATTATAAGAAATGAAAGACTTGTAAGAATATTCATTAGTTGAAGTTTCTGGGCAACATCATATATATTTTTAACTTGATTCCAATGTCTTAGTCCCTGAGTCAGTCTTCAATTACTTATTTTGAGAATCCATTGTTAAAAATTGTAGGGAATTAAAAGAATTGATGGCTAGGATGAATGTACTTCAGAAGACATTAGTTTATTCCTGTGGAGAATACCAAGAAAACCTGTACTTGCCCATTGCTAAATAAGACATGTACCAGTTTATATTTATTTGTCCTGAGTCTCTTTTTGTAAGAGGATAATAAACAATAAGGAATTACTGATCTATGTTTTGCTATTTCAGTTTTTCTTGAAGCTTAATTAAAGAATGGTTTGGTGTACCTTTCTCGTTTGTGCTTTGTGTTTTGAACTTGGTCAGTGTTGCAGCCTCGTTCTCCAGACAGATTATAAATGGAAATGGAAGAGAGAGTTCAGAGTATCATCTCCCAGTTTAGCTTTAGGCTCTGTTCTCCTCTCCCTCTGTCCTCCAGCACTTCTACGGATGTTTTAATTAGCCACTGTTTTCCGTATGTTGGGTTAATGTTCTCTTTTTCTGAAAATATAAATACCTGTCGTATGTATCATTCCATTTAGTTTTGAGTACTATGTGTCCAATACGGTGCTAGGTACAAGGGATTACAATAATGAATAGATATAGTGTATGTCTTCATGGGGGTAAAGTCTAATGGAGGAGCAAAGTAAAAATAATTACAAATTTTAATAAGTGCTGTGATGGAAATACACTGGTTTAAGAGAATGACAAAATCACCTTTAGTAGAGGAAGTCAGAGTTCTGCTTCTGAAGAGAATGTAGACAGCCTCAAGAGAATGTCACTCCTGACTTAACAAGGAGAAAAATCTGAGCAATCTACAAAGTTATAGCTTTTTACTGAATCCCAAAGATTGATAAACCCTCCAGCGGGAGATGGGACCTACAAATTGTGTCGTCTTAGAACCTGAGAGTAAGAGGTGGCCACTATACAAGCGGGTAAGAAAAAATTAGCTAAAATTTTAACAAATTCTTGAAGGCTAAGTGTGGGTAGTGCATCAGTTTGGAATAGCCAAGAGTCTCAAATCTGGGGACTTTAGACACACAAGTTCTTTCCCAAGGGCCTACACCAGGTGCTCACAAGAAACACTGGGGCAGGCAGGGGACCAGAAAGTCCCTGTCAGTGGCTCAGGCATGCCGGAGGTCATTGGCTGCTGCGGAGGGACAGGTATGAAACCCTGCCACTTCCCCCCAGGCTTCTCTTGAAGGATGCAAAAGCCTTCGGCTGCTAGGGGGAGGACCAGCAAATCATATCACTCCCAGGACCTGGGCAAAAATCCGTTATTTCTGGGGAGGAATAAAGGCAAAACCCATCTGCCTCTGGGGGAGCAGTAGGAAATGCTCTGCTTTCAGGACTCTGACAAAGAACCATTACTGCTAGAGAAGGAGTACGAGCAGATATCCTCTGACCTTGGAGGAGGAATAGGCAAACCTGGGCCTTATGATCCCACGTGGATAACAAAAAGAGTCTTCTCCCACTGCGGGATGGGTATGAAATTCACACAAGACCAACAACAGATTTAAGGCAGAATTTGGCTGCTACTGGGGAATGGGGCAGAAATGTGGAGAAAGCCACACCTCTAAAGGCCCAGGCACACAAAACCCGCCTGAGACTGCAGCTAGCAAGGTCAACTGAGAAAACCTTCCTGTGTCCACCATAAGCCTCACACTAGTAACAAAGACCACCAGTCTATCACTGGGGAAGTGGCACCAGTGTAGAGATAGACCCTCTGTGTGGTCACGGAGCCCTGAAAGTTGAGGGTGGGACTCAAAGAAAAATTCCACCTGCACTCCAGGTGCACTCTAAGGACAAGGTAAAAGAGTCAACCACTGAAGGAATTTGAAGCCTCTGGTGAACTAGATAACAGTAGCAAGAATGTAATCCAAACCCAGATGAACTCCTGTCTACACTGACACAACCCCCAAACTAATGGCCTGACAGCAAAAGTGTGTACCTTTCCAGGTAAAAACAATCCCCTTCCTTCTGTTATACACGTGTCTGGCATTCAATCAAAAGTCAACAGAACAAATTCAGAGATGACACAGAGGTTGGAACTATCAGAGAGGGACTTTAAAACAACTATGATTAATGTTAACATATATAGTGGAAAAGCATGAAAAAGATAGGGAACTTTGGCAGAGATTTGGATAGGAAAGAGTCAAATGGAAACATTAGAAATAGAAAACATTGAAGAGAATTCTTTCAGAAAACTTGACATAGCTGAAGAAAGAATCAGTGAACTTGGAAGAGAGTTCAATAAGAATTACCTAAATTGAGTTACAAAGAGATAAAAGTAGTGTAGGTGGGGAAAAGTAGAGCATCCAAGAACCATGTGACAAGATCAACTAGCCTGATGTCTGTAATTGGAGCCCATAAGAAGCAGAGACTGGAGCAAAAGAAGTATTGAAAGAGATAATGGCCAAGAATTTAACAAAGTTAATGAAACACAATATACCACAGACCCCAGAATTCCAGAAAACCTACATCAGAGTCAAAATGCTGAAGCCAAAGATAAGAGGAAAAATTTCATGGAGGCAGACAGTGGAAAAAGAAATATTACATAGAGAAGAAGAAACAACAGTATCAACAGACTTACCGTCAGAAGCTATACAAGCAAGGAGACAATGGAGCAAAGGGCCCAGCGTGAAAGCAGCTTAGACATTGTCACTCTGTCCTAACAAGTTAGCTGAACAAAGTGAAAAATCAACAATGCTTCTTGGATCCATCAGAGAAATCAGGTCACAGGGTAAACTGCTGCCCCCAAAATTGGAGAGAGAAGTGAATACAGAGAACCACAACTTATCAGAGAATAAACCTATGAGCAGAAACCTCCGTGCCAGGGTAGGAAAAGCTAAACTGTAATTGACAAATTGCTGGAGCTTAGTTTGGACAAGTCTGAGAGTTAAAAACTCCAAGGGCATCCAGTCATGGGGGTGAGGGGACTCCACCCTTTTGTGAGTTTTACTTCTAGGAGCTTGACCAGGTTCTCAGTGAAGATCAGAGAAAAATCCCCTGGGTTTCTGGCACGGGGAGGGGAAAAGGAAGCATTCTGGAATACACCAGAGCATTCTGTCCTCAGCGAGGCCTGGCCTCAGGAGACACCATTTTGCCAGAGCCTAGACTATTGTTTTTTCAGTCTACCCAACCCAGAGAAAGGGAAATATCCAGCTCCAGCCCAGTGTAGCCTTCTACACTGGGGAAAGGAAATATCCAGCTGCCACCCACTCTACCTATCCTGTCCCACCTGAGTTGGGGAGGGGGCCACACTGAGAAGCACATGTGAAAGTTCACAGTCCAGAGGCTCATTAAAAGATTGAGACCTTTTTATAGTTCATAGGATTATAGAATGCTTCCCATCCTCCCACCTCTTACCACCACATGACTAACGGCCTGTTTACTGTAGTTTCTTTCATCCAGTACATCATGTCAGGTCATCAAGAAAAAATAGGATATACTAAAAGGCAAAACAACAACAACAAGAACCAGCAAACCTGAAACTCCCCAGTTTGAAGACAGAGAGCAAGCAGCAGAACCAGACTCAGATATGGCGAGGATGTTGGAATTATCAGACTGGGAATTTAAAACAACTGATTAATATGTTAGGACTCTAATGGATAAAGTAGACAGCATACGAGAACAGATGGGCAATGTAAGCAGAGAGCTGGAAATCCTAAGAAAGAACCAAGAAGAAATGATGAAGATTAAAAACACTGCAACAGAGATGAAGAATGCCCTTCATGGGCTCATTAGTAGCCTGGACATGACTAAGGAAAGAATCTCTGAACTTGAGGCTATCTCAATAAAAACTTCCAAAACACAAAACCAACGAGAGAAAAAATGGACTGAAAAAAACCCAGAACAGAATATCCAAGAATAGTGGGACAACTATAAAATGTGTAACATATGCATAATGGGAATACTCCAGGAGAAGAAAGAGAAAAAGGAACAGAAGAAATATTTGAAGCAATAATGACTGAGAATTTCCCCAAATTAATGTCAGATACCAAACCATGGATCCAGGAAGTTCAGAGAACGCCAAGCAGGATAAATGCCAAACAAACACAAAAACTATACCTCAGCATATCATAAACTGCAGAAAATCAAAGACAAAGAAACAAAATCTTGAAATAAGCCAGAGGAAAAAAACACACCTTACCTCTAGAGGAGTAAAGATAAGTGTTACATCCAACTCCAGGAGCCAAGCAAGCAAGAAGAGAATGGAGCGAAATAGAGGAAGTGTTGAGAAGGAAAACCACCAAGCTAGAATTCTGCACCCTGTGAAATTATCCTTCAAAAGTGGAGAAATAAAGACTTCCTCAGACAAACAAATACTGAGGGAATTTTTTGTCAATAGACCTGCCTTGGAAGAAATGTTAAAAGTTCCTCAGAGAAAAGGAAAATTATATAGGTCAGAAACTTGGATCTACATAAAGAAAGGAAGAGTATCAGAGAAGGAATAGGTGACGGTAAAATAACTTATTTTTCTTATTCCTAATTGATCTAACAGGTAACAGTTTGTTCGAAATAAGAATAGCAACAATGCATTTGATTATGTATGCTTGTGTGTGTGTATATATATGTATTTATATATATACTCTCATACATCAGTGAAATGAATGTCAGCAATGATACAAGGGATGAGGAGGGGGCTTTAGGATTATTTTGTTATTACAATGTACTTACACTACCCATGAAGATGTATAGAATTATTTGTAAATGGACTTGGATTTGTTGTAAATGTATTTTGCGATCTCTATGGCAATGACTAAAAAGAGCTTAAGAAGTATAATTGATATGCTAAGAAAGGAGAGAAAATAGAATCATAGAAAATGCAGGGTTAAAACCATGAAAGGCAGAAAGAGTGGAAGACAAAAATAGGGACAAAGAAAAAGGGCAACAAATAAAAAACAGTAACAAATATGGCAGATATTAATCCAACCATACCAATACTCACTTTAAAGGTCAATGGTCTAAATATACCAATTAAAAGACAGAGATTGTCACAGTGGATCAAGAAACAAGACCCAACTATATATTATCTACAAGAAACCCACTTTAAATATAAAGACACATATAGATTAAAAGTAAATGGAGAACGATGTATCATCAAAAAACAGCAGGAGCAGCTATATTAATTTCAGACAGTGTTGACTTCAGACAAGGAAAGTTATCAAGGATAAAGAGGGGCATCACATAAAGACAAAGTGGTTAATCCTCCGAGAAGACATGACAGTCCTTAATGTGTATGTGCCTAACAAGAGAGGGTCAAAATACATGGGGCAAAACCTGATAAAACTGCAAGGAGAAATAGATGAATCCACTTTTATAGTTGGAGACTTCAACACCCTTCTAGCAGAAATGGACAGATCCAGCAGACAGAAAATCAGTAAGAACATAGCTGAACTCAACAGCACAATCAATCAACAGGATAAAAGTGAAATGTGCCACCTACTTCGTCTAACGGCAGTACTGCACACTTTCTTTCCAAGCTCACGTGGAACAGTCATCAAGAGAGAAAACATCTGGACCATAAAACATTCCTTAACAAATTCAAAAGAATAAAAATCATACAACATCTGCTCTCAGACCACACTGGAAATAAACTGGAAATCAGTAACAGAAAGATAACCAGAAAAATCTCCAAATATGTGGAGATTAAGCAACACACTTCTAAATAACTCATGGATCAAAGAGGAAATCTCAAGAAAAATTAGGAAATATTTTCAACAAAATGAAAACGGAACACAACTTATCATTTGCAGGATGCAGCAAAAGCAGTGCTTAGAGGAAATTCCTAGCATTGAATTCTTATAGTAGAAAAGAAGAAAGACCTAAAATCAAACATCAAAACTTCCAACTTTGGAAACTAGAAAAAGAAGAGAAGTTTAAATCCAAAATAAGCAGAAGAAAAGAAATACAAATATTAGAGCAGAAATCAATGAAATTGAAAACAGGAAATTGATAGAGAAAAATCAACAAAATCACAATCTGGTTCTCTGAGAAGACAATGGAATAAGTTCTATTCCCGATGAAAATACCTTTCAAAATGAAGGTGAAGTTAACACTTTTACAGGCAAACAGAAGCCAAGAAAATGTCCTGGCAGCAGAACTACTGAAAATCTGAGGCAGCAAGAAAATACCAGATGGAAACTTGATCACATGGAAATAAAGAGTGCTAGAAATTGTAAAAATGAAGATAAATATAAAGGACATTTTTTTCTTCTTTTAAACAGCTTTAATAGGTAACTATCTAAAGCTATCTAAAAATAGTAACACTGTGTTGTGAGGCTCACATCACATGCAGCGTTAAAATGTACAGGAAAAATAGCACAACGAGCTGGAGAGGAAATGGAAGCACACTTACGTCAGGCTCTTACATCGTAGGTGTCATGGCATAATATTATTGAAAGTAAATTGCGATAAATTTAAGATGTATGCTGTCAACTCTAGAACAATCACTTAAAAAAAGCACTAAAAGTAGTAGAGGAGGTAAAATGGAATCATAAAAACTACTTAATCCAAGAAAGGTGGGAAATAGGGAATAAAGAATAGATGGGACAAATATAAAACAACCAGCAAATAGTAGATTTAAATCTAACAATCTCATTAATTAAAAGTGAATGGCCTACAAACCTCAGGTAAAAGACAGAGATTCTTAGATTGAGTTAAAACATCAAGATCTAACAGCATGTTGCCTACGTGAAACTCACTTTAAACAGAAACACACAGATAGGTTAGAAGAACTGAAAAAGATGTCCCATGCAAACACCAATCCACAGAGAGCTGGATTTGCTATGTTAACATCAGACAAAGGAGACTCCGAGCGAGGAATATCACCACGCACATACAGGGAAATTTCCTAACGGTAAGCAGGTCAACTCAGTGAGAAGACAGCTGTCCCAGATGTGCGTGCACCTGGCAACAGAACTTCAGGATACTTGAGGCTAAGTGGTGGAACTGAAAGGAGAAGTAGATACATTTACAATTTGTGGTTGGAGCCTTCAACAGTTTTCTCTCAGTAATTGACAGAACAAATAGAAAATCAGTAAGCCTATGGAAGACTTGGAAATCACATCAATGAAGTTGGTCTAGTTGATATTCACAGAATAAACCACTCAACAACAGTAGAATGCACGTTGTTTTCAACTGCACACAGAACACTCACCAAGACAGAGAATATTCTGGGCCATAAAACAAACCTCAACAAATTTAAAAGACTTGAAATCATAGGAAGTATGTTCTCTGACCATAACCGAATTAGACTAGCAAAAACCAGTAACAGAAGGATATGTGGGAAATAACCTCTGATGAGAGAAATGAAGGAAGTCCTGAGTAAGTGGAGAGAAACACTGTGTTCATAGACTGAAAGACTCAAGATGTTAACATGCCGATTCTCCCCAGATTGATCTGCAGAGTCAATGAAATCCCATTCAAAATCCGAGCAGGCTTTTTCATCAGAAATTTATAAGACAATTCTAAAATGTATATGGAAATCCAAAAAGTCTAGAATAGCTAAAACGATTTTGAGAAAGAACAAAGTTGGAGGACTCATGACCCGATTTCAAGTCCTACTCTTGAGCTACAGTCATCAAGACTGTGTGGCAATTGTGTTAGGATAGACATACAGATTAATGCAACAGAGCAGTGAATCAAGAAACAGACCCGCACATACACGGCTGATTGATTCTGAACAAAGATGTGAAGGCAATTCAAGAGAGAAAGGGTAGTCTTTTCAACAAATGGTCCTGGAACAATTAGACATCCACAGGCAGAAAAAATGAATCTTGAACCTGACCTTACGCTATATACAAAATTTAGCGCAAATGAATCATAGACCTCAATGTAAAACCTAAAATCATAAAAATTGTGCAAGTAAACAAGAAAAAATCTTAGTGCCTTTGAGTAGGCAAATATTTCTTCAATAAAACACGAAAAGCGCTAAACATAAGAGAAATAAAGGATAAAATGGCCTTCATTAAAATGAAAAACTTTTACTCTGAGAGACACTGTTAAGAACATTAAAAGATAAGGCACAGACTGGGAGAAAATTTTTGCAAGACGTATATCTGATAAAAGACTTGATTCCAGAATATGCAAAGAACCCTTGCCGTTCAATAATAAAACAAGTAACTCAATTTTAAAGAGGGCGAAAGTTGTAGATGGTAAATGAGCACATGAAAAGTTGCTCCAAGTCATCAGTTATTAGGCAAATGCAAATTAAAGCTTCAGTGAGAAGCCACTAAACCTATTACAATAGCTAAAATTTAAAAATCTGACCATATGAATTGGCAGTGAGGAGCTCAAAGAACCAGAATCTCCGACATCACTGGTGAGAATGTGAAATAGTTCAACCACTTTGGAAAACAGTGTGGTGGTTTGTTATAAAGATAAACTTTCACTTACCAGTCAACCCAGCAATCCTACTCCTAGATTAGTAAAATACACATCCACACAAAGGCATATACATGAATGTTCATAACTTTATTCACAATTGTTAAAAACTGGAAACAATCCAGATGTCCAGATAAAAAAATTGTGGTAGCTCCTTACTACTCAGCAATAAAATGAAACTAACTATTACTACATGCAACTATATGGATGAATCTCAAAAGCCTTATGCTAAGGGAAGGAAGCCAGACATGGAAGACTACACACTGTATGATTTCATTTTTCATCTTTTGAGGAAGATTAGCCCTGAGCTAACATCTGCCACCAATCCTCCTCTTGTTTTTGCTGAGGAAGACTGGCCCCGAGCTAACATCTGTGCCCATCTTCCTCCACTTTATATGTGGGATGCCTGCCACAGCATGGATTGACAAGTGGTGCATAGGTCCACACCTTGGATCTGAACCAGTGAACCCAGGGCCACCAGAGTGGAATGTGTGAACTTAACTGCTGCACCACTGGGCCGGCCCCAATACTGTATGATTTCATTTTATAGCTGTATTAGGGTTCTCCAGAGAAACAGAACAAATAAGAGAGTACATATATATTTATTATATACATCTATATAGAATTTGAATATACGTGAGCTGGATTATAAGAAATCGGTTCTTGCAGTTACGGAGGCTGAGAAGTCCCCAGATCTGCAGTCCAGCAAGATGGAGACCTGGCAGAGTCAATATTGTAAATCACAATCTGAAACCCAGCAGGCTTGAGCCCCAAGAAGGGCCAATGTTTCAGTTCAAATCCAAAGGTAGGAAAAGACCTCTGTCCCAGATCAAGGCAGTCAGGCAGGAGAAGTTCTCTCTTACTCTCGCGAGGGTCAGGCTTTTTGCTCTATTCAGGCCTTCAGCTGATTGGATGAGGCCCACCCACACTGTAGAGGGCCAGCTGCTTTACTCAGTCTACCAATTCAAAGGTTAATCTCATCCAGAAACACCCTCACAGACACATTCAGAATAACGTTTGACCCAATGTCTGGCACCCTGTGGCTCAGTCAAGTTGACATATGACATCACTATCACAATAACATTCTGGAAAAGGAAAAACTGTTGGGCAGAAATGTCAGTGGTTGCAAGAGAAGGGGAAATTATTGAACACAAAGGGATATGAAGGAAATTTGGGGGCGGTGATGGAATATGCTATATTTCTATGTGGTGGTGATTATATGACCATCTATATTTGTCAGAACTCATTGAATTGTACACATAAAAAGGGTGAATTTCCTCATATGTAATTATACTTCAATAAACATGAGTTAAAAAACGAAAAGAATTGGAGGAGCAATTTAAAAAAGAAGAGGTAGGCTGGGAACTATTCTGAGGATATGGCATTTAAGCTGAAACCGGAAGTATGAAAATAATTTAGCCATGTGGTTTGTTTGGGGTGGGAAGAGCTTTCTAAGAGAGGAACAGCATGAGAACAGTCCTCAAGGTGGGAAAGGATGCCACATTCGTGGAAGTGGAGAGAGACCAGGGTTGCCTTATCACAAGATGAGATCGAAGAGACTGGCCGAGGCCAGATTATGAGGGGTTTGTAGTCCATATTTAGGGAGGATAGATTTTGATGCAATGAGAAACAATGAGAAGTTAAGGATGGTGCAAGTGATCTGACTTACATCTTAAATTCACTTTAGCTGTGATGTGGAGAATGGGTTGAGGTGTTAGGAGGAGAAGCAGAGACTCAGTTTAGGATGCTGTCTCAGTAGACGGGGTGAGCAAGATGCAGCAGTGCATATGAAGAAAACTGGACTCAAAATAGATTTTGAAGTTTGAATTTTTTGGGTTTTCTGATAAATTCAACATGAGGAATGAAGAAAACGGAGGGATGACGGAGCATATTTAGATTTTTGTCTTGACCAAGTAGGAAGATATTGGTGCTGCATAAACTGATGGGGACAGAAAGGGGGGACAAGTTTACAGGAATGAAAGTTCTGTTTGACACGTTAGGTCTGGAATGCCTATGAGACATCCTAAAGGACATTTTTCTCTTAAAGATTGGCCCTGAGCTAACATCTGTTGCCAATCTTCTTCTTTTTTCCTTCTTCTCCCCAAAGCCCCCTGGTACATAGTTGTATGTTCTAGTCATAGGTGCCTCTGGTTGTGGCATGTGGGACGCCGCCTCAGCATGGCCTGATGAGCGGTGCCATGTCCGCGCCCAGGATCCGAATCTTCGAATCCCTGGGCCGCTGAAGCGGAATGTGCGAACTTAACCACTCGGCCACGGGGCCGGCCCCTAAAGGACGTGTTTAATGTGTGGTCAATGGGTAACAGTATCTGTACCTCAAAAGATGTCTGAGCTAAAGAAAGAAATTGGGGGTTATCACCGATACGGATAACATTTAAAGTTTCAGCAGTGAAGGAGATGACATTGAGAACTTGTTAAGGAAATGGAGAAGGCCTTGGAGGGATCTCCGAGCAACACTTGGAGATCAGGGGAGGAAGAAGAGCCAGTAAGCAGGTAGAAGCCCGAGGATCGCAGTGTCAGAGAAGCCAAGCGAAGAGCACAGTGTTCAAAGCGGGGTGTTGTCATCTGTGCTGAATGCTGGTGAAGGAACCAGTGAGAGGACAGATTCCATTGGCAGCAGGGGATTTTTGCTGATTTTGATATAATTTGGGGGAGTGGTGATGACGGAACCAGACTGGACTGTGAAAATCAAATGTGGAGATAGGTCTTTCAACAAAACTGCTTTCAAAGAAATAGGCAGGTACTGGGGTGTTGTGGGGACAGTCACGTCCGTGGGAATCGTCCAGTAATCACGTTGGTGGTTCAGGAGAGGGGACGACCAGCGGAGCAATCAGTACTATTGCCAATAAGGTGATTTAGAGCCCCTGTTTCCTAATCGTGTGTCAGTCACTCCTCACAGTAACTTCGTAAAGAATTGTTAAGTCTGTCAGAACAAGTTTCCAGGTAACACTGGTTCCAGAAGCCAGAAATAATCTGGTTTCTTTCTTTACATGCTTAACCATGAAACTTTTCTCAGGGATTTACAAAACACCGAATCTTCTCCCCGGTCATTCCCGTGAGCACACACTCGGTTGACCCGAGGATGTGAGGCCTGTTCTGCTTTGGGGCTTTATTGAGTGGCCTTATAACTACAGGGTCAGGCGGGGCTTGTGGAAATTAGGCCTGTACTGGCGTAGCCGCCAGTAAACGTCTTCAGGTGTGTGGGTTTTCCTACTTGTGACGTATTCAGGGTGCTGGCAGGGAAAGCACTCGTGTGGGTCTGAAGGCTGCACAGCGACAGGCCTCTCTGTGTGGGTGTGACACCTGGATCCGTCAGACACAGAAATAAAAGCCCCTTACAGCAAACCCCACCCCACCTGGACCCGGGTTCCTCCCAGCATGCCCTGAGACGGGCACGAGGTGGCAGGTGGTACGGGAGGTGATCTCAGGAGGAACAAGTTAGAAAGTGGGGAGAAGGAGATAAGGGGGAGAAGGCACATGGGTGTGGTAATGAACGAGCGGCGGCTGCTGTGGTCGACTGGGGCTCCATCTTGCTGGAGACTTCTGAGGAACTCTGTGGGACATGCCTCAGGTGGTCCCACCAGAGGAGGGCAAGGCTGGGCTATTCATACCCCCATCCTAGTGGGCGTGGCTCCAGGATGATGGCTCCCTCTTAACTCGCACCCCCAACACACACACACACACGCACACACGCACACACAAGGAGAGGTTTGAGGAGAGATGCTCTCGGCGTGCCAGGACGTCCACCACAGGTAGAGCTGGGTTCACGTCGGTGACGGGATATGAGGTGGGGCATCCACAGCCCTTGTCACAAACCCCAAAATTCATGCATTGCATAGTCACCCCCTGCAGTGAGGACTGGAAGCGTCTTGTTCTTATCCCCAGTGCTGTGCACTCCTGAACTGAAACGGTTCCTGTGGTCCCTGTCCACATCGCTGTTCTTTTTTCAGCCAGCTGTATTGCAATTAACAAAGGAGAATAGCCGAAGAGTGGTAGTTCGACATCAAACTATTACACTTCAGCTCCATTTCCTACCTTTATTTTATTTCTGTTTCTTTTTTTTTTCCTGTGAGGAAGATGGTCCCTGAGCTAACATCTGTGCCAGTCTTCCTCCACTTTGTATATAGGCCGCCGCCACAGCCTGTCTTGATGAGTGGCGTGTAGGTCCACCCCCAGGATCCAACCTGGGAACCCCGGGTGCCAAAGCGGAGTGCCTGAACTTAACCACCATGCTGCCACTGGGCTGGCCTCGCTTTCCTACCTTTAGATGATCATGCCTCTCCCCAAAGGAATTTGGGAAAAATTATCAAAACTCTTGCACCATCACTAAATCAAGTGAACACACAAAGCAATCCAGGGCTTGGAGATTCAGGAAGCCAGTGAGTGTGTTTCCCCCAAGCCTGGGGTTCTCAACCACAGATCCGTAGCCAAGGGCTGAACTGCCGGGCTACATGACCCCCTGGAACTGCAGGCAACTTTTCTGCATGTGGCATATGGACAGAGGCTCTATGCAATCATATTTTCAAAAAGGTCTATGACGCCAAACTAGAATAAGAACCACAATCCTGACCGGCTCAGCAAGGGCCCCTTCGCTACTTCACTTCTTTACTTCAGGTGGAAGATTCAAGAAAAGGCAAGAATACCCACTGGATGTAGAGAGGAGGTCTGGCTGCCCAGACAAATCCCCACGGGGTGGCATAACCCCGAGAAGTCCTCCCTAGTTCAGCCTCTTGGCTTCGTAGGTCAGGGTCTGACTTGTGACCACTCAGGCGGCTGACATCTTCCCAGGAGCAGTAGATTATAATGGAGAAGGTTGCTCAGTAAGCAAGAACCAGAGCAAAAGAATAAAGCTCAGGATTTGCAAGGTCGGTGGCCCCAGGCTCTCACAATTGTGATAGGGCTGTGCCTGGCTCAGGTGGCGCCAAGCCCCAGAACCGCATCTTACCTGGTCTGTGCAAACTGGACTGGGCCCACGGTACCTGCGACCCTCCCTTCCCACCTCCGGGATTAACTAGTCTGAGGAATCAGCTTTCCTTCCCTCCTCTTTCTTTTTCCTCTCCAGACACATCAGGATATTCAATCTTGATATCATAAGGTCTTTTAGGCCCTTTTCTTTAAAATCACCAAGAACGCATATCTCCGCTCAGATTATTTCTGTCATAATTTCACACATTAACGCTCAGACGTGCTTTGTATTCCCTGGGGCCACCTCCCCATAGCTCCCTAAACACAGACTTCTTAGAGACTCTAAAAGCTGTTTTGTTTTTAGCTCTCTCTGAGGGGAGGGTGACATTTGACAAGGCACATGTAGAATTTCCTCTGAAATCTGCCTGCTTGTCCACCCGGGCAAAACAGATGTACAGAAGGGCCGTGCAGAAGCGCCCCAAGCCTAGAGGTGGCCCGCTGCCACATCGCACAGGTGGGTGAGGAGAACGGCTGGCAGCAGCCTTCTGGGCAGTGACTGGAGTACATACTTAGCACCCACTATGGTGCTACATTTACCTATTTATTTAGCACCTACTGTGTCCCAGGCACTGTGCTTGGTGCTGGAGATGCAAAGACAAGTAAGACAGAGCCCCTGCCCCATGGGGACCTGCATGTGAATGGGGGGAACAGCGTATGAACAAATGGAGCATATCGTCTTAAGTGTTAACACTGAGGTAAGACTAAGGTGGCCCGGGAGCTCTGTGTTGGGGGAAGAGAAGGGACAGGGATGGGAACAGAGTAGGAGTTTTCCAGGAGGCCAAGGTGGGAGCACAATGAGTTCAGGAACTATGTCTCTTGTGCTGGGAGGCTGGGGTGTGTGAGAAAAGGGAAGGCAGACGAGTCCAAAAACGCAGGTGTGTGCCGTTGAGAAGTCAGCCACACTTATCTGTAGATGGAGGTGACCATGTGCATGAGCCTCCTGGGCTGCGGAAACAAATCATCACAAACTTGGTGGCTCGAAACACCAGAAATTCCTTCTCTCTTAGTTCTGGGGGCCAGAAAGGCTGAACTCAAGGTGTGGGCGGGGCTGTGCTCCCTCCAGAGGCTCTAGGAGAGAATTCTTTGCTTCCTATTCCAGCTCCTAGTGGTCTCCAGCTCTCCTCAGCATGCGGCTGCATCGTTGCCATCTCTGCTCATGCTACCTTCTCCTCTTCTGTCCGTGTCACATCTCCCTCGGCCTCCCTCTTATAAGGACACATAGGACTGCATTTAGGGCCCACCTGGGTAAACCAGGATAATCTTCTATCTCAAGATTCTTAAAGTAATCACATTAGCAAAATCCTCTTTGCCATATAAGATAACAGTCACAGAAATTCCAGAAATTAGGACATGGACATCTATCTCATGGGGGATACTTCTTAGTTTACCATATTGTGGGAGATTTTAAGCAGGGCACCAACCCAGTCAAACTTAGGTTTACAAAGATCCTTCAGGGGATGGTGTGGTCCAGTCAGAAAGAACCCTCCGAAGACATTTATTAACCCTAACTTGAAGTAGCATGGTGGAACAGCGGACAGAAGGAAGCCAGGCAAATCACTGAATCTCCCCAGGGTGGCAGCCTGCTGGCCAGGAGAGGGGCAGGAGTTAGACCGCTTAATTAGGGACTCAGAAACCAGAGGAAGTCATTTTATCTTTGCATCCTCTATTTCCTCTGCTAGGAAAGCTGGATTATCACAGTGTCTACCTTTTGGGGTTGCTGAGAAGGAAACACTCAGCAGGACACATGAAAGGTGATCGGCAGGTGAGCAGTACTCAGCAAAACCCACTCTGATTACGACTGAGATTCTGCTATCAGGCTCCTGAGCAGAATGACTGGGAAACCAGGAGGTGGGGCATATTTCACCCACTGGCCTCTGACCTGCTGGTGGAACTGGTCACCTGAAAGATAGACATTGTCTGTGCTGCGCTGAAGGAGTTCTGGTTCTTAGAGGGGTGGTTTAGTCATATTCAAATGCAGAAATCACCTAAAAGTCATGTTGCCTTAGACTAGCAGCACTTGCCAATGACTTGACACCCTAAATTGAGAAATATTTAGCAGGAACAATGCATTTTTAATTTTAATGTGTAACATTTCAAGTCAATCGGTACGCACTAGTTGAGCAATTATGTGCCGAGCACGATGCTTGAACCATTGTGCCAGGAGACCAGGCTGGAAAGGCAGTTCCAGGCCATTAAAGGGGACTTGAGCGCCACTAGGGTCTTCCGACTTGATGGTGAAGGCGGGGTAGGCTCCCGAGTGAGGGGCGTTGCCCGATGAAAATGGCCCTCGAAGGTGATCAGAGCTGTGGCCGTGGCAGGAGGGATTTGAGGCAGAACCAATAAAAAGGCAGGGCGGCCGTCTAGAAGGCTGGCGGAGTTTCCACCTGTGAGGAGACTCGACTGGACTGGAGGGATGCAGGGGGAGGAGACAGACCTGGAGGAAACCTTCCTGCAGTGAGTGTGTTGATAAGGGTGGTTCCAAAGACAGCGAGGGAGCAGTACCAACACGAGGGGAGGACTGCGAGAGACTGGCAGGTGGGCAGAGTGAGGACCGTGCAGCAGGAGCCGCTGGGGTTTCTTGCCCTCGTGGGGCGGGGTCAGGGCAGCCGTGCTCACCTCGGGAAGCGTGAGTCACCACCGCAGAATGAAGACCGCAGCCTGCAGGGAGTTTGGGAGTCCCTGGAGAGGATCAGGCTCTACCCCTACTATCCTGGGAGAAAACCCAGCGTTTCGTGTTAAATTTTAAAAGGAGAAGCTGCAGGGCCATGATGGGGTCCACAGAGCTGTCAAGACAACCAGAGGGGAGCGGCCCCAAGGGCAGGAGAGCTGGCAGGGGCCGCCGATGAGGCCTCGGAGGGGCGGCTCTGACGAGGGCGGGTGGGAAGAGGCGTGACTGGTGCTCTGGGTCCTTACATGGTGGGTGGTGGAGGCCAGAGCGCACGCCGGCTGACCTGCCAGCAGGGGATAGGTCCTGAGCACCCGAGCCGAGCCCCAGCGGACAGAGGAAGCACGCGCCGCTGCGCTCCCGCGCTGGCCCCAACACCTCCCTGGTCGCTGTGACAACTGTTTCCTTCCTTAGCACAGGCCTCGCCAGACGAAGCTGTTTGCTCAAAACCCGCCAGGCCAGCTGCCACTCTGTGATCCCAACTTCTGCATCCTCCCCTCCCTCCCTCTCGTCCTTCCTTCCTTCTCTGTCTTTCTCTTTCCCCTTTCCTCGCCATCTTTCTTTCTCTTTAAAAATAATTATTTATTGAGATGAAATTTGCATTACATAAAATTAACCATTTCGAAGGCAACAATTCAGTTGCGTTCAGTACATTCACAATATTGTGCAACCACCACTTCTATCTAGTTCCAAAACATTTTCATCCCTCTCAAGGAAAACCCTCACCATTAACCAGTTTCTCTCCTTTCTCCCTTTCCCCTTTCCCCTGGCAACCACCAATCTGCTCTCTGCTTCCATGGATTTATCTAATATGGATATTTCATATAGATGGAATCACACAATCTGTAACCTTTTGTGTCTATATTTATTTTTGAATAGCAGGTACATTGGAAAGGTTCATAACTGAAGAGTTGGTACAAGACACGTAGTGAAAGTTCTCTGCCTCATGGTCACCTAGTTTCCCTCCCTGCAGGTAAAGAATAACCCTGGTATTTTTTCTGTTTAGTTATTCTTGTTTTAATTTTTCTATCCTTCCAGATATATTTCATGCATATAAAAGCAAATCTACATATGTACACACAAATATGTCTATCATCTATCTATCTCTATGTATCTGTCATCTATCTTCTCCTACACTCTTGGGACCTGATTTTTTTTCTCCTAACAATATATCTTGGAGAGAGTTTCATATCAATATATAAAGAACTTCCTCATTCTTCTCTTTAAATGACTGTTTAGCATTCTCGTGAATGGATGTATCATAATTTATTTAACCATTCCTCCCATTGGTGGACTTTTAGGTTGCTTCCAATCTTTTGTTATTGGAAACAATGTCACAATGAATCACCTTGTACATGGGCCAATGTGCACATGTGCAAATGTGTCTGTAGATAAATTAGGAGTCTAATATTCTGGGTTCAAACTTGGACACGTAGGGCAAGATAAGAGTGGATACCTGTTATATTATACAACAAATAACATTCATGGATTGGGAAACATGTATTAGGCACTGTGCTAGGCATTTTTTAAGTGGCTTTACTGCAATATAATTCATATACCATAAGATTCACTTATTTAAGTGTATAATTCAATGATTTTTACTATATTCACAGAATTATACTACAATCACCACAATTGATTTTAGAACATTTCATCACCCCAAAAAGAAACTCTGTACCCATTAGCCATCACTCCCCATTCCCTTCTGCCCCCAACTCCTGGCAACCACTACTCTACTTTTCATCTTTATGGATTTGCCCATTCTGGACATTTCATATAAATGAAAAAATACAACATATCATTTTATATCTGGCTTCTTTCACTTAGCATAATGTTTTCAAGGTTCATCCATGTTGTAGCATGTATCAGCACTTCATTCCTTTTAATTGCAGAATAACATTCCACTGTATGTATGTATCACATTTTATTTATTGATTCATCAGTTGATGACCATTTGAGTTGTTGCCGCTTTTTGGTTCTTATGAATGCTGCTGCTATGGACAACTACATACAAGTTTTTGTGTGGATGTATCGTTTTGTTTCTCTTGGGTAAATGCCTAAAAGTAGAATTACTGAGTCATGTGGTAACTCTATTTTTAAACTTTTGTGCAATTGCCAAACTGTTTTCCAAAGTGGCTGCCCTATTTTACGTTCCCACCAGCAGTGTATGAGGGTTCCAATTTCTCCATATCTTCAAAAACGCTTGTTATTATTATCTGTTTCATCACAGCCATCTTAGTGGACGTGAAGTTTTATCTCCTTGTGGTTTTGACTTGCATTTCCTTGATGACAAATGATGTTGAATATCTTTTCATGTGCTTATTGGCCATTTGTGTATCTTTTTTAGACAAAAGTCCATACAGAGTCTCTTGTCCATTTGAAAAATTGGGTTTTTTAAAATTATTGAGTTGTCTTTGCACCTTTTAGATATAAGTCCCTTATTAGATTGATGATTTTCAAGTATTTTCTCCCATCCTGTGGCTTCTTTTTTCCACTTTCTTGGTGTCTTTTGAGCATAAAAGTTTTTCATTTTGATGAACGTCAATTTTTTTTTTCTTTTGTTACTTGTGTTCTTGGTGTCATAGCTCAGAGGGCTTTGACTAACCCAAGGTCATGAAGAGTTATTCTTATATTTTCTTCTAAGAGTTTATAGTTTTAGCTCTTATATTGAAGTCTATGATCCATTTTGATCTAATTTTTGCTTCTGGTGTGAGGAGAGGTCCAACTTCATCCTTTTGTATGTGGATATCCAGATGTCCTAGTACCATTTGTTGAAAAGATATACTAAGTATTTTATACTGATTATCTCATTTACTCCCCAAAAAATCCTGAGTAGGTATTATTATTATTCTTTTGTTGCTAATGAAGAAATCAAGTCTTAGAATGATTAGATAACTTGCCCATGGTCGCACAAGTAACAAATGGAGGAGCCTAGATTTAAACCCACATCTTTCTGACACCAGGGACTACGCTACGTTTTACAAATTGTAAAGCACAGTAGAAGTGTGTTGTTGAAACACTGAAAGGATTAAGCTTTCCAAAGGTGAACGTGTAAAGAGAGAAAACAGAGGGGGGACAACCTGGCCTTGTGAAACACCCACTTTATGGTGGGAAAAAGAAATGAAGGTAGAGAAGGACTGGTTATTTCTGTGGGTCCATGAGACCAGGGGTTCTCAAACTTGTGGATTTCATAGGCGTGGTGTGCACAGTACGACAACTGATATCATGACCTTTCTGTCCATACCATGTATGCAACTCACACAAATACTGGGTCAAGGCACCATGAACAGAGTTGTGGAAGACCACAAATATTTAATCTTGCTAAGAATATTATTAAAAACCTACCTTTTTCTATCATTATCAATTAAAAAACTCATCAGTAATTACAGAAAAAAGAACAGCTCTTCCCAAGGAGTGTGTGTATTATACCAATACATACACAACATGCATTATCATATGCTGTATATTAAATATTTCTTAAGCACTGACATGCCATGTAGGTACTGTTTTGTTTCAGTCTTTTTTCATTTCACTGCTCAAATGGTCAAACCTCATCACAGACTGGCATCTATGACTTTATCCACTCTGAGAGCAGAAGCTGTGTATTTCTTTACCGGCACATAGCACTCAATAAATATTTTTCGAGTGAATAATAAGACTCATTAAAAGAATGAACCAGCAACCCCGAGGACAAAGGGAGGAGAAAGTTAGTTTTAAGATATTCATGCACAATGTTCCTCAAACCTTCCAAAACGACTTGCATAGCAGTAGAACTAGTAAAATTGGGCTCCAGCGCAAATTCTACTATTCTGCCTCCCTCCCTTTTTCTTATGGGTCCTTCAATCAACTCCAAGTGCTTCCTTCCTCTTTCCAGCAGGAGAGGAGGTTGGTCTCTAGAGCTCTTTGAAGGCAGGCATGATGTCTGTTTAGTTCTGCGTTTGCATGTCAAACACCTGGCAGTGTTCACAGTATGTAGTAGGTTCTCAGTAAACGTGGAAGGAACAGATGACCATGCGAGGTTAAGTCAAAGGGGGAGACGGAGTAAGAGGACACGCTCCAATCCTGCAGGAGGCAGCCACCTCTCCCTCCTGCCTCAGGCTGAGATTCTGCATGAAGAGCCTTGCTGTACACGCTGCTCTCTGGGCCCCGGGCTTGTCATCTTGTGCTTCGGACCATTTCATCACTAGTAGAACATACAGCTTGTGCGCTGACACTTTGGCAGCAGGCTTGTTTTTCTCCTATTTTAAAATAGAAAATCCTCCTTGCACTTTTACATCCTGAACTGATCTAGCCTCTCCCCTTAGGCAACCCAAGTCCTTGCACTGGGCCCCTGAGACACAGGTGTGCCCCGAAGATTTGTGGGGCCTGGGAAACAGCACAAACGAAAGTCCATATGTCTAAATATTTAAAAGTTATAAATCCAGCTAAACAATTGTTAATAAATTGTGTTAGATCCTCCTACCTTAACAAGTACGTGTAAAGTTATGCCTTTAACGACTGAAAATTAGCAAAATATCAAAGATGACTGAACTCAATTATTATCACAAAATTAGAATATATTATCATAACAATATAAATTCAATTTCAAAATAAAATAATTTTTCATGTTTTCAAGAGTTATTTTTTAAAAAATATTCAAAATCATCCACAACAGTTAAAGGAAGAAATATAATTTATAATTAACAGATGTTAAAAAATTAGATTTCAAGTATTTAAATAAACTTGAAGCTTTTTACTTGAGTTTTGAAAATGTAGTGAAATCTTATTTTTATAAAAAAGCTATTTGTGACTCTAGTGTCCAATGCCTTAGATTCAGTATCATGTTTCATGTGTGTTATGCCTAGAGCCACACATATTCACATTTAAGAGTGATATGAATTGTTCAGTATCACAAAGTTTCCTCAGCCTCCATGTGAGCAGTCGCAAATGGTACGTCATCCTAGAAGCCTCTGCTGCGTTCAAGGAGTCCTCGTGGAGGGATGTGACAGTGCACCTGCCTCTCCCGCTCCCTCAGTGCTTCCACTGCTCGCATCCCACTGGCACCCTGGAGCCGTGTCTGTCCGCACTGTTAGCAGCACAACCTACAACCTTCACAGCATTTGGATGTCGTTGCCTTTGTTCTGGGGACACAGGGCAGGAGACCTGAAGAAGCAGGTCCCAGGGGCCCAAACAGTGTTATTTGGGAGAGGTGGTGTCCCAGCCTGGGGCATGAGACCCATGAGCATTGGAGAAGCCATGCCCTCTTTAGTCCATGTGCCTTGTGTTTGTGGTCTGCAGCCTGTCCTAAAGCACGGGCCACCAGCAGAGCTCCCTCAGCCCGGCACACAGAGAAATACTGCTCTTAGGCATGAGGTGAGATTACAGGTGTTACCAAACCAGGTTCATTTTTGCCTGTCACCCAGAAAGCCAAACACCGAGACGACAAGGTTGCAGCAGAGTTTACTCACAAGGCAGCCATGCGAGGAAGCGAGAGCATGAGCCTCAACTTCGCTTCTCTGAAAATAGGGACTCAGGGATATTTATGGGATAGGAGGCAAGGTGGTCTGAAATGTGGAGAGAGGTGGTTGGAAGTGAGGAGAGGTGAGGTAATTGATGATTTGCGCAAGCGTAGTCAGACTCCATGCCTCTTCACAGGACGCATGTTCACAAAATGGCAGCTTGAACGTGATCTGAGGGTGGAGTTTTTAGCCTCTTGACATCAAAAGGTTGCTTATCAGACATCTGTGTTGGCCCAGTTGATGAGTTGGTGGTCTTAGCCAGTCTGAAGTGGACAAGGAGTTCTAATTCCTGAAAAACAGCTCACACACCCATTACCATGGTAACCCAGGCCCCAGGTGTTATCTATAGAAGCCTAGTAGGAGTCAGATAGCATATTGCCTAAACAGTACAGTTAACAATGGGCAGGTTAAACAGCTAAAGGCTATAACCAGTAATTTCAAAAAGGAAAAAACTTTAGTACCTAGATACTTAATCATCAGTGGTTGTTTGATGGTTTTGATCCCCCATGTTCTTTGGTCATTCCTCATTCTTGAGGGATTTGGGGCAATGACCAATCTAGCTATTTCCTGCTGAATTGGGGCATAGATCTGGGTTAAAGGAATGAAATTGTTTAGCATCCATTTGGAAATATTCTCTTGTTCCCAGCTTCATGTTGACATTTTTGTATTATTAGAATTTTGTATCTTGCTCCACATCTAAAACATCTCAAAAACACATTTTATAATCAAGTGTCTGACAAGAAGGATAAGAAGTATAGACAACCCAAATTTTAACAGCCCCTGAAAAATAGACCTAATCCCAGTGGGGCCTCCATCTGATCTCCAGGTGGGGCAGACATCTGGTCTCAGTTCCTGATAGTCTTTTGTTTTACTGGATATGCATCAGAGACCAGAGCAACGGCCCATACCCTGATCTTTCAGTTGTCATAGATGCTGGCCATCAGCACAGACTCTCTGCCTGGGGGTCATCACAGTCCTAAGGAACCCAAAAGAACAAAGTTATCAACTTATAGCAGCTGAGAGGGTCCATAAAATCTACAGAGCATGTCTGGGTTAGTTAATCAGAGGTTGTTCAAAGTTACAACATCGTTTCTTTTTTACAATACGGCTTCCCTTGTGTCAACCTTGTGTTGACTGGTATCAATCCCCCCTTTTGTTGTTCATCTTCAATCTTGAGGGATTAGCCTGCTGATGAGGGGCTAGGTTGTTCCATCACATTGGACCAGTCTCTTAGTAAGACAGTGATGCAGGTGGGCCCCCAGAGTTCAGCCTGTAATGTGTAAGCAAATAACCAAGTATTTAATAAGAAGTATTTCTAGAGAGACAAAAAGAAAAACAAGGTTAATCATGGGAGCAAATTATAAACCAGCAAATTATTTCTGAGCCCAGGAGGCAACCAGTCAAAAGATTTCTAGGTGGCAGAGTTGAAGCATCTTTTGCAGTTTGAAATGTCTCTGATGATGTCATCAGGTGTCCAGGTATCTTACACGGCAACAACACGAATCTCTCTTAAGTTTATATCAAGTTGTCCAGCTTCAGTGTGCAAGGCTTCAGGAAAAAGGGCAGGTTCAGTCTCAATGATTCCAAATGAAAATGATGGGAAAAGACTGAAAACGTTAGTTTGGAGATTTGTAGCCAGATATTTCAAGAGACTAGAAGAATTCAGGATCCAGTCCAGGTAACAGATATAAAATAAAAACCTCAAAGACAATGATCAGAACTAGAACCTAATATCAATAATGTGTACTATAGTTTTTATTGAAACAATTTTTCTCTCTAAAATCACCCTCATTTTTACCAAAGATAGCCAAATTAAAACTAATTGGTTTCTAAAATGTTTAATTTCAATAAACTTGGCCCAATTATTTACATAAGACAGAAAGAATAGCCATTGATCATATAGGCTCTTTTAAATCTGCTTTGCTGGAACTTTTTATGAGGAATCTTAGATTGAATTTTAAAGGCCTCTCAAGGCCAAGGAAGCCAAATCAAGAATTTGTCATCAGGCTTCACCTGCAATACCTTAGATTTGGGTGGATTCCTCTCTTCTCTTGAGGTTCCCCCAAATATTTCAAGCTTCCACGCATCTGCCAGATAAGTGACCTTCTTTACTTAGCCAGGATGCTGAAATCCTTGTGACCAAGGTACCAGGCCATTATTTCCAAGTGGCTTTATTCCACAAAGTCCAATCCTTGTCTCTCAAAAGCTGTCTGGTCATATCTGAGTCTGCATGTTTCTCTCAAATATGACATTCCAGTTAAAGCCTTGGTAAGATAACCAATGTTTCCAATTGTGTCCTGTTATAAGGAGAACAAATTCTTATTGAACTTATGCAAATAACTATATTGCCATGAAAACAATACTTACTCATTAAGAATTTCCAAATCCTGGAGGGATCAGGTAGGGAGAAAAATAAATGTTTCAAATTTGCACACAAAGGTATAATTTATAAAATTGATATAAGTCATAGTTAGTATGAGAGAAAAAGAGAAAAAGACTTCCTTAAGTCTGGAAACAACAGAACATCAAAGAAATCAGCAATATCTCAAATGAAAAGTCATATAAATCATAATCATCCTCATCAGTTCATTCAGCCCTGTGTAATCGATTCTTGATTTTCATCTTCTGTTAGCAGTTTTATGAGGACATCAGTTTTTCTGTTAGAGTTCTGTAATTTCTTACCCAGTTTTATGATCTGAAAGTTTATCAGAAACCTATGTTCTAGAGTGTCAGAGTCCTTTCTATGAATTTCTCTGAAGACGAAATATATTTTGCAAAAACATCAGAGTAAAACAATAACTGTCTGTAAATAAAAAGATCCCAAAAGGGCAACTGACAAAGAAATTTGGTTAATTTTGTGACATACAATACTTTAAAATAATAACCAGAATTATGGTTGACAACCAGGACTCATCAGAATTTTAGGAATGTTATAAATATTTTAAAAATTATATATCAATAACATTTACTCACATACTACCACCCTAGAAAGTTTATCATCACTTACTTGACAATGCTTCCCATGTAATTTAATAGGCAAAATAAGCCTAATTAGTATTTTCCTCCTTATAGGAAGAGAGAGCAAATTTCTTTGAGAAGTCTCAGGGTTCCTCTGAAAATCCTCAGAGAAATTCTCTTCCTTCTTCCAGGCCAAAAGAAAGACTTTATTCAGGATTTGATTTTTTTTTTTTTTTTTGGCAGAGGGCTTGTCAAAAGTATCAAAAGGTTTTAAAACACTTGGTCAAATAGGAAACAATGCTCACTCTATTCGATCAAAGTGACAACAGAAACAGTCAAGGGCAAACAGTTAAAACAGTAAAACAACCTTAATAGGGAGACCTCAGTCTGTCGGAACAGTGGAAATTATTTTAAGAAAACATGGAGTTTTCTTTTAGGTAGACTTATAGAAAAACCTCTTATAACCTCTTTATCAAGAGCAGACCAAAAGTTCAAGAAAATTATCCTTTTGAGAGTGAAAACCAAATTTTAATTTTTGCACCAGCTCATTTTTTTACACTAAAACTCATTTACTTAATTGGATTTACTTTAATCTTATCCAACTTGACCAGGCATAAAACTCTTTTCAGAATTTCTCCTTAACAACCTTCTACAACTGTCTTTTTACATTCAGAATTTGTCCCATGCTTGCTTTCTTCCCTTCTACCACTTGAGGACAAATTTACCTTTCTTAACCCAACAAACAAAAATACCTCCATTCTTTATAACTTCTACTGAAAACATACATTTTACTTTCCTTAGATACAAAGATGTTTGCCTTATTAATTTTTAGTACCTTTAATTACATATATTAACTAGAATTTTTAACCCTTACAGATCCTAGTAAAAACTAAAAACTAAGCAATTATGAACGTTTACATTAGCATACTGTGGCTTGGCAAATTTATGAATACTTTTTATAATTTATAGAAACATGCCACTTCATGGTACAATCTTAATAAAATACAAGACATGTTTACTAATAGACCCAAATATCTTTTAGTTTCTTTGTAATAAGAAGTCAAAAGTAGATAAATCTAGACATGTCTAACGATAACGTTTCAGTATTTTATCTTATTTGAAAAATGACCCAGATAGTCAGTGAGTTTATAATTCAATTTTACCTAGCAACACTTCAAAGTTTCAAGTTACCAGAAAGATTTTGGAAGTTGTTTTAAATATACATGTCATAAGACATAACTATTTTAAAAAGTTTACCCAACACTTATCTTTTTCACATCTATTTAGTTTACTCATTTCCAATAATTATTTAGATTGCCTATAATACTTCATGAGACATTAGACAAAATTAGCCACCATTTTAAGTTATTATTTTTGCTAATCGCTTCTGTAATAGAGATAACATCAGCTTATTTGACCAATAAACGTAGAATAAAGGCTGCATGTCTGCATCATATCCAGCGCTAAATCTGGAGGACATGCCCATTTTAATCAAACCAAACTTAAATAAGCTTTCATTTACCAAAGATTAATTTTATATCATGTTAACTTAAAAGACATTGGGTTAATTTATTTTCCACTTAGAAATAATTTAGGTAAGCACTTACTTTAAGTCAATTAAACAGAGCTGTTAATTTTTGGCCATACCATCCCGAGGTAAAAATATCACACACATTTAACATACATATAGACACACATACACAGAGACTGCACAGCTATTGTTTTAAAATTACTGCCATGAATCAGGTCCAAGGCTCACCAGTTATGAATCCAGATTTTTATTGTAAGCCTTTTTACTAATATTTGTGGAGAAGACACTCAAGATGCTAGATTTTTGGCGGGGGTGCTCTTCTGGCTGTCTTTTTGGCCTTTTTCCTTTTTTTCCCCTTTAGTCTTAGGAATTAGTGACGGGTTAGAGATTCCCCAGAGGATTCGCAGGCTCTCTGAGATAAGGGAATGGGTGGAACTGCCCCTACAGCTGCATTTCCAGTCTTACAAAGATTTCCCTTGCTCTTCATTCCTCAGAAATTGGGTAGTAACTCAAATGACATTATGGGTTGACCTACCTGTCCAACTACATCATAAAAGCACAGGGAAACCACTCAAGTTTTCTCCAAGATGGAGTTTCTGAGGCATAACCCATCCAAAGTTGAAAGTGTTTCCAACTAATTAAAATGCACCCGAGGGGTGAGTCTCTGGGGATGCTTGCGGCGTCCCCATGGCGGTAAAGCTGGTGTCTGACTGACAGCAGCCGGAGAAGGGTGCGGAGCACGACTGCAGGTGTCAACAGAGTTATAAGATTTGGTCAAGTCCCATTCAGCCCGGGAACTTAGTCCCTGAGCCAGCACAAGGCGAGCCAGGGAGGCAGGAGGCAAAGGCCTGGAGCTGCCCGGGGCGGGCTCCCAACACCAGGGTTGAGAGTTAAGTCCCTGGCTGAAAGCTTTTCAAGTTTGATTTTACAGAAGGTCTAGGTTCCACTCAGGTCCAGCCTGAACTTAACCCCGACTTGATGACAACAGAGGAGCTGACGAACAAGACAGACAAAGAAGGGAAAGAGGTGATCAGGCCTCACCCTCCCGGCCTCTTCCCAAGAGTTATCAAGATAAAGGTCACACAAATGACAGCTCCCGGGCAAGACAGTTCACAGAATAAGGTACAGGTCTCCTCTCTCCACAACTGACTCAGTAGGTGCCTAAAATCCTCAACAAGCTCTTGAGAGGAGACAAAACAGGGTTCCAGATTGTCAGTCAAATGACTGACCAAGAGGCTAACCTGGAATAACTCCAGGTGCCCCAAAACCAGAGGAGAACTCCTGGGGGCGGAACTTGGAGTCTCTGAAACCAGGCAGAGGACAACTCCTAGGGGTGGAATGAGGACTCTCCCATTCCAGGCAGAGGAGGACTCCCGGGGGATGGGGTGGGGTGTGGAGCTTTCATTAGCATCTGTAAGACCTTGAGAGGAAGCTGAGATTCCAAATTTGATTAAGTTCTGGAGACTAGTCATTGCGAGAGTTCTCTGATTGTGGCCACACCGTGTTACAGAAAACTACCATCGTTTTCTTTTTCATGGACTCGGAACTGAAAGTCGCCCAATTTAGAAGAATGCTGCCTAGGGGTCTACAGGTGGGAACTGAATTAGCATTACCCATTGTTTCAGACTGTAGACACGGCAGGTCAAAGGCAGGTCAAAGTACACGTATGCTGCAGCGAGAAGCCGATCTCAAAACCAAGCCGAGCCAAACCAAGAGCACTTTCAAGAGCGGATCCTCTAATTCTTCCTTATTATGAGCGTCCTCGAAACCAAGACCCTCACAGGGAAGGCCAGACCAAGGCTTCCTTTGTCGGAAGTCGCGGAGGGCGTCCCCTGCCAAACCAAGGCTTCCTTTCGGAAGTCAGACTTGAAGAAGAAGTAAGAATCCAGTCACTTGTACCGAAGTAACTCACCAAAAAGACGTCTTCCAAACCCAGAAAGCGTCTCTCTACTGCAAAGTTAAAATGCGTGCCAAGGAATCGGCAGCGCCACACCAGGCAAGAATCCCGGACAGTCCCGGGAAACGCCTGGCGGCTGCTGGACCCACCCACAGGCTCTCCACGCGGGTAGGGGGCTCACGAGTCTCGGTCGAAAAGGTCTGTCTGGACTGAGCTCCTGGCTGGCTCGCCATTTGTTACTGAACCAGGTTCGTTTTTGCCCACCACCCAGAAAGCCAAACACCGAGATGACGAGGTTGCAGCAGAGAGAGGGTTTACTCACAAGGCAGGCACGTGAGGAAGCGAGGGCCTGAGCCTCAAATTCGCTTCCCTGAAAATAGGGACTCAGGGATTTTTATGGGATGGGTGTTACCGAACCTGAAGTGAGTTCGCTCACCCGTTGTGCAGCAAGCTAATCTCTGACACCGGGGGTGGTGGAAGAAAGTAGGAACTTTATTTTTGCACAGCGCTGAGCAAGGAGAGAGGGCAGCTAATGCTGAAATCTCAAACTCCCAGAAAAAGCTAAAAGGAAGGGTTTTTATTTGGGGTTTTAGGTAGGGGAGGGGGAGCATATGGCCTTGCTGGTAGGAGCTTTCCCACCAGCCTGTCTTTGGCCTTGAGACACTTGCAGAGAGTAGGGAGCTCATGACCTTGCTGGTCAGAAGCTTTCCCACCACTCTGTATCTCTGCAGGAGGAGATAGTCCAGGTGCTTGTCCTTGATGGTGTCTGTCTCCATGCAGCATAGTGGATTCTGGAGCCAGGAAGCCAGAGAGTAAGCAGGGAATGAGTGTTTTGGTTTTAACCCCATATATGCTGGGTTTAATGTGGGGAAACTGATGTCAGGGTTGATATCATGGGGGCAAGGTGGTCTGAAATGTGGAGAGAGGTGGTTGGAGGTGGGGAGAAGTGAGGTAATTGACAATCTGCGCAAGCGTAGTCAGACTTCATGCCTCTTCACAGGACCCATGTTCACAAAATGGCAGTGCTAGCATGAGCTGAGGGTAGAGTTTTTAGCCTCTTGACGTCCAAAGGTCGCCTATGAGACATCTGCATGGGCCCAGTTGATGGGCTGGTGGTCTCAACTGGCCTGAAGTGGACAAGGAGTTCTAATTCCTGAAGAACAGCTCACACACCCATTACCATGGTGACCCAGGCTCCAGAGAGATGTTATCTATAGGAGCCTAGTGGGAGTCAGCACATTGCCTAAACAGCACAGTTAATGATGGGTGGGTTAACCAGCTAAAGCTATAATCAGTAATTGCAAAAGGGAAGAAAGACTTTAGTTCCTAGCTACTTAATCATCAATGGCTGTTTGCTGTTTTCACAGCTGTGGCCTTTCTGACCAAAATCTCATTTACATGATGAATGTAGTGAGCGGAGGCGGCGGGATTTTCTTACTTCGCCGACAAAAATAAGCTTTACCTGCTGACTTGAAATGGTTATTTCGAGTGTTGCCCTGTCTGCCAGTCTGGCTGCTACAACTCACACAGTTGCAAAAGACAGAAGCGGTTTCTCACTACTCATTCTCTTTAGGGTATTTGCTGAGCGCCATTCTCTAGGTGCTTTCCGGTTGGGAGAGGAAAGAACTGAAGACACCGTGCAGACCTCACCAGGTGGAGGAGCCAGACCTGAACGTGAATGATGGCGACACTGCGCGGCGGGGACCCCCAGGTGCCGCTGAAGCGCTGCCGGAGCACAGCAGAAGGAGCAGTGCGCGCTTGGGGTGGCCGGCCCAGGGACGGCTTCAGAGGACATGGCAGAGCAGGACTGGCTCCACTGGACGTTAACCGAGCGCCTGCCACGTCCCAGGCTCTCTTCATATACTGTCACTTCTCCTTCCCACAAGGACTTACAGAGGTAGTCATTTATGTCCATTTTACAGATGAGAAAACTGAGGACTAGAAAGGTAAGGTAACTTGCTCAAGGTCACACAGCTAGTCAGTGATGGTGCTGGGGTCTCAACTCCTAGCTCTTGCTAACTTCACAGGGGATGGACTTTCCACTGTGTCCTGATATTTGCGAAGTCTTGAAAGACGTGTAGGAATTTACCTGAGTGGAACAAGGGGATAAGGAGCATCCAGGCAAAAGTAACAGTATTTGTTATTCAAGAGCTGAGGTATAACGAAAATTATAAAGCAAAGCACGTTTGAGCAACTGTAAAGATGAAATCATAAGCGTGTAATTATAACCACGTGACTGACTTGAATAGGGTCGTGTGCAAATCCCTTTGCTTGGTCGATTGATGATAATTTCTAACAGGCCCAAGTTCTTGGTAAGTTTTACATCCTCTCCATTCAGACACAGCATTCCTACTCTTTCATAGGTGTTCTCGTGTATGCGCCCGTGTGTGCGCGCGCGTGTGTGTAGGGAGGGCCGGGGAGGTCCTCTAGTGGGTGCTCCTGGTAACCTCTCCTTGCATTTGTTTTTCTGAGCTGACTGAATCTTGAGGTTAACTTTCCGGACATTCCCCGGGAAGCAGGGTGAGATCCGCGCGCACGCCCGCCTCTGGCCCTGTCCCGGGGGTTCCGCGGGCTCCTGGGATTCTCCGGTATAGAAGCGTTAGCGCTGGATCCGGCTTGAGGTCAGTAAACACAAAGACAAAACAACCTAATACACCTGTCCCCACTCCCTCGCATGAGTTCTACCTGCTCCTCAAGTTTTTGCCCAAATTATACCTCTCGATGCATTTCCACTTATGTTTTTCTCTTAACGTTTCCACAAAGCTTGTTATGTATTCAACTTATTCCAGCTGGCCTCAAGTGATTTTCAAAAAACTGTTTCCAGTGCAACTACCATCAGAACGTGGATTAAGCACAGCGTTTGTTTGCAAGTCTGCATCCGCCCTGCGGTAGGGAGGCTTTTTGTCTCCGAGGGCCTCGTCGGTACTCAGCGTTTGTTGACTGAAGCAGGGACGGCCCCGGGAGGGCGGCGCCGGCCGCAGGACCGACGTTGAGCAAGGCCCGCCGGACCTTAACCCCGGCTCTTCCTGCCGCTCCCGCCTCCCGCCGCCGAGCCCGCCCCTCGGCGCGGCGCCTGCGCGGGCGGCGGCCAGGTGGGCAGGTGCCGGGCGGGGCGGGGCGGCGCGGCGGGCGCCCGGAAGAGGCGGCGGGGCGGCCAGCGCAACAGGCGGCGGCGCGGCGCGGCGGCATGGACAAGCTGAAGAAGGTGCTGAGCGGGCAGGACACCGAGGACCGCGGCGGCCTGTCCGAGGTGAGCGCGCCCCCCGCCCGGCCTCGGGGGTCCCCGGGCCCTGGCGATGGGCGGGGTCGCGGGGGCCGTCCTGGAGGCCCTGCCGCCGCGCCGCCCTCGGCCTCGGCCCGGCCTGCGGACCGCGGACCCCCGGCCCGGGAGGGGCCTGGCGGGGTGGCCCGGGGCTCGGCGGCGTGCCTGCCAGGGCTTAGGTTGTGGGCTGTGACCCTCCCACCCCACCTCGTGCCAGCTCCTCCTTGTCGCCTGTCTCCGCGACACCGTGAGCTCCTGGAGGGCGGGGACGCAGCTCGCGTCGCTGCCCAGTCGGTCTGCACGGCGGGCCCTCCGGAGACGGCACGTTTCACGGTTTTATTAGAAAGGTGTCGGTCGAGCTGAAACCTGGGCACTCTGTTCTAGAGCCGCGCGGAATGTGTGTCTCCAGTGCTGTGTGCTCTTAGCTTTTGCTTTTGTTTTCCTTATAGCATTCCTCTTTACTTTGTGGTGTGTCCCCCATCTGGAAAAGGAGGGTGTTGAGCAAGATGATATGGCTTCCTTCAACTCGAGACAAATTCCTCCCCTCGCTTTAGGCGGCGCCCCCCTCCCGGGGTTCTCAGCCTGCTTCTCTCCCCGGCTTCTGTGGTTGCTGACTTTATTCCGAGTTTTGTGTGATCCTGGAACCTTCACCCCCTCCGTGACATCCACAACTGTAAACTTGTTTTCTGAGTCTTCACCTTGAAGAAGTGATACTATAGGAATCCAGTGTCACAGGAATTGGGGTTTAACTGTTTTTTTTTTTTACATTTCAGAACAGCTCTGTGGGTTCTTTTTAATTTGTTGCCTTTATTAATTGGTCGAGGCTCAGGGGTAATTTCCTGAGTTCTTTGTCCTTGATTTCTGGATTCTATTAGGAACTCTCCAGTCAGACATCAGGTGGGGCCTAAGAAAGCGTGAGTAGCCACTGTCATGCTCGTCTCCAGCTTCACACCCTGCAGATTGTCAGCCAGCTTTTATGAGCAGCGGGGCTTGGGGGCATGGGGGACCACCCGACTCTTTCTCTTCCTGAGGCCTTTGCTGGGGATGGCCAGTGCTGACAGGAGCGTGATGCCCATATTATCTGTTTAGAAAATAATCGTGCAGCAGGAGACACCCTCCGGAGGGAATGGTGGAGTACAGATTGAAAACATAAACGCTGAGTTTGTTTTTACCTAAAATGATGAATGCCTGTGTTGGACACAATGAAGGGCTTTAAACTATTGTCAGCTCAGGCATGTATTAAATCGATTTTAAAAAGAGTAGGTGCTTCTCTCTTGTTCTAAAACCCTGCTGTCAGTTTCCTCTTTTTGAGTGTGCAATTGCTGTTTGCGTACATCATCGCGTGGACTTCCCGTGGCCGACCTCCCGGGAAACGCTTTGTAGCTGGCCGAATTCCTTTGCAGGGTTGTTTGTGGTAGGTGAGGGCCTCCTTTAAGATGTTGGGACTGACTTGATTGTCCCGCATTTCCCATGGTGTTGAGGCTGGCAAGGCTGGAGGAGTTTTGGTGAAATTTCTGTTTTGTGTGGTAAGTTGAAGTAGGTGGCCTCAAAGTCTCTTCAAATTCGATTACATAAGCTGTCAGAGGTAACCAGAAGTGAGTGATTTTAGACATTTTTACTCTTTTAATGCAGACAATAAAAGCATGACTAGTTCTGTTTCTCCTATCTCTGGAACTCTGTCATTATAAAAGTTGCTTGGCAGTGTCTGATCACAAGTAGCCCTGTGGTAGGTTGTCAACTTGATACCTCACCTTCCTAAAGCCACCTTCAGTCCTTAGTTTCAGTGGGCTTCTCTCTACAAGGCTGGGTTTTATGTTTTCTCTGAAAGAGTCCAGGGATGAGGAGGGTATGAACGGTGCTTGGTTTGAAAGCTCCGGTATTTGTGCAGTATTCCTTTCTCACCTGCTTCTGGTTCCCAACCCTGGAACCCGAACAATTCTTTGCTTTACTTCTTTTTGGCAAGAGCCCCTCTTCTCTCCATGTCCCGGAGTCAAAGGGACCTTTGTGCCTAACTGCCAATCGGACGGCCGGTGAGAGATCGCCTACAAATTCTATCCAGGGACCCTTTTAGCTACTCTGATTTCCACAAAGTGCACTAGCACACTTTCCAGCAACCGTGAGTTTAGAGAGACATTTTACACCCACTGAGCTTGTTTTCATAAGTGGCAACAAGAAGTGTTGAGCTTTCACTGCGTCCAGTCGGGAGATGTGGAACCACAGCTGCCTCCAGCCTGCCCCCAAGCGTGCGCGGGAGAGAGCTTGCAGCTGCCTGGAGTGGAAAAACCCCAACAGTGAAAAGTTACCTCCCCCGCCCCATTTTGGCAAATAGGGTGACATTTGGATGGAATTCAGCTTGAAAGACCTTTGGGACCAACGAGCTGCTTTCCTTTCTGAAGGTGGAAACCAGAACTGCTTCAGGTGATACTGATTTTTGCGAGGGCTGGAATCTCACAGTCCTGTTGAGACTATTCGGTGATCTAAATGTCAAGGCCACTTCAATTTTGGTACTTAACCTTATGGTTTAGCCTCTTTAAAAAAAAAGGTTGACTCTTTAACAGTATCCCTGTTGATGGCAACTAGTGCTCAGGCGCTGAGTCCCATCCAGTCCTGCCCCTACCCTTTTCTCCCTCCATGCAGCTTGGTTTTCTTTTTTACGCCTTGGCAGGGTAAGTTCTCTGGTTCTTGCATGAGCAGAAAGAGTGGTGCCTTTTGACTTTATTCTCTCCTTGGTGGGAGATTGGACAGGTTAGTGAGATGGGGTCTAACCCACTTGTCTGGGGTGCCGGTGCAGCCTGCTGTCAGAGCATCTCATGGCTCAATTTGGGAGGGGAGGTTTCCTTCTATGGAACCACTCCTAACACCCCACTCCTGCTGCGTGTTTCCATCCCTGAGCGTGCCTTTCCGTGCAGGGTTCTATGTTGCTACATGTTCTTGCAGGTGCTGTGTGTGTGTGTGTGTGTGTGTATATGTGTGTATGGGTGTATGTGTGTATGTGTAGTGGGATTGCAGGGTCAGGAGCTCACTTTCAGTATGTGTGACTGTACGGGGTAAAAGGAGAACCCCTTTGGATAACCTGCCCTAAATACCTTTCTCCTGTGTGGAGATGAAGCCACTCTGGAGCAATGCCTGCCACACCCCGGGGAGCCTCTGGTCCTTTTTTTCAAGCATCCAGTTTGACAGGAAGTTTGGAGACAGAGTTGAAAACAGGTCCCTGAGCTGGGAGCAGTCAAGGCTGAGGGAGTGGCCGTTCTAGTGACCCTTGCAGCCTCTGCCACCACCTGCCTTCCTTCATTGGTCGGGTGGCTGTTTGCTCGACAGCTTTCACCACGTTGCCGGGTGGAGACTGTGCTGGCCTCACGAGGTGAGCCCCGTGTGAATATACACTGGGCCTGTCAGGCCAGGAGGCAAGGCCTTTGGTCTCACTGGCTGCCTGTGCCCAGCTTAGAGCAGCAGTGGCCACTTGCATCAGGTGGACAGACTGGGAAGGTCTCTAGCGCAGGCAGTTGGCTGTCGTCTTTGACATGGGGAATAAAAACTCTGGCGAGCCACTTACAGGCTGCCCTGTTCGAGCCGTCTTCCTGGAAATCTTGGCCTCCCCTGAACTTGCTCTTGGCAGGGCTGAATCATGGTGGCAGAGAGTTGGGCTGAGTAGGGCAGTAATTAATTATCTAGGATCTGTCTCACACTTGGGTGACTAGGCTGATGCCAGCACCCTGCAGAACAGTATCTGCACCAGGAGCGAATAACTCAGATGAGAATCCTGATAAGGGTGAGGACCTCAGCCCTCCGAGGTCCTAGAAGTGCCAGCAGGAACAGCAACTGCTGAAGCTCGGCTGGTGGACGCAGCAGACGATGCCCAGTGGGCCCACCTGCCTGAGTGTTGTGCCCTGTCTTTTCCCTTCCCTGGGCCCCGGCATGCCTCTCCAGTGGCGGTCCTCATCCTGCTCGGGCTGCTCTGGGGTCTCCCTGTTTGTGAACTGGGTTGTGCTTGAGGCAGAGTTTCCACTTCTGGAGATGCCCAGCCAGAGGCTCGGTAATGTCTTATCAGCTGCCGGAGAGGAGATTCTCGGGTGGATAAGGACCTGGGTTCCATGACTCATGAGGGTTCTTGTAGCTGTGAGCGGGTAGGATTCCTGTTCCTGCCTTCCTCAGTACAGATTCACACACTGCCTCTATATTAAATTTTATGCTTCCTTTGTTTTTGGCGACTAAACATGCATATACATGTTTGTAATCAGTTTTTTAAAATTTCAGGTTGTCGAGACCTCTTCCTTAAGCTGGGATACCAGAATAAAAGGCTTCATTGCCTGTTTTGCTGTAGGAATTCTCTGCTCGCTCCTGGTAAGACTTCCCTCCCCTCCTCTGTCTTCCGCCTCCCTCCTGCCCTCTGTCTTTCTCCTTTCCTCCACCTGTCTTCTCTTTTGCTCTTCACTGAGCTGCATGGATAAGAAGAGAGAGAGGTGAGGGCGGTGGGAGGGAGCTGTGGGGGTGCAGGGCGGGGCAGGGGGCCAGGCTGTTCTGGGCACTCCTGGCGCGGGCTGCGGTGGGCGGGGTCCTTGCGTGACACCCCGTGCATGCTTCCTCTTCCAGGGTACTTTTCTGCTCTGGGTGCCGAGGAAGGGACTGTACCTCTTCGCGGTGTTTTACACCTTTGGCAACATCGCCTCCATTGGGAGGTAAGTGTTTTTTTATCTAACCGTAGCCAGTTATTAGATGGGAAAACGACTGTGGATTGTGCTTGAGACGAGGTGAGGGCGGATGCTTCAATAGTTTCAAAGACTTGGAGAGAAAAGAGGTAGTTAAAATACATCCCGTCCATATCCTATCACTTGAAAATGTTTTTATATCTCAGTTTATCTTTGAAATACACCTAAGAGAAAGCACACACCGGTGAGATTTTACATACGAGGGAGCCGTAGTGCAGGGCTGGTGAATGGGTTCTTCGAGGCTTACGACACACCCCTCTCCAGTGCTCTAGTCTTACTGCTGCCAGAGACTGAGTCGATGATTTTGGGCCACCGGGCCAGTGGCTGCAGGTGAAACTTGGTATTATTTTGTGTAAGACCATCTCAGACCTGAGCGTCGGCTCATGAGGGCGGGGTGTCCGATGGAGAGGTTCCGGATGTGGGCAGCCCTTTCCACGCGCTGTGGGTGCAGAGACGTCCTGGTCGAGCTCATTTACTCTACTGCTTCAGCCGCATGTGTGTGCTGACAGCTCCAGTCCTGCCTCCAGCCAGGAGTGCTGGTCTGACCTCTGCCTGAGCGGCCTGCTGGGACCTGACCTCAGCCATCTTTTGTCCACCTTCCCTTGTATCTCAGGGAATGGCTCAGAGCCCTGGGTGTCCAGGTGCCCCCCCTAATTACTCACCAGGGCTTGGCGTCGACCTCACACTGCTCCTTCCTCCTTGTCTCTGTAGCTCTTGTCCCTCTCTGATTGACTCACGTGCTCCATGAGTAAGCCCTGTTCACATCCTGTGCTGGGCTCTGAGCATTCAAAGACAAGTGTGGTGTGGTTCCTGCCTCGATGGCGCTCACTGGTCAGCCAGGCAGACAGACATATAAACTGCTAACATAATAGGATATGGAGAGAGAGGTGCTCGGGGAGGGGCAGCTGAGCCGATCTGATCTGACCTGGGGAGCTGGGGGGACTCCTAAGAAGGGGGCGTCTGAGCTGCCCTTGGCTCTGGCCTGTACCACTTCTCCTCTGAACTGCTGCAGGAGTCCTCTCCTGGGCTTCTCTGCCTCCTCCTTGTCCCTCTCCATGCCGTTTTCCACAGAGGTTTGGCACCACTCATGTTCAGCCCTGATCACCTCCCTTAGTGGCTCTCCGTTCCCTCTCTACGGGGGACGTCCAGACCCCTCAGCATGCATACAGGTGAGGCCCTTAAGGTCTGCCCCTACCCAGTGCACTCCCCAGCCAGGCTCAACTGCCTGCATTTCCCCAGACATCTGTGTGCCTTTGCTGAGGCTCTGTTCTCTGCGTGGAATGCTGCCCCATCTGAGACTCCCTGCCCCCCCAACCCCTGCATTTCATGCATACTTGGTCATTTCTCAAGGCTCAAAAGTCACTTCTATGAAACTTTTCCTGATTACCTTTTGCCTTCCAGAATCAGTGACCTCCTCCTTTATATGGGGCTCTCTAGATCCCATATATATTTATGTGACAGCACAGATCGCATTTTATTACACTTGTTACAAGTCTGTAAGCAACTTGACAAGGGCTGCACTCTGTCTTACTTGTCCCTAATTGTCCCCAAGCCTAAATTGTCTGTTTTTGGCTGGAAATGTTAACAAAATGATTGAGTATCTGACTCTGGCCACCTCCTTAAAGCTTAATTTACTAATGCTTGTGATAGTAAAACGATGGCCCGCAGAGATGTCTAATCTTGCCTCTAATGCCCTCTCAAATACTACCTTTAGTGGGGAGCTTTGGGCAGACAGTGTAGCTTATAATGTGGCGCTTAGACCTAGCATAAACATAGGGGTGCGTGGGTTAGTCCAAAGGAACGATTTAGCAGAGCCTAATGGGGCCAACTCTTTGCAGCATTGCCTAGGGAAGTAATCAGGGGAGCAGGTTGTTCCAGGGTGTGTCTGGGAGTCTGTGGCCTTACCTGTAATCTGTTATATTTTTGTATATTCGCTGCATTCAGCTTTTAAGGCCTGCCTTGGCTGTTGCCTCTCGTTCAGTGTAGGCTACAGAGTGCCTCAGCTCTAACACTTGACCTGAGCCTACAGCCTTGGGTTCAAGTTGAAACTTAATGGCGCTTCAAAAAGAGAGGTAGCTTTATTAAAAAATTTTTTTTAATTGAATACTCAGTAGCTACTGCTGGTTGGCTTGAATTGTAACCACTGACTGTAACAAGCTACCCTGGGGTGATGCCACACGGGGTGTTTCTCTCAGGGGCTGGGAAATGTGCTGTAGAGCTGGCCCGCCCCGCTGTGTCAGGTGTGCCGGTCTGCCTCATTCATGCACATGCTCCCTCTCCGTCACCTCCCACGTGCCATTCATACAAAGGCACGCCAGGGATGTCTCTTGGAGCTTTGAGATCCGATACGCGTGGATTTGCATGCCGGCTCTTTAAGTTCCTAGCTGTGTGATCTTGGATAAGTAAATCTCACCTTTCTGAGCTTCGTTTTCTTTTCTCTGAAATAAATGTAATAATACTTACCTGACAGTTGTTGAGGGGGTGAAGTGAGGTCATGTATGTGATACCCGGCATTTAGAAAACGCTGAACAGATAATAGATGATATTATTATCATCGTTAGAATTATTCCCTGGAGATTATGAAAGAAAATGAAATGCTCGACTTTGTAACATAAACAACCTAAGCCTGTAAGCTGTGGTTTTTCTTCTTTAGATTACTGGCATCTTTGGTTTGTCTGTCTCTTTCCTGGGGTAGCTTGTTGAGCAGGAAGTTAGCACCTTGAAGAGATGGGGTCCTCCAACCTCCTGGTTGTGAATGTGGTTCCAGAGTCAGACCTACATGCATTTCCAGCCCAGCTCTGCTGTATTCTAGTTGGGTGGCCTTGGATAAATAACAAGTCCTTCTGGGCTTTAGTTTCTGCATCCGTAAAACAGGTTTGGTTTACTCCTGTGATCAACCCCGCCCATCACTGGTTGATGGATTAAGTGAGAATAAAACACAGAAGGCCTTAGCGCTGCGCCCAGCGCAGAGGGAGAGCTTTTCAGATGTTGTCTCTGTTTCTGCTATGTTGCTGCAGGTAATGTGGGGAGGCGGTGGGGAGGACCGTGCTGTGCCCGGGGTGGTTTTGTCCTGGTCTGAATGATGTGTGTCTCTCTGCCTCTCAGCACTGTCTTCCTCATGGGACCAATGAAACAGCTGAAGCGAATGTTTGAGCCAACGCGTTTGATTGCAACTATCATGGTGCTGGTAAGGTCCGCCTTATAGCTGGACTTCTAAAATGGAGTTTTTATTTCTGCCGTATGGAGTTTTTTTTTCCTCTTAAACCTAAAGACCTTTCCTTTCGTCTTTGCTTATTCCCTGAGCCTGTAACCACTGTGGCAGAAGGGAACATTCTTCAGTTAATAATTACCTGCCCTTAGTGTTTCAGCTGGTGTTAAAGCACTCCAGAGGGCGACACTTGTCAAATTAGCCCAACTAATTTCGTAGTAAGAGGGCTTGGACACCCTCCTTGTGGTGATGGGTGAAGGCACGCACACCGGCAGAGCTGAGAGGGAATGGCTTGGAAGCACAGGGGCGTTCTCGGAGTGGGTGTCCAGCCTCCCAGGGCAGGCTCTTGTTCCCTCATCATTGCCTGACTTTGGGATCATACTTGTTTTCCTGAAGTCTAGTCTCCTCGTGGCCCATCGGCCCTGCGCCCTGCTCTGACAACAGTGCCTTCGTTCTTGTCATATCTTCCTGTCTCGTTAACCCAGAATGCCTCTCCCTTCTTTGGGCCATTCTCGTCCATGTAACCATCAGAATCATTCCAGACCACGTTCTCTGGCCTCCTATTATAATTATCAGTATTACAGTATTTGGAACTTGGTCAACATCCTTTTATTTTTAGTTTCATTTGTGTGCCTCTTATTCAAACAGGTAAGTCCTCTACGGCTGTGACCATGTTTGCTGTTTAGTGTCTTTTCAGAGTACTGAGCACAATGCTGGACACAAAATATTTAGGACGTGTTTATTGAGTGGTGACTGTTATAGAAGGATGGAGATGACAGGCGTGACGGACAGCTGGAATTCTAATTGTTCTTGGCCAGCACCAGATGTAGGTGGCCTGGCCAAGTCTCTCATAGAAAGAACTTTCTAAGAAAGGACTTAGGGAAAGTGTTAGGTGGGTGGAAACAAGTAACTGACTCGCTGACTATGAGATTGACCTCTTGTGTGAACCTTGTCCTCGCCTGCTCTCTCCATGCTGGAGACTAGTGTTTGGCGGAGTTAAAATGCAGAGGTGTGTGTTAAACCTCCTCTAGTATGTTTGAATGAAAAGGTGGATGGGTGAGGATGTGGACTGGAAATGTGATTTTGTTTGCTGGACAGAGATTTTGGGAAAATTTGAAAGTAGGAGAAGATTCTTCTCTTTTTAATCTACGTGAGTCCTTATTGTCTAGGTTAATTTCATTGGGATTTTTGACTCTTCTGCCAAACGTGGGTGCTCACGTGGGTTAAATGCTTTGAAATGAAGGATGCGTTTGGTTGCTGTGGCAATCACAGAATCTGATTACTGTGTAGCTCGATAAGTATTGTTCTAAGTTTGCCAAGAAGAAGTCTTTACAGTTTTTTTCCATGTTGTCATTGCATTCATTAAATAATGTTTCCTTTCTCTCCATAGTTGTTTTTTGCACTTACCCTGTGTTCTGCCTTTTGGGTAAGTGTGTGTTTTAATTTCCCTTAACCTTTGTGGTTTATGCCTCTTGTCTCTCAGCCATGTAACCGTGTTGTTTTTCTCTTAGTGGCATAACAAGGGACTTGCTCTCATCTTCTGCATTTTGCAGTCTTTGGCCCTGACGTGGTAAGTAGCCTTTTATACACTCCCCTCCCACGTGGATTGCTGACTCACGCAGCTGAAGGAGATAAAATCCAACACGGTGTGGGCAGGAGGAGTAGGAAAACATAGAGGCTTTTCAACTTAGGAATTCTCAATGGTGCCGGCAAGGTCAGATGCGAGAGCAAAGCCTGTTGACTCGGCCCGCTGCCCGTAGAGGGCATGAGTGGTCTCCAGTGCTTTGGGAGGCTGGCTTTCTGCCTGCCGAAGCATTTTTGCTGGTCTCATGGTTGACTTTGAAATATTACAAATGTTATTAAACCACCCACATCCGGTAAGAGCAAGGACAATGAAGTATTATAGGGGCTAGTGAAAAGAGGCTTGTGAGTCAAATAGACATTAGAGAAAAAGGAAAGGGGTAAGAAAAATAATGAGCATTACATTTGGGATGGAATGAGTCATTTCACAGAAGGACAAAGAATGAATTGTCAGCAGGAGACGAGGAACAGTGACTGACGAAATGGAAACGGTGTAGCTGTGGGCTGTGGGATCAGCATGTGCACTGGAGGCCTGATGGTGGGACCAGGGGTCGTGACTCAAGGCCCTGCCTAGTGAGAGCAGCCCTGGAGGCGTTAGTATCCAGAACCATGGTGGGGCTGTAGGTTCAGGGCCGTTTCAAACCTGTCCAACCTCAAAGTGGGCGGCGGGGTGGCTCGTGTGGGACCTGTGGCTTCTGAGCCGTTTCTGTGACACTCAAAGTTTATCAAGGGCTGGCGTCTGCCAGAGTAGTTTTAGGAGGGACGTGACTGATCCACTCTGGAGAAAAATGTTTGCTCTAATGCAAAAAAAGAGGACTGTGAACGTTTTAAAGCTTCCAGGGATCAATTAGACTCCTCTTTAGAAAAGGATCTTGAGCCTGCAAGCCTAACCCCAGCCATCCCTTTAGTAATTTGGACTTTGAATAAATGCCTTTTGGAATTTCCTGTGTTCACAAGTAGGTGAGCTTCTGGACGTGGTGAGTGTAAGATATGGAGAAGAACGGCGGCCTGATGTTAGTGTGACACACACGTTTTGGTAGTAGGTCCTGAAAGGGCCTGGTCTGATGGCTTATGTTTCTATTTTGGTTTTCCTCTGGGGGCAGAAATTAGTGCCCACATACACATGTCTTTCTTTGCTTGTAGACTGATTTGGAACCCAGTTTCAAAAGGTCAGCATTCGTACCGGCTCAGGCAGATGGCGACGGGCGCGGGTCGAGCTGACTGAGAGCACCGGGAGATCTTTGGGCGTGGGTTCTTGGAGAACCGTGGGTTGCTTATATTTTCATCCATAGAATAGTTGGTAGTGTTTTTTTTTCTTTTTCTCTTCTCTTTTCTCTTCTCTTAAATTTAATAGGAACACAGCAGAAAGTTTATCCCAGTTGGGTAGAAGTTGTATTCTGCCAAGGATTTGTAAAATACCAGAGGACGACTGATCTGGATTTTACTTGGTGTTCTTTTGGGAATACCTTCTCTGGGCCATCTGGCTGTCTGGAATCTGCCTATTTTCGGTGATCCTGCTGGCTCATTTGGTTAAAGCGGAATTCCAGTGCGGCCGAGCTGACAGGCTCGTCTCCACACAGGCCTTTTGCCCTCCTTCTTTGGCCATAGATGACACTCCCCTCCCTGGTTATCCACATGTGTGCACGTCTGTGTGTGCCGTGGGAGTGTGAACCCTCTGCACGGAGGGGGGTGGTCTGGATATGTCACTGTAGGTGCTTTGACAGCTCAGAAGCCCCTTCTGCTGTGTGATCTCCCCCTCCCTTCGCTTGACTTGACCTTTGTTCTGTTTGTCTTTCGTTGTAGGTATAGCCTTTCCTTCATACCGTTTGCAAGGTAAGACTAACTGTATTTAAGCCTGTAACTCCCGTCATTTGGGGGTGGTGATGTGTTTGCACAGGGGTGATGTGTTTGCACAGGGCCTTTTAGTGTAGAGTGCTTTCAGAGAGTTTAGTATCTTTACTAAAATCCTTTAAGACAAACAGGCGGACGTTATCTACCTGTTGCAGACATGAGTAAGCTAAGGGTCCCCGCCGCTGCCGCCCGTTATGCAACATGATGGGCATTGGCCGAGGTCCTCTGATTCCTGGTGCCGTGAGCATTCTGCTGTGATATGTAGTCAAATATGCACATTATTGCTCTTCTAACCTGTAGCTTTGAGGGAATGTTTTTAAAGGTGAGTATCACTGAGCCAGAGCTGGAGGGGTCTCAGTTTACTCTTGTTTTCTTGTGGTCCCCCATTGATGGGACACTTAAGATGAGCGTTCATAAAGGGGGAGTAAGAGGGCCGGGTCTCTGGAGGACCAGGGTTTCCTAATTAGCATGTGACCCTTCCCACCCACTTGACCCCTCTAGGCTCGGAGGACTCGCTGGTAACAAGAGGGGTGGGACTTGAGCACGCCAGAGCCCCTCCCCACCCTGAGGTTCTGACACGTCCAGCGGCCTTACATCAGCACCTCAGCCATGGGCCTCTCACAGTTAGCCAGGTGATCTTTGCCTCTGACTGTTCCAGTGTAATCATTTAATTTCTATTCTTCTCTGTCATTACCTGATAACTAAAAAAGAAGCTTTTTAGCTGTGTTGAGGAAATGAAGACTTGTGCCTGAGCTGGGAAGGAGGAAGAGCAGGCTGTGTCTTCCGCACGCCGAGTCTGTTGCTCACGTGATTTGAACACGCTGGGCAGTGACTGATTACATGAGGAGCTGCCAGGCCCATCGACTTGGAGGCAGCTGATGGCCTTGCGGATGGTTTCTAGGAGGATGATAGTTGTGAGATACTCCGTGCCACCCCGGCCAGTTTCCGGAGATGGTGACTGTCTGAGAAGAGCGTGGGCAAGGATGCTCTTGGTCACTAGGTTTTTAGGTGAAATAAGCCGGAGCCTGTCATGCTAGAGCATCCAAGGAGATATTTGTCAACCTGCCAACAGTTTGAATATATCTTAGTGCCAGGACCAGCTGCATAATTTCCAGGCCCCAGTGCAAAATCTAAATGTGAGCTCCTTGTTAAAAGATGATTATGAATTTCAAGATGGCAACAGCAGAGCATTAAACCAATGTGGACCCTTTGAAATATGGGGTTCAGTGCAACTGCGTATGTCTCCTACCTTTGAAGCCGGGCCTGCTTGGGGCCATCCTTCAGGGCTTCAGACTTGATCTGGACTGGCATTTATAGATCTTATGTACAGGGATGGGTAGAATGATAGAATGCTATTGGAAGAAGTGAGTTTCATGTGCTGAGTGGATGAAAATTTTTATAGTAGGGAAGGAATCACAAAGGTGGGCCCTACCCTTCTCTTTGTAGCTTCACCTAGAATAGCCCTTCCCACAGTGTTCCACAGAAATAGTGTTTATGTGGAGGAAAAGGGTTCTGTGATCAAATAAGTTTGGGAAACAGATTAAGCAAAATTAGGTAGCTTCCTTGATACCCAGATTTTCAGATCCTTTAATATGTTGTGTGTATTGTGAGCTGCCATATTTGGCCGTGAAACCCTTTCTTGTGTAGAGCATCGCCTGGGACTACAGTACAGAGAAATGCTGTCCTGGAATTATCTTGGTATTCAAACGCAGTGCCCGCTCATGCACATGCTTTCACTCACCTCGCCCTCCCTGTGACTCACAGTGTCCTTGGGACAGTGCAGCTGAGAACACAGGAGGAATGGAGCTGGGGCAAGAGGCTCTCGGACACAGCCGGCTGTGGTGGTGGGGTGGAGGTGCTTGCTTGAATAGAAGAGTAATTTCTTGAGCATCCACTCTTCCCTTGCACTGTCTACACTGAATTCCAAGGGGTAAGAACCTGGGGTAGGGCTAAGATGGCAGGTTCATAAGTGCTTAGTACCTGTAGAGAGCTCCCCTGTGCTAGGGGGCTCTGGAGAGATGTCCCTTGACAGGTGTCTGCCGCCCACTTAGCACAGAGCAGGCCCTGGTGAGTGCTGACGTGATGCTTCTGTGACGCTGGTCGACGTGCAAGTGCACAGTCCTGTCTAGGTTCTTGTTTCTGATCGTCCCTATCTTCTCCCTGTCTTTTCGTCTGATTATCATGGTAGCTGTCATTTAGTAAGCCCCTCCTCTGTTCAGTGCACTCATTCCCGCAGCTGGTCTGTAGGGGAGGTGGCGACGTCCTCTTTTACAGATGAGAATTTGAAACTCAAACAGGACAAGCCACTTGCCCAGGATAATACTACTCATAGTTCTGGAAGCTGAGGTTTGATGCCAAGTGGATCTGACCCCACAGTCTGGGTGCTTTTGGCAGTGTGTTACTCTGGGTGCCCAGGAAATCTAAAGGAGGGTCTTTACCACTTACAGGAGCCTTTGGGTGATGATCTCCCATTTATCTTTGTGTTTTTTCCTTCCTAGGGATGCTGTGAAGAAGTGTTTTGCAGCGTGTCTTGCATAACATGCGGCCAGTTTTGCAAAGCTTTGGAAGGCACTATGGACGGAAGCTGGTGGATGGTTTTGTAAATATCTTTGAAACCTCTGTCTTACAGACGTGTGCCTTTTATCTTGCAGCAGTGTGTTGCTTGCAAGCTGAACATTTGAGGCTTGCTTCTGGAACGAATCAGCCACATGTTCCCCAATCTAAATGTGTGTAGCACAAAGTGAGAGGTGGGTTCTGTATCTCACGGAGTGGCCTGTTTCTCGTGCACCTCTTTCCTCTTTGGATGGCGTTCCTCTGAATTTCCCTAAATAAAAACATTGTTAAGCAGCAGCAGACAAGCCTTGGGCACCTGTGATCCCCAGGTGGCGACAGGAGCCTCATTGGAGCTGTCAGGGATGCAGCAGTAAGGGACAGAGTGTGGGGTCAGCAGGGGCTTTGCAGACTTGTCGCTCAACATGGAGACCATCACCCTGCCTCACAGTGTGGACGTGCTTCTGCTCTGGTGTCTGAACAAGTGCTTCTGCCCCCCGGCCTGTGGAGGGAAGTGGAAGAGGAGCCCTTTTTGGTGATCTGTGCTGTTTTCACCCTGAGCCTGGGCGCTCTTGCTGTTCTGGTTCCACCCCCGACCGTGGAATGTATCTCCTAACATTCAGTGCACACTCTTTCTCTTGGGTTTTTCTTTCTTTTTCCCCCTCCCCCACTTGTCTTTACTCCTGACCTCCTGGTACTAGATTGAGAGGAACAAAGCAGTGACAGAAAACACTGCTGTTTCCTTTTGGACAAGAGCTGACAGGAGGTGAAAAATCTTACTCTTCTCTGCTGTATTTTTTCCCTTCATTATGTATAAGCGTTTGCTTTTAAACTGATTGTGTTTTCCGTCCTCCCCTGGAGTGGGGCCAGGGGAAGGCAGAGCCTGGCTGCGGGGCCAGCAGGAAGGAGGCCCGCCCGCCTGGTGACCTTTACACAGTCCTGGGTTTTACCCTTGAGCCTGTGCTGGAGACACTGTGGCTTGCAGGGTGGTCATACCCCCGCCTGAGGCCTAAACGCAGACAGAGCACTTTCGTGTCTGTGATCTTATCTGGCCCTTCCAAGGCCTTGTGATGAAGCAGGGCTGTTATCCCCTGTGCCGTCAAGGAAATCAAGGCTCAGAGAGGTCACCAGCTCTGCCCAAAGCCACAGTTGGTGGCCGAACTGAGCCCAGAGCTGGGGGGCCCGGCTTAGTCTCCTTCACCACCCTGTATTTCCTGTGTGGCTCTGGGGTGCCTCCTGCAACTGTTTTCTCTGTTCGTCAGCCAGGCCTGTGTCTTTTCGGGTCCCAGTCTCTATGTCACTGCCGTGTCTCCCCCCAGTCTCCCTTTGGGAAGCTTTCTCCTGGCTCTGTAGGATCTCCGTTGTTCCCTTCTGTTCCTTTTTAGCTTGTCCCTGCTGCCTGACTGTCATAAATGCCCTGTCTTGGCATTCCAGGACCTCCGGAGTCCCCCTACACATGAGATCTGGGTTTGCCTGTCTGCTCCTTACCCAGGGCCAGCTGATCTGCTTGGGCTCTTGTCTGGGGACCTCCAAACCAAAGGCTGGGTCTACCACCTGTCTCCTTGCCTGTGGCTAATTGCTGATTGCTTTCTCCTGCTGTAGCTGAGAGCTCAGACTGGCCAGCTTTTACCTCTGAGCTGGGGAGGCGTGAACAGGCGTGATGGGGCCAGAGTGCAGAGCCAGTCTGACCAGGCCCTTTGTAGGCTGTTGAGGGCGGCCTGTCTTATACTGAGGTCCTCCCCTGCCTTCAGCCAGGAAGGGAAATTGTATGCCACCCTCTGGCTTTTGTGGCTTCCTTCACATCCCAGGTGCCTCTAGGAGATAGCTCAGACCTCAGAAGGGCTCCAGGAAGGGGCCTGAAGGAGGTCCGGAGTGCTCATGATTCCGCTCTGTAGAGCCAGTGTGAGGCCAGCCTGGAGTAACACGCCAGCAAAGCTGATCCCTCTGTGCCCTTTTTAATGGCTGGACTTGACTTTGTGGGACACGCGGCTGAGGTGCCTTTTGAGATGTCACCAGAGCTGTGTGCATAGTGGTAGAGAATGTGGGCTTTGAAGTCAAACAGATCTGGGTGTGAGCTGTGGCTCAGTCACATACTAGTTCATGGGGAACAAGTTACTTAACTTCTGGTGCCCAGTTTGTGCATCTGTTTAAAGATAATGGGGACAACAGTTCCTGCTGGATCGTTGCAGGATGTCATTGAGCTGTTTCAGGTGCTTGGCTTGGGGCCTAGCACAGCTAAATGATATCTCAGTAAAAGGTAGGTGTTATTATTTAATCCCTGAAATAATTGATGACCTTTGAAGGTGACAGGGTGAACGTCTCTCTGACCATTAATATATGTAAAAAAATATTTATGTAGTACTGTGTGTCCAGCATATGTAGACATTGCCATGCGTTATCTCATTTAAAATAATCACAGTAACTTTGCTGGGCCACTGGTCTTGTCTCCATTATCATGGGGAAGAGCCTCAGAGGGTCGGGGGTCGCTGCCAGACCTCACCAGTAGAGGGCGTCGGTTCTTGCACAGAAGCTCCTGCTGTGCCCTCAGGCCTGTGGCGAGTTTGCTCAGATGGCTCCAGTCAGGACACTTGGGCAGCCTTATCCTTTCATTGCTTCCCTGCTTGTTTTTGTCTGCTGGACCGTGGGAGAAAGAGCTCCAGACAATCTGCTGAAAGCTGTCACCAAGCCACAGTGCCTGCTGGCTGAGACGAGGGTGGGGAATGGGGCTTTTAGACCCCGTGGCTGTACTGGTTTCTGCTTCTTGCCTCCCCTGCCCTCTGTCCTGCCCTGTTCACTGCTGGGTGAAGGGGAGAGCGTGGCAGTTTTGGAGGGAAGGGAACCATTGAGGCGACTCTTGCAGACGAGAAATGTGCTCCCCTCAGGTCACGCTTCCAGCTGGGCAGATCGTTGGCCCTGTGATCACTGTATTGGGAGCAGCACATGCCCGGCCCGTGCCCTGGCCCTCTCCGCTCCTCGCAGCCCCTCCGAGACTGCTTGTTTGATGTGGCTGTCCGTCCATTTGCTAGCTGGCTGCCTCCCTTCTGCTGTCGCACTCTCTCGGAGATTCCCCTTTGGCCAAATGTGCTCAGGGGGCCCTGGTTCTCCAGCTCCTCTGCGTGGCTGTGCCCCTGGCCACTGCTGCTCAGCCCAGGCTGGAGTTCCTTCTCTCCCTCTCGCAGACGGCTCTCTTGTCTCTGGGAAGGATGAAATCCTATCCCCAGTTTAGGATTTTCTCTGGGTTGATTACGTCAGTGCTTGGAGCCTCTTTGCATCACTTTTGTGTGGTGACTTTGTGGGTTATCCACCTGAGTGACACCTCCTTTCCACCCTAATCAGTGTATGCTCAGGGAGCAAGAAATAAAATGAAACGCATCTAAATAAAATTACTTTTGGATACTTCCATTAGAAAAGATAGTTAAAAAGTGGGTCATACCTTAAAAAAAAAAAGGGTATGGGGTTACTGGTTTGGCTGCTTCTGCTTTTGACAGCTCTGTGAGAGTGCAGTTATTGGAGCATGAGGGATGAGACTCCATGGGATGAATTGGGAAATGGAACTGCAGCCCTGTGATTGGATTTCCTTCTGTCTGGGGCAGCCCACCCCAGGCCTGCTTTCTCTTCTCTTTCCTCACACGACTTCTGACGAGGGGCGGCTGCAGGATTACAGATACCTTAAAATTCACCACCTATCCTTAAACCTCATTTTCAGCAAAAAAAAAAAAAGAAAGAAAAAATGAGTGTTTAAGATTTATAAAGCCGTTTTGCTAGATTCTTGGCGTAGTTCTTTCGATTTTAAAATCCAGGATTTTCTTTTATAAGTTTTAAGATGTACAGTAGTTTCCTTGCAAATAGCATTTTTAAAAAAGCTAATACACCTTCAACTGAGGTTAAATACAGCTTGTGTCTGTGTAACTCATGATAAGACATTGACAAAAGAGTTTAGAAGTTTACATTTTTTGGAAATTCTTATTTAAAAACTTGGTTGAGTGGTTAAATTATGTGGCTTTATAGTACCTTATAATTCATAATTTTATGAAATTCTGAGATCTTGAGAATTTTTAGTCAGAGGAAAGTGCTCTACCGTTTATTTGATCCCAGTCCACTCAAGATAGGGTGGTTAGTTCCAGTTTTTGGCTATTTCCAGTTCTACCCCAAATGCATAGGTGACAGTCCCAAGTCCCTGGTACACTTCAGCTTTGCTCCTGGGAGCTCAGGTTCTGTTGCAGAAACTCACAGAGCACGGCGAGGACACTCACTGCAGAGGGGGTGAGTGGAGCCCAGGGAGGCTGACAGGGGCCGCAGAGCCTTTGTTCATATAAATTGACAGAATCAAATCACATCCTCCCTAGCAGGAGCTGATAAACTGATATGGGCTTAGAAGTGTACAAAATATTCCTATAGACATAAGCATTTTTTGAAACCCGGGAAGAGTGAGTTCACTAGACAGGAGAAACATGGCTATTTGAAATGAAAGGTCAGTCCATAGTGTTGTAGTAAACCATTAATACTGATGTATAAATTCACGGTAAAGCGGTGTCACTACAGTTAATAAACAGCACCAAATATATGTATATACACACATGTATATATATCATGGACAAGAATTTCCTGATCTAGATAGGCTGCCTAAACTTAACATCCTTGTGAGGCATCCTGTAAGACGAATTGGAGACTGGTATCTGGGCAGGACGTTGCTCTGTCTATTGGACTCCATTCTCCAGGAATGGATAATGAGCCTTACTCTAAATACAGATGGACCTTGTGTTTGTGTAAATGTCCTAAAGGAGAACCATAGTTTACATTCAGTCTCATGGTCTTTCTGCTATGAAGTGTTTATTTTGCCTTTTTCAGTATATTTGCTTGACTTAGCCTCTTTGAACAAGGAAAGGAAAAATAAAAAACCCTTTGAACTCTGATCTTTTGCTGCTTTTGTAGATTCTGATTGTGAAGTTGGGGGTGAGGAGGTTCAAAAGCCCATGGGGAATTTATCTGCCTTCAAAACATTGTGCCTGTTGTAATATGATGAGCTTTTAAAGTTTAAAGTTTTGTTAAAACATGTATCAATTTTGTAATTGTATAGATACTCAGCTAATTTTGAATGCTGCTGATTGCATAACTGAATTTTTTACATCCAAAAATATATTCTTGTGTGCTGCTTTTCCTCCCTTGAGACTCTATTTCATACAATAAAGATTGTTTTGTTTTTACTAACTCATTTCAAAGAGGAAAAATTTTGCTGGTAATTAAGTTGCTTTTCCCCCCAAAACATCACAAAACAATTCTCCCTTTTTTTGTCATTGTTTCCTTCTCCAATAAATGATAGCATTGCGAGCTTTACTAAATCCGGTGTGGTCTCTTACTCATGTTTGTTTTTCCAGGAGTCGCTAAGCCAAAAGAAGACTATGACTACAAGAAAAGACCGTGTCTTTAATTCGAATTCTTAATGTGTAGCACACATTGTAAGCACTTAAAGATATTTTTTGAGCTAAATTGCTGGATAACCCTCTCTTTCTGATGACTTGGGGGATAGCGTGGGTCTCAGAACAGTTTGAAGGTTTTGAAGGTATGACATCTCAAGTGTTTATTTTAGATTATTTCTGCACACCTACCTGGTTTAGTCGCTTTGCATAAACTAGGTTGTCAAATTCAATAGCATAAAGTTTGTAGTATTCCCTTATTCTTTTAATGTCTGTAGGATTTGTAGTTATGTCTGCTCTTTCATTACTGATACTATAATTTGTGTCTCCTGTCTTGATCAGTCTAGCTAGAGGTTTATCATTTTATTGATCCTTTCAAAGACAACCCAGTTGAAAAGATCTGAACAGACATTTAACAAAAGAAGATGCATGAATCCATTTAACAAAAGAAAATATGTGAATGGCCAACAAACATCTAATACATGCTGTATTATCATTATATGAAGTTTTAAAAAATGGAAAACTCAATTCTAGACTTTAAAGACGCATTCTCAGGTTATAGTGAAAAGCACAGAAGCTGCTTGCATACAGATTAGGATAGTGACGACTGTGGGAGGGATGGAGAGGTTAGTGATTGGGACGGGACGCGGGTGAGAGGGACTCTGGGTGCTGGTCATATCCTGTTTCTTGGTAAGTGGTTCTTGCAAGGTGTCCACTCTGATCAGTCACGCACTGTGTGTTTTGCGTATGTGCACTTTGGTGATGTGTTCTATTGTACAATAAAAGCCAGCTTTGGTTTCATTGCTTTTCACTATTGGTTGTCTGTTTTTTTATTTAATTGATTTATTTTCTTACCTTTATTAATTTCTTTCCTTATGCTTACTTTGGGTTTAAGTTACTCTTCTAGCTTTTTAAGCTTAAATAATTGATTTTAGATCTTTCTTCTTTTCTAGTATAACGCTATAATTTTCCCTCTAAGCACTGCTTTAGCTGCATCTCACAGGTTTGCTATGTTATTTTTGTTTTACTTCAGTTCAAAATATTTTATTTCCCTGTGATTTCTTCTTTGACCCATTGGTTACTTAGAAGTATGTTTAATTTTAAAACATTTGGGGATTTCCCAGATATCTATTATTGATTTATAATTTAATTCCATTGTAGTCAGAGAACATACTCCAAATGATCTTAATCCTTTTAGATTTATTGGGACTTGTTTTATGGCCAAGCATATAGTCTGTCTGGGTGGATGTTCCACGTATATTTGAAAAGAATGTGTATTTGGTAGTTGCTGGGTAGAGTGTTCCATAAATATCAATTAGGTCATATTGGTTGATAGTGGTGTTCAAGTTCTAACCTTACTTTGTCTACTTCTATAAATTATTGAGAGAGATGTGTAATTATCATTTGGATTTAACTTGTTTTCATTCAGTCAGGTTTTTATAATTTATTTTAAATATTTTAAAAATAAAACACACATACAGAAACAAAATAAAATGTAAAACAAACAAAAATGTACAGCTCAATGAACTATTACAAAGTGGTTGTATAACCAACACCCAGGTCAAGAAATAGAACATTGCCGGCATCTCACAAGTTCTCTTCTGCCCCTTCCAGTTACTGCTTCCTGCATCCTTCACACGGATCACCACCCTCCTGATTTTATAGTGTCACTTCCTTGGTTTTCTTTAGAGTTTTTCTTTCAGTTTTATTGAGATTTAATTGAAATACACCACTGTATAAGTTTAAGGTGTACAGCATAAGGACTTTACTTACATATGTTGCAAAATGATTACCACAATAAGTTTAGTTAACATTTATTATAGAGATACAAAAGAAAAAAGAAAAAAAAACCCCATGTTTTCCCCTTGTCATGAGAACTTTTAAGATTTACTCTCTTGGCAACTTTCAAATATACCAAACAGCAGTGTTAACGATAGTCATCATGTTGTACATTACGTCTACAGTACATATTTGTTTTATAACTGGAAGTTCTACCTTTTGCCCACTTTCATCCAATTGACCCACTCCCACCTCTGGTGACCACAAATCTGATCTCTTTCTGTGAGTTTTCTTTTTCTTTTTTTAGATTCCACATATAAGTAAAATTATACAGTATTTGTCTTTCTCTGTCTGACATTTCTTTTAGCATAATGCCCTCAGGGTCCATCCATGTTGTTATAAATGGCAGGATTTCCTTTTTCTTTTTTTATGGCTGAATAACATTCCTGTGTGTGTGTGTGTGTGACATTCTCTGTATCTATTCATCTGTTGATGGACACTTAGGTTGTTTCCATGTCTTGGCTATTGAAAGTAATGCTGCAGAGACTATGGGGATGCAGCTATCTCTTTGCCACAGTGATTTCATTTCCTTCAGATATATACCCAGAAGTGGAATTGCTGGATCATATGGTAGTTCTATTTTTAATTTTTTGAGGAACCTGCACATTGTTTTGCATGGTGGCTGCACCGATTTACACTCTCACTAACAGTGCACACGAGTTGCCTTTTCTTCAAATCCTCATCAGCATTTCTCTCTTGTCTTTTTGATTATAGCCATTCTAAAAGGTGTCAGGTGACATTTCATTGTGGTTTTCATTTGCATTTCCCTAATAATTATTGATGTTGAGCACCTTTTCACGTACCTATTGGCTATTTGAATATCTTCTTTGGAAAAATGTCTATTCAGATCCTTTGCCCATATTTTACTTGGATTATTGTTTTTTTGGTGTTGAGTTGTATGAGTTCTTTTTATGTTATAGGTATTATCCCCTTGTCAGATGTCCTTTTTGCAAATATTTCCTCTCATTCTGTAGGTTGCCTTTTCATTTTGCTGTTCATTCCTTTGCTGTGCAGAAGCTTTTTAGTTTGATGCAGTCCCACTTGTTTGTTTATTATTTTGTTGCTTGTACTTTAGGTGTCATATCCAAAAAATCGTTGTCAAGATCCATGTCAAGGAGCTTTTCCCCTATGTTTTCTTTTAGAGTTTTATGGTTTCAGATCTTACATTTAAGTCTTTAATCCATTTCGAGTTAATTTTTGTGAGTGGTGTAAGATAGGGGTCTAGTTTCTTTTATATGTGGATATACAGCTTTCCCAGCAGCATTTACTGAAGAGACGGTCTTTTCTCCGTTGGGTGTTCTTGGTTCCCTCATCAAATAGTAGTTGACTCTTCTTTAGAGTTTTATCATCTGTGTGTTTCTTTTCTTTGCGTTAGAAAAAAACTGTGGTAAAATGTACGTAACATAAAATTTACCATCTTAACCATTTTTAAGTGTACCACTCACTGGTATTAAATGCATTCATAATGTTGTGCAGCCATCACCAACATCCATCTCCATAGCTCTTTTCATCTTGTAAAACTGTCGCTCGATACCCATTAAACGGTAGCTCCCCATTTCCCTAACTCAGCCCCTGGCAACCACCATTCTACTTTCTGTCCCTGGTTTTGTCTACTCTAAGTATCTCATGTAAGTGGAATCACACACGATTTGTCTTTTTTGTGACTGGCTTATTTCACTTAGCCTAACGTCCTCACGATTCATCCATGTTGTAGCATATGTCAGAATTTCCTTTTTAAGGCTGAATAATATTCCTTTATATGGATATACCATATTTTGCATATCCATTCATCAGTCAATGGACACTTGGGTGGCTTTCACCTTTTAGTTATTGTGAAGAATGCTGCTATGAACATGGGTATATAAATATCTCTTGGAGAACTTTCTTTTAATTATTTTGGGTATATAACTAGAAGTGGAATTGCTGGATCATATAGTAATTCTGTATTTAATTTTTTGAGGAACTGTCATACTGTTTTCCACAGTGACTATACCATTTTACATTCCCACCAACAGTACACAAGGGTTTCAGTTTCTCCACATCCTCACCAATACTTCTTATTTTCTGGTTTTTTCTTTTTTTTTAGTAGCCATCCTAATGGATTGTGAGGTGGTATCTCATTGTAGTTTTGATTTGCATTTCTCTTGTGATCAGTAATTTTGAGCATCTTTTCATGTGCTTATTGGCTATTTGTATATCTTCATTGGAGAGATATCTATTCAAATTTTTTACTGTTTTTGAATTGAGATTTTTTGTTCTTGAGTTTTAGGAGCTCTCTGTATATTCTGGATATTAATCTCTTATCAGATAGATGATTTGCAAATATTTTCTCCCATTCTATGAGGTGTCTTTTTCTTTCCTGAAGAATATTCACCCAGAGCTAACATCCGTAACAATCTTCCTCTATTTTTTAGTATGTGGGCCACCAGCACAGCATAGCCACTAACAGAGTGGTGTAGTCCATGCCCAGGAGCTGAACCCAGACCACCAAAGTGGTGTGCACTGAACTTAACCAGTCGGCCACCAGGGCTGGCCCCATGAGTTGCCTTTTTACTCTGTTGATTGAATCTTTTGATGCACAAAAGTTTTTAATTTTCATGAAGTCCAATTTGTCTATTTTTTCTTTTGTTGTCTATGCCTTTGGTGTCATAGCCAAGAAATCGTTGCTAAATCTAATATTGTTTAGCTTCTGCTCCCTGTTTTCTTCCAGGAGTTTTATAGTTTTAGGTCTTATATTTAGGTCTTTGATCCATTTTGAGTTATTTTTTGTATACGGTGTTAGGTAAGGATTGAATTTCATTCTTTTGCATTTGCTTATCCAGTTTTCTTAGAACCATTTGTTGAAAAGACTGTCCTTTTTCTATTGAATGGTCTTGGCACCTTTGTCAAAGATCATTTGACCAAAAATACATGTGAGGGTTTATCTCTGGACTCTCTATTGTATTCCATTTGTCTGTATGTCTGTTTTTATGATATTTCCACACTGTTCTGATTATTATAACTTTGTAGTAAGTTTTGAAATCAGAGAGTGAGTCCTCCAGCTTTGTTCTTATTTTTCAAGATTCTTTTGGTTATTTGGGATCGTTGAGATTCCGTTTGAATTTTAGGATGAGTTTTTCTATTTTTGCAAAAAATGTCACTGGGATTTTGATAGGGATTGGATCTGTAAATTGCTTTGGATAGTATTGACATATTAACAATATTAAGTCTTCTAATCCATGGACATGGGCTATGTTTCCATTTGTTTATGTGTCCTTTCATTTCAGCAGTGTTTTGTAGTTTTCATTGTATTAGTCTTTCACCTCCTTGGTTAAGTTAATTCCTAAATATTTTATTCTTTTTGATGCTATTATAAATGGAATTGCTTTGGTAATTTCCTTTTCAGGTTGTTCATTGTTAGCGCATAGAAATGCAACTGATTTTTGTGTGTTGACGTTGTATCCTGTTACTTTCTTGAGTTCGTTTATTAGTTCTAACAGTTCTTTTGTGTGAAATCTTTAGGGTTTTCTACATATAAGATAATATCATCTGCAAACAGAGACAACTTTACTCTTCCTTCCCAATTTGAATCCTTTTATTTCTTTTTCTTGCCTCATTGCTCTGGACCCTACTTATAGTGCCTTCTTGAATAGAAGTGGCAAAAGTGGGCATCCTTTCTTGTTCTTGATCCTTAAACGAAATGCTTTCAGTTTTCCACCGTTGCATATGATGTTAGCTGTGGGTTTTTCATATACAGCTTTTTTTATGCTAAGGTAGTTTCCTTCCATTCCTTGTTTGTGTGTTTTTTTTTTTTTTTTATCATGAAATGGTGTTTAATTTTGTCAAATGCTTTTTTGCATCAATCCAGATGATCATGTATTTTTTTTCTTCGTTCTGTTAGTATGTTGTATTACATTGATTGATTTTCTTATGTTTAACCATCCTTGCATTCCAAGAATAATCCCACTTGGTTATGATGTGTAATTCTTTCAATATGCTGCTGAATTCATATTTTTTGTTAGTAATTTGTTGAGGACTTTTGCATTAGTGTTCATAAGGGATACTGGTCTGTAGTCCTCTTGTAGTGTCTTTGTCTGGCTTCATAGAATGAGTTAGGAAGTCTTCCCTCTTCCTCAGTTTTTTTGAAAAGTTTGTGAAGAATTAATTCTTTAAATCTTTGGTAGAATTCACCAGTGAAGCCATCAGGTCCAGGGCTTTTCTTCATTGGGATATTTTTGATTACTGATTCAAACTCCTTCCTAGTTATAGGTCTGTTCAGATTTTCTATTTCTTCATGGGTTAGTCTTCGTAGGTTTTGTGTTTCTAGAAATTTATCTATTTCATCTAGATTATCCAATTTTTGAGCATATAATTGTTCATAGTACTCTCCTATAATCTTTTATTTCTGTAGGATTGGTAGTAATGTCTCCCCTTTCATTTCTGATTTTAGTGATTTGAATCTTCTCTCCTTTTTTCTTAGTTCACTTAACTAAAAGTTTGTCGATTTTGTTGATCTTTTTTTGGTTGATCTTATTGATCTGTTTGTTTCATTGATTTTTTCCTATTGTTTTTCTATTCTCCATTTCATTTATCTCTCTTCTAATCAATATTTTCCTTCCTCTGCTAGCTTTGGGTTTATTTTATTTTTTTTCTTCTAGTTCCTTAAGTTGTAAAGTTAGGTTGTTGATTTGAGATCTTTCTTGTTTTCTAATGTAAACGTCTATAACTATAAATTTCCCCCTTAGCACTGCTTTAACTGTGCTAAAGTTTTGGTATGTTGTGTTTTCATTTTCATTCACCTCTAAGTATTTTGTAATTTCCTTGTGACTTCTGTCATGCATTGATTGTTTGACAGTGTTGTTTATTGTGAATTTTCCAGTTTTCCCTGTGTTATTGATTTCCAACTTCATCCTGTTGTGGTGAGAGAAGATGCTTTGTATGATATCTGTCTTTTAAAATCTGTTGAGAGTTAATTCATGTCCTAACATATGGTCTCTTCTGGAAAATGTCCCATGTGCACTTGAGAAGAATGTTTATACTGTTGTTGGGTGAAGTGTTCTGTATATGTCTTTTAGATCTAGTTGGCTTATTGTTTTAAGTCCTCTGTTTTCTTATTTATCTTCCATCTGATTATTCTATCCACGATTGTAAGTGGGGTATTGAGGTCTCCAATTATTATTATAGAGCTGTCTATTTCTCCCTTCAATTCTGTCAGTTTTTGCTTCATATATTTTGATGGTCTGTCATCTGGTTTATAGATGTTTATAATTGTTATATCTTCTTGCTATATTGAATCTTTTATTAATATATAATGTCTTTCTTTGTCTCATAAACTTTTTTGATTTAAAGTCTATTTTGTCTGATATTAGCATACCCACTCCTGCTCTCTTTTGATTACTTTTTGCATGGAATATCTTTTTCCATCCTTTTACTTTCAACCTGTTTGTGTCTTTGGATCTCAAATGAGTCTCTTGTAGATAACATATAGTTGGATCATGTGTTTTTATCCATGCTGCCAGTCTCTATCTTTTGATTGGAGAGTTTAATTCATTTACATTTAAAGTAGTTACTGATCAGGAAGTACTTGCTTCTGTCATTGTGCTATTTGTTTTCTATGCGCCCTATAGCTTTTTTGCCCCTCATTTCCTGCATTTCTGTCTTGTTTTAGTTTTTTTTTTTGTAGTGAAAAGTTTAAATTCCTTCTTAATTTCCTTTTGTGTTTATTCTATAGTTATTTTCTTTGTGGTTATTATGGGGATTACATTTAACATCCAAAAGTTATAATATTCTAAGTTGAATGTATAGCAGCATAACTTCAATAATGTACAAAAACTCCGCTCCTTTACAGCTTCATCCCCACCACTTTTGGTTGTTGATGTCCCCAAATTACACTTTTATACATTGTGTGTCCAAAAACATAAACCAATAATTATTTCAAATGCATTAGTCTCCTAAATTGTGTAGAAAACAAGATTTGGAGTTACAAACTAAAGTTACAATAATACTAGCTTTTACGTTAATAATTACTTTTTTCCTTTAATGTATTTAAATGTATTAGTCTGAAATCATATAGAAAAAAATTACAATTACAAACCATTGTTACAATTAGACTAGCTTTCATACTTGCCCACGTATCTACCTTTATTGAGATCTTTATTTCTCCATATGGCTTCGAGGTGCTGTCTAGTGTCCTTTCATTTCACCTTGCAGGACTCCCTTCAGCATTGTTTGCAGGGCAGGTCTAGTAGTCACGAGCTTCCTGAGCTTTTGTTTATCTGTGAATGTCTTAATTTCTCCCTCACTTTTAAAGGACAGTTTTGCTGGATATAAGATTCTTGGTTGACAGTTTTTTCTTTCAGCACTTTGACTATATTGGCCTACTGTTTTCTGACCTCCAAAGTTTGTGGTGAGAAATCTTCAGGTTATCTTATTGAGCATCCCTTGTATGTGATGATTAACTTTTCTCCTGCTGCTTTCGCTATTTATTATTATTTTTTTGTTTATTTTTGAAAGTTTCTGTCTAGGTGTGGGTCTTTTTGAATTCATTTTATTTGGAATTCCTTTTTCTTCTTTGATGTTTATATCCATGTCTTTCATCAAATTTGGGACGTTTTCAGACATTATTTCTTCAAATATTCTTTCTGCCCCTTTTCTCCTTCTGGGATACCCACAGTCTGTGTTGGTCTGCTTGGTGGTTTCATACAAGTCCTTTCGGCTCTGTTCACTTTTCTTTGATCTTTTGTCTTTCTGTTTTCCAGCCTTGATAATTTCCATTGTCCTATCTTCAAGTTCACTCATCCTTTCTTCTGCCTGCTCAAATCTGCCTTTGAATCCCTCTAGTGAAGTTTTCATTTCAATTATTTCCTTTTGGTTTCTTTTTAGGCTTTCTATCTCTTTATTGATATTTCCATTTTGTTCATACATCATTTTTTTTGACTTTCTCCACATCTTTATTTCTTTGAGCATCTTTAGGACAATTGTTTTAAAGTCTTTGTCTAATATATCTGCCATTAAGTCATTCTCAGGGGAGATTCTGTTGAATTATCTTTTTCCTTTGAGTGAGCCATATCCTCTTGTCCTTGTATGCCTTCTGATTTTTTGTTGAACATTGGACATTTGAATTTAGTAATGTGTGAACTCTGGAAACCAGATTCTCCCCCTTCTCCAGGGTTTACTGTTTTTTGTTTTTGTTTTTTGGTTTCTTTAGGCTCTCATTGTGTTAAGGATCAGCCTGAGGTGTAAACTTAACATCTTCTTATGTCTTTTCTGAGCCTTTCCTTGGGCTTGAACAGTTACCATCTATTTGTCTCTGTATGTATAGTTATTTTTGAATGTCTTAATCTTTAATGTCTGGCTCCCAGAAGGGAAAAAGTGAAAAATGAAGCTATGTGCAAGCTGCTCCAGGAGGATGCATAGCTGCCTGCCAGGTGACTGGGGGTGGGAGACAGGTAGCTGCTACTGTGCCAAGAGCTGAAATTGACTGAAATTAACCGTGGTTTACTGTCCAAGCCTTCTCCTTGAAGTTGCAAGCCTTCAACAGATTCTAGAGTTCCAAAATAGTTATTTGAGACAGATTCTGCCAGTGCAATTGTTGTCTAGGTGGGGAGACAGATTCCTGGTGCTTCCTACTCATCCATCTTCCCAGAATCCTCCTGTCTTTTTACTTTCATTGTTTCTGTTGAGAAGTCAATATTATGATAATTGGAGCATCTTTGAAGGCAATCTGTCTTTTCCCACCTGCCTCTTTGTAGTCAGTATTTTACGATGACATATTTGTATTTCAATTTCTTTTTGTTATCCTCTTAGAGTTTTTAGGGCTTCATGAACCTTTAGCTCAATATCTTTCATTAGTTTTGGAAAGGTCTTAGCCATTATCTCTTCAAATATTGCTTTTGCTCCATTGTTTTTCTCTTTTCCTTCTAGGATTCTAGTTAATATGATAGACAGTCTCACTTTATCCTTTATATCTCCTATCCTATTTTCTGTGTGTTTAGTTCTTTTGTCATATTTCATTCAAGATATTATCTTTTGGCTTCTTCCAGCTCACTTGCTCTTCAGCTGTTTCTAATATTTGCTGAACCTATCACATTGTGTTCTTAATTTCAATTGTATTTTTAGTTCTAGATCCTCCATTTAGTTCTTTAAAAAATAATTTTCAATTTTCTGCTGAAAAATCCCTATACTATCTTTTATCTCTCTGATACTAGTCAGCAGTTGTCTGTTAAATCCATTATCTGAAGGCTCCTATAGTTCTGTTTCTAGTGTCTTATGGCTTTTTTTGGCTTTCATTCGTGTCTTGTTTCCTTGTTTGCCTGATTATTTTTATTGTGTGCTAGGTGTTGCCTTTTCAGAATTCTTTGCTGAAATAATTTGAAGCCTGAGCTCTTCCAGAGAAAATTTGCATCTGCGTCTGGCAGGTGGTTGGGGTACCAGCACTCAGGGTAATTTCAAAGTGATTGGCAGCTAAGTCACTCCTGGCTTACTCTATCTCCTGAGCCACAGCTCTTCAAGGCCAAATGCAGAGATCAGAAGAATCCATCATTTGTTCCCCCTCCTTGTGCCCTAGTCTCCCTGGCCCCCTAGACTCAGGGGGGCTTTCAAAAGTGCTTGTCAGACTAGTAGCCTCTTCTTTTGGAATCAGCAAAACCTTTCTGGGAAAAGTACTCCAAATGCCCAGATTACTTCTGTAACCTCTGGCTTTCTCCTGTCATGACCTTTAATTCCTTGCCATCTTGTTGGCTCTCTGGTACCTTCAAGTAGATGATTATATTTTGTCCAGATTTTCTATTTGTCCTCAATATGAGGGCTTCAAATTATTGCTTGCCATTAATGGAAGCAAAAATGCCCTTCTATCAACTTTTGAGATTCTCTCTATCGTAGCCACAAATGGCCTTCTCATGGTTTATAATGCTTAAGCTTTTGACTAATGAGAGTAATGACCATCTATAGCCCCCTTCCTACTCTTTATTTGCCTTGTTTGCTCAGTTACCACATTTTCTTCCTTTATTTGCATCTTCTCTCTAGTTATATCAAAGCTGAATACAAAAGAAAAAAAATTAAGTGTTGTGAACATGTCTGGATAGGCAGGATGAAACTGGTTTCATTCTTCCTGTCTTCCTCATAACCAGAGTAGTTTGTTGGGCCTTCTTAGGAATTTTTTGTTTGGGAACTTAATATTATAAGATAGCATTACATTTAATAATTCAGGTAAAATGCTTTATATGTACATTTTTTTTTTTTTGAGGAGGATTAGCCCTGAGCTAACATCCACCACCAATCCTCCTCTTTTTGTTGCGGAAGATTGGCCCTGAGCTAATATCCATGCCCATCTTCCTCCATTTTATATGTAGGACGCCTGCCACAGCATGGCTTGATAAGCGGTGTGTAGGTCCACACCCGGGATCCGAAGCGGCGAACCCCGGGCCACCAAAGCAGAGCTCATGAACTTAACTACTACACTACCAGCCCCTGATGTACATATTTTTTTAACGTTTCATTTAGTTATTCATATATATGTTATATATATATTTTTAATTTTAAAAACCAATTCTTATTAGACTTACATATATACATAGTGGGTAGTTAATAAAATCTACTTTCAATTTATTTTCTTCTGAACTGTTTCATGGAAATCATTCTTTTGTTTTCTGGATTCATGTTTATCTTTAAGCTAACCCATGAAGAAGTGGGAAATGTTGGCCTCTAGGTGGAACATCAAAGAGATTGATTTAAGGTAGAGAAGACACTCAGCCAGTGGGAACTATCTAAAAAAACCAATCACTAACCAGTTTCTACATAGAAATGTTTTATTTTCTAAAGCAAGTAAAACTTTACTAAATCATTGTGAGATTGAGGGGATCAAAGTAAGAAATAAGGGAATATGTCAAATAGTGAGGTTCATTGAGGATCAAAATTGAGATTGCTTCTCTTTTAACATTACATAAACATTCCTCAAGAGGAAGTATAAGATGAAATTGAAAAATTTATAGATGTGCAAATTTTACTTGAAAAGTAAAAATTCTGAGCTAACATAAAATTACCAGATAATCCAACCACATTTTATGAATGGGCAGAAAATTTATTGGTGACTAAGCATATGGTGAAAAGCAAACCAAAATGTGTTTGTGATTGTGGCCTCCAACTTGCCATTTATGACACTTTGGAGTCCTTGCAGATATGACAGGAAGGTATTGTAAACAAAACAGAAAATCCTTCTAGGTTGTTTCTGTACCAAAACACTGGGTACAATTTTAATGGCCCACCTCGAGAAAGCTGTGATAGAGCTGAAAATGGTTCACAAAATCCCAGGGCTTCTGAATAACGTCAGAATAAAAAGGTTTGAGGTCATTAGGATGGAAAAATGAAGGCAGCTAATGGGCTATAAATGAAGACTCTGTAGTTATGGGGAGAATGGGAGTCATATGAGAAAGCAAACATAGGTTGGTGCATCAAATTCTTCAGACCAAGAACTGGAGCTACTCTTGAAGATTAAAGGAGGCTGTTTTAGATTCAAATTATCACCATACAGCAGGGGAGTAACCATGACTGAGAGGTAATAGGTGGTCCAAGTTACCACCATCATTTGTTGGGGGTTATGAAACTCTGTGCTAGGTGTCTATCCATGTCTGTTTTAGCACCCCTCCAATACTTTCTCCTCATTGTAGCTAGAGTAATCTCAAAATGCCTTTTCCATCGCTTTTAGGATGAGGCAGCATTTCATACTTTGACCTACAAGACTCTGTAGGGTCTGGCCTCTACCTATCTTTTCATCTTCGTTTTGCCTTCATTAGTCTCTTCTTGTCATGCTCTCTCTTGCCATATGGTCATTGCACACGCTGTTCCATCTGCCTACATTTCTCCTCTTTGCCGCGTTACTTCCTACTTACCCTTCAGATTTCAGAGTAAGCCTCGCGTCCTCAGGAACGCCTTCCCTCACTCCCTGACTCGTGCCATCGTCCTTAGAAGACTCTAAGTTCCATGAGGGCTGTGTCTGTTTTGCTATTTCCATCACTTAGTGCACCACCTAACAGAGAATAGGCACCTAAGAAATATTTGCTGCATGAAAGAAAGTATCAGTGGGTTTAAGATGTCACAAACAGGGGGCAGACTTTGGCCTGCAGACATATTTTGTTTCTCTCCTACACAATGTTTAAAATTTCTTGTCTTTTGATGCCTTGGATGGGCACGTGCCTTTCCATTTCCCCAGTCCCTGACATGCCCAGCCTTCACTTGTGTGGTCAGTGTGTTTGTGTCCCATGGATTAGCTGCACGAGGGCGTGGTGGACGTACGGTGGGCAGCTTGAGGGAAGGCAAGGATCTTTTACCTTTGTTAACATGGAGGACAGAATTAGTCCTATTCCAGTGTGTTCTTTCTCATCATTGCCAGAGACTTAATTGGGGATTTAGAATGACATTCTCATAGACACCTAGAAAGTCAGGGCAGAATCCATTTTTGGGTGATGTTTCTGGGAAAAAAATCACAGATATTTGGGGGTCCAACAATGGTCCGTTGCCAGTGGCTTCACAAAATCTAACCTTTCAGACAAGGAAAGGGATGAGCTATTGGCTCGGGAGGGTAGGTGTCTTAAAAGGCTCTGATGACATTGTCTTGGAACTGACCCCAGACACTAATGAAAGAGTAATCCTCCCTAAATCACCCAAAAGCTAGTAATCCCCAGGGCTGCATGTTGGTGATGAAAAAAGAAAGGTCGGAGCAGCTGTCTTTTTGTTCAGTTTAATTATGACCGAGTATCTGGGTGAGCGCTAATTTCCTGGTGGCACTGGAGGTGGGTGGAGAGAGGTGTTAGGTTTCTGCAGGCTGCGGGGACTGAATGTGCAGACATGGATTCTGCCTGGGGTGTGCCCAGGGATCCGGGCACCGTTCAGGGGAGCTCAAGCTCAGGAGCTCAGGTTGCATGGCTTTCCATTTCTGCCCTTTAAGTCCAAGACATGGGCCGCTGTGTGCCAGAGGACACAGCAGTGCTATCAGGTGTCAGCTAGACAGCACACCTTAATTAATGGCCCCTCCCAGCTCCCTAAAGGGAGCAAGGCAGCTGCTGGACCTCTGAGATAGAACTTCATTAAGTTGCCAGCCAGAAGAGGAACATTTAGGCCTCTTAATCCCTGCAGCAGTGTTCAAGGCCGGAGGTTATGGAGCTGGGCATCTACTTCCCCAGCTTCCGGTTCCGAATATTCACGTTGGTGTCCAAGGTTGTGTTCACAGACAGCCTGTGAACTGCAGACCGTTCTTGGAAATTAATGCCCCTGCTCGTGGTGAACACGGAATGCCAGTCCTCCCAGCTCTTCTCTTGTGTTCTCTGTTCTGGAGAATGGCCCTGTCGTCTTCCCAGTCGTCCAGCCAGATGCTCCAGCATCACCACACACGCTCTCTCCCTTAACAGCCATATCTAGTGGCGACCAATTCCTGTGGCTTCTCCCTTCTAAGCAGCTCTCACATCTGCTGTGTCCTCTCCTCCCCGACTGCCCCTACCTTGTAGCGCTCTGCCTGCCTGCACTCCTGTTGCTTCCCCATCCAGCTTCCACATCACCACCAAAGCACTCTTCCTAAAAGCCCAGACTCATCAGGTTCTCTACTTGCTTCAAATTATTTTGTGGTTCCTAATCACCCATAGTAGCTTTTGCTAAACTTTGGTCATCTTCTAACCACCTTTGTGATGTTCAAGGTTTAACTTCACTCTTGCTTTATTAACATTTTATTTTAAACAGAATCTCTCTTTTTCAGTTTTATTCTTTACTTGTGCTAAGAAATACTCACTTTAAAGGCATGGGTTTCACATGCTAGTTACCTTTCTCTGTTATAACTATCATAATAACCAGTTAGTCCATGTGCCACTTAAAATTTTTTCCTTGTGGGAAATACAAACATCCAAAGCCCTTTATCATTTCTTCTCTAGTCTAATGTTCCATGGGCTGAACTCCTTGATGTTATTTGAATTCTCAATGTTTTACACCTTCTGACCTTTTTGTGGAATATTCTCTCTTCCTAACATGCAGTCCCTCCCATGCTCAAGGCAAATTCTGCCCCTTTAAAGCTCAGCCTAAGTGTCTCCTGCTCTGCGAAGGTGTTTCTGGCTCTCGCATTTCTGTGCCTCCTTAGGCAACTTCCCTTCCAAAGTCGGCTGCAGGTAACCTGTCAGTCTCCTCTGAGCCGTGAGCGTGCTGAGGGCGGACGTGGTGGCTAGCACGAGGCTCAGCTCAGACTGAGCCTTCCATAATGTGGGTTGAAGGAACAGGTGAAACGATGCCAGAGAAGTCACAGCCATCCTTGTTGTCATGAGCCCTGTTTATAGAATCAGAGGACATTGGAGAGAGCTCAAAGATTTCTTTTCAGCTCCTTCTAATGTGAAGGAAAAGAGGAAGAGTGAAGCTCACTGCCCAGTGGACCCTGGGTTATCCATGGCAGACTCTAGAATCACTTCATTCTTTTACGCCTTCCTTGGGACTCAACATTTCAGCCTCCTGACAAGGCGACCTCCCAAGGGGAAAGTGTGCACACACAGGCCCAACTTGAGGAGCCAGGTCCCAAGTGACTGGGGCTCCCAGCCCAGCCCTGTCATCACCCTGCCACTCATGAGTTGGAGCGCTCGGTGTGAACAACTGAGGAGACAACTCAGTCCTTTGCCTGAGGAACTGGACTTTTACAGCAGTGAGACTCAGCTGTTTGATGTGAGAGTCACAGGTGCTGGAGCAGAAGCAGCAGTTCTAGCCCACCGTGTGCCTGGCTGTTTGATTGCACCTGTCCATCGTTCTCCGGGCCTTCCCACGGGAAGACGGTCCCTCTTAATTCTCCTTCTTTTCCTGGAATGCTTCATCCAAGCCCTCTCTAAAGTGGGCCTGTAAGTGAAAGTCCACATGGACACACAAACTTCTGGAGGCTCGATGATTTGCAGAAGGAGTCTAGCTTTACTACAGAATTCACAGTAGAATTATGTACGAAGTAGGTTTCCTCATTACACTTAAAATGTGATATAAAGAGGATTTGGGCAATTAGTATTACTTCCAGGCACATCTGTTTCTTAATGAGGGCTGTGGGGGAGCATCTGACACCATTCATGCCAATTGGGGAGCAATGGCAAAAAGCTGGCGCAATGGTTGAGCTGGCGGATTGTGGACTCTGCGTGCTGTGTGGCTGAGCAGAGTGGAGTTGGTCTTTATCTTTGAAGAGTTAGTGGGGTCCAGGATAGTAAGCTGCTCAGGGTTTTGTATGACATCTCAGTTCCCATCTCCATTCTGATGTTAAATCACAGGGCATAGCTTCTTCCTAGACTGGGAATCGGCAGCTTTTTTTTTCTTTTTAAGTTGCATTGACTTCTTTTCGTTGTGTGTGTGTCTCTTTAGTTTGCTCTGATACTTTGTTGGAAGTGCAGCATGCCCAGAATCTGGGAAGAACCAGGTAACGTTTGGCTTAAATCATAATAGATTTACTGTTGATTCTTTTATTTTCTTTTGAGATTTCTTAATGGAAAGTTATTTCAATGTTTTTCACCAAAATACCTTTAGGTTATCTCAAAGATAGCAAAATGATTCAAAACCAAAAATCTTGAAGAAATCCTTATGAAATATTGGTTTTCTCTTAAAAATTCTTCAGTAAATATTATGCCTCTAAAAGTATGTAACTAAATAAACATAATGTCTTTCTCTTAATAAGTATCAGTTTTTACCTCATTGCATCTTGATATATTAAACAATAAATCAAGCAACAATTACAGAGGGCCTACTATCTTCTAGCTACTAGGTTTTCTGGTTAAAAGTAACATGGGCTTATAATATTGGAGGCAAAACAATTTAGTGATTTAGTCCTAAAAGGCAGATACAAAGCTCTATTTTCAAAAACTGAAAATATGATATCGAATCACATATTGCCTAAAATTTAACTCTGCCTTTCAGGCAAGTGTGGTGCTGCAAAGACACCTGAAAAGAGAAAAAATGAGTGATTTGTTTTCTAAGCTTGACCGGAAACCCCTGCTTATGAAATACGTCAGGGGAACACGTGAGGCCCTTAGGGAATAATTCGGGAAGCAGCCATCCATTTAATGGAAGTTCAGAACAGCAGGCTGTATCGGTGGAAGACAAGGCTCTATGAGGTGGTGTGACCTTTTTTTTAATCGGTCCCTTGCTAGTAGATAAAATAACAATTATAGCAGAACCACCAATATATATCAGGGCTATGCTAGATTGTTAAGCTGGGAAACACCTTAGGTATCATTTACTCCAAGGATTTGGAAACATACTTTTAAAGTTTTTCTATTTACTTTTTAAAATGCAAGAACATTTTCTTACCTCTTTTTTTTCTAACAAAAACTTCCATGGTAGCCCGACATATAATGTAGAAAGGAATTTCTGTGGCTGAAGGATGTACAGTGGAGCCAGGGACGGGGGGTGGGTGAGCCCCACCTGCTAGTTCTGTTATCCACCCAGCCCAGCAAGGGGCCCGAGGGCCACTCATGAGAACGGCTTTCTTCCTGCTTTCCTAAAGGTGCAATAACGTGTACACCGGGGCTCTCTCTACTCGGGGGGAGATCCATGGAGGGTGGGAGGGTCGTTCTTTTCTAACCTTCTCCTGGTTCACTGCTTATTGGACAAGTCATTTTTTTCCCTTTCTTAACTAGTTTTTTTCATCTATAGTATGGAAAAAATAGGGATCTCCTGATTTTATCATTAAAATGCAGAAGGAATGAATTCCTGAAGATAGATAGATGGGTTAAAAGAAAGTCTATCTATTTGGACTGTAAACTGGTACTCAGCCTTTGGAATGAGAATGACCCAGACTGAAATGGCTTTACCATTTACTTGGTATGTGACATGAGCAGGATATGTAACTCCTCAGAGCCTGAGTGCCTGCCTTGTTTAAAAGAAAGGGGGTGGTGGCAACGATTCTTTACAGGGTGATGAATATTAGATGAGATCATGTGTATAAGCCCATAACACAGTGCCTGGTACATAGCAAGTCATCAGTGTAACACAATGGTTGAGTGAATAAACTACTCCTTGGGCTCAAATCCTGGCCTTCCTGCTCATTGGCTGGACACCGATGGGCAAGTTACTTAACCACTCTGAGCTTCTCTACCTTCTAACCTAAGTAACTGGATATAATCATAGCCCTTCCTGATAGGCTTGTTAGAAGGATTGAAGGAGATTTATGCATATAAAGTGCTTAGCATATTTTGTTCTTGTCAAATAGTACTTCTTCTAAAATTACCTTCTAAATCGTATGAAAACAATCATGACTGTTCCCAGAGATTTATTGCCTAGAATTTTAACCTAATTATTTAAAATTACAAAAAACGGAGGAACAGTAAATATATAAGAATAGAACATTGGTTAAATAAAATATCACCCATTCATAGGATAGAATATGTTGCAAACATGAAAATAACAATTAAAAAAGTTATTTGATGATATGTGAAAATATTCTTTATACACTTAAAAATAATAAATCTGATCAGTACTTTGTTTACTCATATGGTTAAAAACATAAGAAAAAACAGCATTGATCTGCCCCTCTCCCCAGAGGCAGTGGCCTTTCTTTCTTTTTGCTGTTACTTCTGCTGTTTATCTTCAGATTTCTAAATGTTATATTTATACTGCTCTTTCTTGATTTATTCAATTTTAGACATTATTTACTGTCTTACCACAGAAGGCGAGAATTTAGCCCCCGTTTCCCCAAAATACAAGCATTCCTTCTCTCATTATTCTAATATCATGATTTTTGGTTAAATCAATACTTAATATTTACATTTTTGCAATTGTGTTTCCAGTTGAGCTGTCGTATACTGTGATTACATTTTCTTTCTTGGACAACTTGTTGTATTTCTTTTAGTTCATAGTTGCTTCAGCTTATTTCATTTGTTTTTTTTTTTGCTTGTTTGTTTTTAATGTACCCTGACAGGCAGAATTTGAAGATGGCTCTCAAGATTTCTGACCCCTGGTGGACATGCCCTGTATAATCCCCTCCCCTTGAGTGTTGGTGGTACGTCAAATATGTTGGGATATTGCTCTGGTGATTATGGTAATTATATGGCAAAAGGACTTTGCAGATGTAACTAAGATTCCTAATCAGTTGATTTTAAGTTAATATAAGGGAGATCATCTTGGGTGGGTCTGACCTAATCAGGTGAGCCCTCAAATGAGACAAGAAGCAGCAGCAGATGCTCTCCTGCTGGCCAGGAAGAAGAGAGCAAACAGCCATGTTCTGAACTGCTAACGGAGAGGGGTGGCCTCTGGGAGCTGAGGGCCTCAGTCCTACAACAGAAGGAATAGAATTCTGCCAGTAAACTGAATGAGGTGGGAGAAAGAAACCAAAGCCTCAGAAGAGAGCATAGCTCCAGCTGACATCTTACTTGTAGGCATGTGAGACCCCAGCAGGGCACCTAGCTATGCTGTTCCTGGATTTCTGACCCATGGAAACTATAAGATAAGAAATGTATGTTTTTTTAAGCTGCTAAATTTGTGGTAATTTGTTAGGCAGCAATAAAAATATGCCTATCACTATTCAACTGCTAACTGTCTATCAAAGATGTAAATGCCTCTTGATAAAGTCATATACACCAGGTAATTGATCAACTCCTTTATTTGTTTATTTATTTATTTTCGTGAGGAAGATCAGCCTTTAGCTAACGTCTGTTGTCAATTTTCCTCTTTTTGCTGAGTAAGATTGTCCTTGAGCTAACATTTGTGCCAATCTTCCTCCACTTTATATGTGGGATGCCACCACAGCATGGCTTGAGTGGTGTGTAGGTCTGCATCTAGGATCTGAACCGGTGATCCCCAGGCTGCTGAAGCGGAGTGCACGAACTTAACCACTATGCCACCAGGCCAGCCCCTCAACTCCCTTTTTGAAAGAGACATCCCTCCTTCAGCCTTCCAGCCTCTCACTTCTATCTGGGCTGGTTGCTCTCCAGGCTGCTGCATAGTCAGAAGATGGGGCCTGTAGCTGGCCTTGGGGCCAGTCTGAATGACCCTTAGGGATATCTGGGGAGCTGACCCTGGTTCTAGTTCCACAGTGCAGGGTCGAGAAATGTACTTGGACCAGACTTCGTCAGTCTGGGGACGCTGAGGGCATTAAAGGAGGATTCAGTATTCATAATGAGTTTATGGCACTGGACCCTGCCCAGTGTTAGTACATTCTATTGTAATACTGCGTAACTTCAAGAGTTTTGAGGTTCTGGTCCCCTGGAGGTGGTTCCCACACATTTTCAGATGTACATGTGTGGTCCTGCTCTAAATTTACAGGTGTAAGTGGGAGCATGTAGGCTTAGAGCAGATCTGATGGAATCCTCACTCACTGCCGACAGCTCTGTCCACTGGTGAGTACTGGGTGAGACACAGAAGTTTGCATCTGTCTGCTCTGGGAGTGTTGCTGGTCTCTCTGCTCTGCATACTCGCTTCCTTCTGTATCTGTTAGGTAGAGCAATCTTATTTGATTTACCCAAAGGGTCTCAGCTTCCAGTCTCTTCATAAATCCTAGCCTACCGTTGACATTTTTCTGTACAATGGTCCCACAGTTGTCATTCTAGGGACTTCCCTTCACTTTCCTCCTGTGCTGGGTCCCCTGTTTCCAAGGTCTTATGTTTTAATCTCTTTTCTTGGTTTATTAGTTTGTTTTGCTTAAGGACATTCCCTCATAACTTTTGAGAAAGAGTGGATGGTAGGCAAAATTTTTGATACCTTTTAGGTCTGAAAATGTCTTCATTCTAGTCTCACACTGGATAGTTTGGATGGGTATAGAATTCTTGTTTAATAATAATTTTCCATGACAATTGTGAGGGCATTACTTAATTTTCTTATAGCTTTCAAGTTGTTACTGAGAAGGTTCATGGTATAATTTATGATTTTTTGTGCTTGACTTGTTTTCTCTCTAGAAGGTTTTTATGATTTTTCTCTTCATCACCAGTGTTTAAAATTTCATGATGATGTACATGCTTTGGAGTGGATCTTTTTCTATTCATTGTGCTGGGCTCTCAATGGACTTTTCAATGTGGAAAGTTATGTTCTTCAATTCTGGGAACTTTTCCTATATTATTTCTTGGAAAATTTCTGTCCCTTTATTTTCTCTGTTCTTTCTGTTTGGAACTCTTTGTCGTTTTGTCTTGCTTTCTTAGAGCTTTCATTAACTCTATCTTCCAAGCTCTTATTGAATTTTAAATTCATGTTATGATGTTTTTAATTTCCAGGAGCTCTATTTTGTCCACCAATTCTTCACTCCTTTCCTCCCTTTTTCTCTTTCTTTTTTCCTTTCTTTTTTCCTTTCCTTCTTATAGTGTCCTTATCTTATTTCATGAATGTGTTATTTTCTCTCATGTTTAAGGGGAAATAGTTACAGTTTTCTTTTGTTGTCTTCTGCTCCCTGCATGGTCTCTGTTGCCTCAGAATTCCTTTTTAAATTTCCTTTTTGCTTTGGCCTCTGACTTCCATGTCTGATGTCTGATCACCCCTCACTCTGTGATCATATTTAAGGGTGAGGCACAATAATAAATGCCAATGAAATGCCTCTGTGCATGAGCAGGCCTTGACAAATGTTGGCTTTCCGCATTTGATTGGGGTTGGTGGTAAGGGGAAAAGGGTTGCGTCACTGAGGAGTCGTCAAGGCTATTCCCTAGGGAGTGTGTCTTCATCCTCTGTTTTCAGTGTGCTCCTTACCCCTCCCCCATCCGTGACTGCTGTGCTGGGTGTAAATCCTCTCAAGTCCCTCTCTGCCAGAAGTCAATCTCCTGTTGTCTTTGGCAGTAGGAGGGGGACCGATTGCCTGGCTGAGGGATGGGGATCTCAAAAGTTAACTGTGCCTCATATAAAATTTCAAGATATCTTCCTATTTGGTCCTTGCCAGAACTAGCTCCTCCCACCTCCCCTTCGGAGGAATATGATGCATCTAGTCTCTGAGACATTTCAGAGTTCTGTGGCACAAACTGGCTTGCTTCTCACTGGCTTCTTCCCCTGAATCTTAGATTTCGGTTTTCTCTGATTGGCTCCATCAGTCACCACTCAGCAATTTGATTTGTCAGTTTCCAAAATTGTGTTACTATCTCTTATCTGCTGCTGTCTTGTCTCTCCTGCTCTTCAATTTCGTGGGTGCATATTTTATATTACTTCAGTGCCATTTTAGAGGGGTTTGGTGGGGGCAAGATATAAAAGCACGTGTTCAGTCTGCCCTGCCTAATTAGAAGCATTTTTAAGTCCCATTGTTTTTAAAGGAAAAATATGCCTATATTTGTAAATAAAAAAAATTTATGCCAAACTTGATAGCAGAGGTCATCTCTGGATGTTGAGGTCATGGATACTTTTTCTTTTCTTGCCTGTATTTTCCAAAATTGTCTACAGTAAGATACAGAGTAACTAGAAAATAATTATGCAAGTAAAATGATACTATATAGATGTATTAGTCAAAGCGTTTTTGTATCATTGATATTAGCTTCAAATCCAACCATTAGGTTGAAACATATGAAACTGCTCTTTTTCCAGATATAACAAAGGTTGAATATCAGCAATTTCATGTGGTTCAATCTAAAATATCTAATATAATACAGATCTCAGAGGTGACATAGGCTGGAAAGTGGAGTCATTGTGGAGACAGGCCAGGCTCAAGGTCGGGAGGGTGTAAAGCATTCTTTTCTCACAGGGGGCTCTCTTTCAGGGTTTGCCACACAGCCACTGCCTGTGCCGTTCTCTCAGAGCCGTTCTTTCCTGGGCCCCCGGGGTGAAGAGACACGTGTGCTAAGCCAGTTATCAGGAGCACACCTGATATAACTGATAAGACAAACAGTATTATTTCCTTCTTTCCTCCCTTGTTGGTAATTCCACCACATTTCACCCATCTCTGTATTGGAATTCCCCAGGCATGTGCCTTTTCCTGCTCTGGGGAGGCTATACCGTTTGAAGTCAGTGATCCTTATCTCACTGGTATTTGTGGGCTGTTTGGGAAGCATTGTTCACTTTATCACACAGTGTTTTCCTTATAAACTTTCACGGGAGAAATTTATCACAGGCAAATGCCTTGTTTTTATTTTTGGAAGACAATGTAATGTATGCTGGATTGTATTCCTCCTCTTTGCATTGGCTGCTAGGAAGCTCAGAGCCACACTTGTGCCATAGTTCTAAGTAGTGCCTTCTTGAAATCTCCACTTAGATGTCTCCTGGCCTTTGTATTAGTTTCTTTTTGCTGCCGTAACAAAGTACCACAAACTTAGTGGCTTAAAACACCACAAATTTACCTTATAGTTCTGGAGGTCTGAAGTTTTAAATCAGTTTCAGTGTGCTGAAATGTAGGTGTTGGTAGGCTGTCCTGGAGGCCCTAGTGGAGAATCCATTTCCTTGCCTTTCCAGCTTGTAGAAGCTGCCTGCATTCCTTGGTTTGTGGCCCCTTCCTCTGTTTTCAAAACCAGCAGCAGTGTGGCGTCTTCTCTCCTCTGTGACCTCTACTTCCATCTTCCATCTTCTCTCTCTGACTCTGATCCTTTTGCTTCCTTCTTATAAAGACCCTTTGGATTACACTGGGCCCACCCTGATAGTCCAGGATAATCTCCCCATCTCAAGATCCTTAACTTAGTCATATCTGCGAAGCTCCCCCCTCCCCTGGCCCTCAACTTTTAGTAGATTTTAGTTTTCAGAGCAGTTCTAGGTTCACAGCAAAATTGAGCAGAAGGTACAGAGATTTCCCATATACTTTCTGCCCCCATGGATGCACAGCCTCCCCCACTACCACGTCCTGCACCAGAGTAGTCCATTTGTTGTGATTGATGAACTTGCATTAACACATCAGTATCAGCCAAAGTCCATGGTTCACAGTAGGGATCAGTCTTGGTGTTTTACATTCTGTAGATTTGGGCAAGTGTATAATGACATATATCCATCACTATAATATCATATAGAGTATTTTCACTGCCATAAAAATCCTCTCTGTTCTGCCTATTTATCCCTCTTTCTTCCCAACCCTTGCTAACCACTGCTGTTTTTACTGTCTCCGTAGTTTTGCTTTTTCCAGAATGTCATATAGCTAGAATCATTTAGTATATAACTTTTTCAGATTGGCTTCTTTCACTTAGTAATATGGATTTAAGTTTCTTCCATGTCTTTTCGTGGCTTGATCACTCATTTCTTTTTAGTGCTATATTAGTCCATTGTCTGGATGTCCCACAGTTTATTTATCCATTTACATGCTGAAGAACATCTTGATTGATTCCAAATTTTGGCAATTTTGAATAAAGCTGCTGCAAACATCCACATTCAGGTTTTTGTGTGGACGTAAGTTTTCAGCTCCTTTGGGTAAATACCAAGGAACGTGATTGCTGGATCGTATGATGAGAGTATGTTTAGTTTTGCAAGAAATGGTCAAGCTACCTTCCAGAGTGGCTCTACCATTTTGCATTTCCACCAGCAATGAACGAGAGTTCCTGTTGCTCCACATGCTCGCCCACATTTGGTGTTGTTAGTGTTTTGGATTTTGGGCTTTCTAACAGGTGTGTAGTAGTATCTCATTATTGGTTTAATTTGTATTTCCCTGGTGACATATAATGTTGGGCAGCAGAGTCCCTTTTTACCACGTGAGGTAGCATATTCACAGGTTCTGGCAATTAGGGCATGGACATCTTTCGGGGGGCCATTATTCACCCATCACAATCTTCTCAATATTAAGTCTATAAAAATAGAATTTTTTTTCTATTAAAAATAGAAATTCGCTGCAAACCCTTCTCCCTGTAGCCTTCCCCATCTCAGCAAATGGCCCTGCTGTCTTCTAATTGTTCACCTCAGACACTTGGTTCCTTGCTCCCCAGAGCCCTACCTCCAGGTCCTGTGTCATTCTGTCATATCTACTTCTAGATGGATCTAGAATCCATTAATGTGTCTTTGTGGCCACTGCCACCACCCCAGACTAAGCCACCACCATCTCTTGCCTGAACCACTATAACAGCCTCCTAATTTGTCTCTGCTCTGATTCCTGCCTTTTACTAGTCTGTCTCTACAAATCAGCCAGATTTCTTAAAAACACAAGGAAAATTATACTATTTGCCTGCTTGATACCCTCCCATAGTTTCCTGTCTCACGTTGAATAGAATCCAATTCCTTCCTATAGCTTACAAGGCCCCTCTTAAGCGCATCTCACTCTACTCTCTGTACCACCACATTCCGGCTGCACCAGCCTCCTGTGGTTCTCAGCTGGCCTGCATGCTTCTCACGTGTGGTTCCTCTGCCTGGAACTCTCCTCTCAACTCCTCCCTCACTGAATCCTTGTCATCTCTTTGTTCTCAGCCAAAATGCCTCCCCCTCAGAGAAGCCTTTGCATCCGACCCCATCTCATTAGGATTCTCCCCAGTCCACTTTGCACACGTTTTCCTCCCCTGCCTCCCCCTTTCACACAGTCTTCATAGACTTATCACTGTTGGTAGTTACTTAGTTGTTGTTTACTTTATGTTACTCATCTTCTCTATCAGATATTAATTCCATGAAGGCACCGGCCGTTTCTGTTTCCTTCATCACTGGATGTGCTCCTTCCTTAGTAAGCGGTACTTAGTAGTCACTGAGTGCGTTTTATGGAGCATCCTTACTCTGACTTTATCTTTTTTTTGGCTTTTATTTTCCTTTTGTTTCGATCTTCTTACTTTCTGCTGTAGTGAGAGAAAAACTCACAACCTCCAAGATCTACTCAGGGTTGGGAGGTCGAGCTACCTCTGTCCTTGCCCTCCTCCTGCCCCTTTCACGCTGTGGGTAAAGAAACGTTTTCTACCAGAAGTGTCTTCCCAGGGAAGGAGGGGATTCACCTCAAGGTGCCAGATAGGCCACGGACTGTCTAAAAGGAAAGCCAGAAAGCCTTTCTGGACCCAGGATTGAAACTGTTCTGTATAATAATGTAAAAAGCTTATTTTCATTCACTGCGGGCAGAGTGCTTCCTTAGAGAGATTGATATGATGCTAAATGACTTTTTTCTCTCTCTCTGGCTAGGGCTAGAGAGAAAGCTTAAGCTCTGGATTCTAGAGAGGAAGGACAAGGTTCAGAGCTCTTCTACTTGTGGGAGGTGACAAGGGAGGTGAACAGGTTGTGGGCATGTGTAGGAGCGATGACCACCAGGGGACACCCTGGGAGAAAGAGGTCCTTAGCTCTTTTCTCCTGATCTCTGACCCTTGAGTGTGTGGCACACAGAGCACCTTCCTCCATTCTCTGGTGTGGTTGTCGTATTCCTTGGCACAGTGCCTTTGGCCTTCCATGTATGCTGTTCTGTCCAGGGCTAGCGGATGGTGAGGGCTTTAGGCTCTTGACTACGTCAGGAAAGCCTGCGTTGGCATCGAGTTTGTCGATTCTTCCAGGACCTCTTTCCCTATAGGTGCCACATGCCATGATTTAGACACAAACATGATTTGCCTGATTGTTGCAGTCTGGGCCTGGAACAATTTTAATTAATGGGAAAATGGTCCTCAATACACCGATTAGACCTCTTCAGGTACAACAAGATAAAAGCCTGATAATTTGGATGGAGTACTCTTCTTAAACGTCTACTCTATGCACGGCAGCCAATGGGAAAGCCAGGCTCTCTCCACCTGATCCAATGAGTAATTAAGAGAGGGCTTTTTCTTTCCCACCTCTCCCCTCCCTCTACCCGCCCCCCCCCAACTAAAGCTTAACAGGTTGGTGGTATAATTTGGAGACTTAAGGGGTGTCATGCTCAGAGCTTAGGCAAGAGCCAGGGCATCTTCTCTCCAGCTCTCCAGGCTCTGTCCAGCTGGGTTGGAAAAGCAGGCAAGGGAGAGCAAGAAGGAGGTGGAAGAGAGCAAGGTGGGTAGCATTTCTTAGTGGAGGCGGAGAGGGGCCTATGGCCATGAGTGAGCTGAGCACGCAGAAGACCAGCGATGGCACTGTTTCTCGCCTGCTCAATGTGGTGGAAAGTGAGCTTCAGGCAGGGAGGGAAAAAGGCGACCCCACGGAGAAGCAACTTCAGATCATCCTGGAGGACGCCCCTCTCTGGCAGAGATTCAAGGAAGTCACGAACGAAATGATCGTGACCAAGAATGGCAGGTGAGTTTATCTGCAGCCCTGCTTGGGCTGGCAGGGCTTAGCAAGAGAGGTCAGACCCCTCTAATATTGAAGAGGCTGCCGCTCTTCACTCAGAGGCAGCGGGGTCTGATTAAACATGCTCATGAGAAGGACCGTCTCCACGGCTTTCCCCCAGCCAACTTAATTAATTTCTCTGAGATCATTGGAGAAGTGGAGGCTGAAGCCACCTGTCTTGCATGCATTTTAAATGGAGAAATTCTGGGAAATTACTACATAGAGGGGCATGCCCCATAAGTTTGGGAAATGTGCTCAAAAGTCAGAAAATAATACTGATTTTTGACTGACTGCATATTCTGGAGCAGATCTGAGTCCCGTCTCCATTCAGATAAGGTGAAAGACAACTTTATTTGGAAGCTGGATGGTTTCCTCATAAGGATAGCAAACTTGTCAGAAATTTCAGACTAGTTGAAGATTGGGAGCAAATGGCAAATTTGGTCTCAGTGCTTCTCCCTGCATCCGCTTCCTCGTGTGTTTGTGGTGAGCGCTTGTTTGAGACTGTCTGTGTGTGAGGATGTGAGAGCCACTGCAGAAATAGTGAGACCATAATATCCCGTCTGGGGAAAGAGAAGATGCCTTCTTTTCTCTCATTGCAACAAATTGGGGATTAATTGAAACTGATCTCTGTCGGCATTTCTTGGATTCTGTTAAATCTAGACCACTCTGGAGCTGTCAAAGTAATATTAGAAGCTTTCGCTTGGTAGAGGCGACAGAAATATTTTGAAAGAAGTCTTTACTGCTGCCTGCTTGGCTGGACTGGCTCCCAACATTCAGTGGATGCTCACTGATCTTTCGGTTCACATGGTCGCAAAAGTACAAAACTTTGAAAGGCATTTTCAGTAGGGCTAGTTTGGGCAGGACTGTAATTGTCACCTTTGAGAGAAATTCTGCTCCCTATTAGGGACAAGTGGGGGTCAGCAGGACTCCTGCAGGCTTTTGTCCTTGTGCAAAATGCTTCCATTCCTGATGTCTCGCTTTTCTGTTTTTGAGTAAAATGCACAGTGTAGAAAATGAACCATTCCTTGTGTATCTGGGAGAGTTATGAACTTGAGTGCTGTTGCATGACATTAAAGTGCTTTGTAAGTGAAAAGTGTACCAGAAATAAGGGCATTTCAATAAACTGTGATTATTACTGGTAGTAGGAATATCAACCTTGCTTGATGTTTGTATTCTCTCTCTCTTAATGGGTCCCATGGTTATTTCATATGTAGGGTTGATTACTTTTCGTATTTGTAATCCAGGGATACCTGCTCCTAATCTTGCTCTCTATTTACACATTGTTTTTGGCAGAAAGAAGATATAAAACATGTTTTTAATTTCAAAGAATCACCTCAAATTCCTAACTGGATTGACTTTCTTTCCTTTCAAAGATGAGAGATGACGTAATTGTAAAAATTTTATGATGTCTGATAATAAGTAGAACTTTCTGTTTGTTATTCTTTGGACTTATTGAAAAGTAGTTACACTAACACTGAGCCTCATACTCTCTTGCTGTCAGAGTGGCCACATAGGAAAGCAAAATAAGCACAATCACTAAGTAAAAATATAGTTCACCTATTACAATAAGGAATAGATAAAAGTTTCTGAAACTGTTATAAAATTCAATTTAATAATACGTGATATTGGCATGTACTTTTACAATTTAAGAAGAGCATTCTCTTGCCTTTTTTCACCTATATAATTTTTTCTCCATATTTAAAATTTAAAACTCTTCACAATTTTAAAGTTACTTAGTATTAATTATGTGAAAACTATTCGTTGTAGAAAAAGTCTAATTTTGGTCAACTTGGTTCTTCTCATCTGTGGAGGCCCCGCTGCTGTTCTCTTCTCCAGTGAACTGCATCTTTTCTTAGATTCTCTTAAGGTCTCTGAACCCCTTAGGGTCAAGATTTTGCCAGGAGGTAGAAAGTTCCCTTCATACTTCAGATAAAGAAGGGAAGACAAATCTCCAAGAAATTGATGTGGTTGATAACGAATGGGCTTGGTCTGGAATTACTCTCAATCTCTTAGTTCCACAGATTAAATTGTTAGCAACACTTTACTTCTGGATAGACAACACATCTTTCTCGTTTTGTCATCTTCTTTCCTCTTCATCTCTCTTTTTCTCCTACCCATCTATTCCTGTCGGTCTCCTTCCCACCCATTTTCCGCTGGCCATAGGCCCGCTGTGTTTCTTCCAGATGCCCCATCCCTGCCTTTCACACCAACTCCCGAGTCCGATGCAGAGGGGTTTGGGGCCCTTCTCTGTGGAGAGCGACGTTCCCGGTGTTTAGTGCCGAGCCCCAGCCCTCTTCATCCACTTGACCTGCCTGTCCTGTAGGCAGCTGACTTTTGACTGTTCTAAAAGCTTCCTGATGTCGTCAGAAAGCCCTTGTACGCTTGAGGTCTCATTTTTCTGCATAATAGCAAGTTTTGAAATAGCACAGGATGGGCTGCTGAAAGAATTAAAACACTCATTTTTGAGTGGTGACTTACTTTTATGTACATAAACAGGAGGCTTGCCTCAGACCTTGATCAGAAGTAGTAAAGAGAGGATTTTCTCTGAAAAACACTGAATGATCCACAGAAACTGGGATCCTGATAGCCTCATTCCTCCTTCCTTCCATGCCTGCCTCCTTTCTCTCTCCCCCCTCTTTCACTACTTCCTTTCCCTTTCCTCCTCCTTTTCTCCCTCCTCTCTTTTCTCTTTTGAACTTTTAGGTGCTCGTATTCAGTAGTCTTTCAGATGTGACAATAACAATTATAATTCTTAGAGCTCACGTGAGCCATCTGTAGTGCAGCCAGCTGTCATCTCCATCCTTTAAGCCAGGAACTGATATTATAGGTGCAGAAAAAAACGTTATTTCAGGCTTGGAGGCAAACAAATGAAGTCTCTTGCACCTCCTGTTTTCTTTACTGTAACATCTTCACCTTAGGGGAAAATGCTATATTTCATGTGTGTTTCCACGCAGTTAAATAATTTTGACTTAATTCTGATTAAATTTGCCTTGAGCAGGTTTTAAGAAATTGGGAGGATTTCTGATGTAACTGTCGCACCCATTTATTTTCATAAAATGAGTGTTGGAAATCACTAGATTGAATTTGCCAATGAGTAAGGGATGCTGCTGCAGGGAGTTGATGCTGGTAATTTCCAGTGAGGGCTTGTGAGAGGGGGAAAATTACAGGTGCATGTCAGGCAAATAAGTTTCCATGTCCCATAGCCCACAGTGTTTTTCTTTGCACTTGATGGTTGCAGTTTATGGGGATCATGTGTATGTGTGTAATCTGCCTCTACCCAGGCCCCTTGGTTCCCTGCTGCTATTCTTACACCTGCTCGCCTATGCATAAGCATCAACAGCCACGTGCCACTCACACCTCCTCGTGCGCGTGCACACACACACACACTCCAAAAGCTCTGATGAGCACTTGATGAATATCATAGTTCTATGGGGAGATGGAGGAAGGATTTGACGATGGATTTTGCCATTGACCGTCTCTGCTGTTTCCTTGCCTGCAAAATCTGCCCCTATGTCTTCCTGCAAACCTCACTCCTCACCTCCTTCAGCAGTGCTGCTCTCAAGGTCCCCTGTCAGGGAAATAAAACTGAAAAACTAGCCTCACAGCAAAGCCCAACCACCTGGAGCACGGTTTTGTGGAGTGCTCATCCACCCTGCCACGCTGGCGCCTGCCCCTGTCTCTGAGTTAGGGCTGATTTACATAGTTCTCAGCTCTTCAAAGACTCAACGAATGGTGCCCACAGGTGAACAGATGACATCTCCCTAGATAATGCATCCCATGGTCATTGTGAGGCAGGAGAAGCTGAACTTGGCTTAGAGCCGGGGGATCTCCCGTCCCAGTTACAAGACTTTTGGCAAGTTGACTGACTTTTATTTATTCCTCATTGGCAAAAAGGAGATTAAAAAATACATGGCATCTCTTAGTTCATTTGTGATATAAAAGGAATTGTAAGATTCTTGGCAGATGAAGTGCTAAAGAGAATAGAGCAATAAACTGTGGTACCACTTTTCAGATGTGTCCTTCTAAGAGCCAAGATGTCATGGCTTCTTTACTTTTTTAAACAGCTTTATTGTGATATAATTCATGTACTATATAATTCTTCTGTTTAAAGTGTACAACTGGGTGGTTTTTGGTATATTCACAGAGTTGTGCATCTATCCCCACAAACAATTTTAGAACATTTTCATTATCCCCCAAAGAAGCCCCGCATCCCTTAGCCATCACCCCCTGGTCCCCCATCCTCCCCAGCCCAGTCAACTACCAATCTGCTTACTATCTCTATAGATTTGCCTACTTTGTACATTTCATATGAATGGAATCATGCAACATGTGGTCCTTTGTGACTGGCTTCTTTCACTTAGCATAATGTCTTCAAGGTTCATCCATGTTACAGTATTTTTATTGCCAAATAATATTCCATTGTATATGTATACCCTATTTTGTTTACCCATTTATTAGTCGATGGACATGTGTTATTTCCACTTTCTGGCTATTATGAATAATGCTGCTATGAACATTTGTCTTCAAGTTTTTGTGTGGATGTGTGTTTTCATTTCTCTTGCACATACCTAGGACTGAAATTGCTGGATCATATGGTAAGTCTGTATGTAACTGGCTGAGGAACGGCCAGATTGTTTTGCAGAGCGGCTCCGTCATTTTACATTCCCACAGCAATGTGTCAGGGTTCCAATTTCTCTACATCCTCACCAACATTTGTTATTGTCCATCTTTTTTATTACAGCCATCCTAGTGAATGCGAAATGGCATCTCATTGAAGTTTTGATTTGCGTTACCCTGATGGCTAATGATGATGAGCATCTTTTCACGTGATTTTAGTTTCTTTAGAACATGAGGCATAGCTCCTGAACGTCTCATGAAAGAAGAAAAGCCTTTACACGTTTTCCTATTCTGGAATGAAAGGTCACACTGCGTTCTTTGTGAGACCTAGCATGATGCAGCCGAGAGAGAGAGGAGGCCACTGGAACCTGCTAGTGGAAATAAAAATGTGAAGTTTTTCTTCATTTGGCCTCAGCCACACTGGCCTCCTCTTTCTTCAGTAGCCCTCAAAGGTCAGGGCGTATCTGGCCCTCAGGGCCACTGTACTTGCTATTCCTTTGCATGACTCCTTTCTTCTCATTGTTTATTTGTTAGCTCAAATATCACCCCCGGCCCTACCTCAGGTCTGTCTAGAGTAGCTCCCTATGTGACATCACCCCTTTTAGTTCCTTCGTGGCACTCTTGCGGTCTAAATTATATTAAGAAAAGACCTGTTTACATTTTTGTTGCCTGACTTCTCTGTTAGAATGTAAGCTTTGTGAACTAGACACTGGCTCTGCGGCTTTTTTGCCATCGAATCCCCACCTGGAACAGCTCCTGGCATTGAGCAGGTACTCAAAAATCATTTATTAAATGAGTAAATAAATCTCTAATTAGGTATTAAGATTTGGGAAACTATTAAGGGGACTTTTCCTTTCATTCTGGCCTGATCATATTTACTTACTAGAAGAACTGAAAAGGAGAGAGACAGGAAAAACCAGTGCGGTGCATGTAATAAAAGAGAAGGCAGTGGGCAGAGTGTAAGGAGCATGGGCTTGTGCTTCCTGAGCCCCACTTTCCTCATCTGTAAATTGGGCATAACAACACTGACCTCCTGGGGGCGAAGCACGACTTAAATGAGATTATACACGTTAAGTCCTAGTTGCAGAATAAAATTCAGTATATGTTTACTATTATCATTTGAAAAACTATCTTGCATTAAATCATCTCTTAAATCTTAAGTCAGAATTGTATGGGACTTCCTAACACTTCACACCGTGAAGGTGACAGCCTTGCTGTCACACACGAGCAGTTGTGCCACTACTCTGGCAGTTTAGTGTAAGGGGAAGATATGTGAGTTTCCTCTTTTTATTTTTACACGTACTACATATTCTATTGGGAAAACTTTCAGTACTTTTAAACTTTAATGTGTGAAATGACAATTATACACATTTCATTCCTGTGTTTTCTTTTAAAAAAATAAAGTTTATCATTTCAGAAAAAGCCCTGGACTAGGAGTCAGACCAGCTCTCTGTGTACGTCATGTCAACAAGCTGGACGCCTGGCTGTCAAGATGACCCTGTCTGACCCCTGCGGTCACTTCTGATACCCACTTTTGTGATTATTTGCAAATGACATTTGTGCTTTCTGGAGGCTTCTGTTTTCTACAGTTGGCCGATATCATTAGAATAATTGAAAACATTAAAATATATTGTGAAAGGGAATAGTTTAGTCTGATTTGAAGAGAAAAAAATAGATAACAATCCTTCTTTTGGAAAAAGAACAAAAGAATATGCAGCTGGAAGAATTCAGATGACATAGGCAGCCTCCCTAGGGGAGAATCATCATTTTCATTAACATGAAAATATAATCATGTCATTAAGGGAGGGGAGAGAGGAGGCAAGTAATACAACACTCAGGCAGGATCTGGATTTGGGATGCATCATCTGATGTACTTTTTCCCCCTAGGAATTTGATTCAATTCATATACTTGTCCTAAGCTCCTATTCAAATGAATATTCTTTCCTTGAGCCCAGGAAGACAGAGGGAAGGGAGAGACAGTCCTGCTGGGAGTCAAGGGAAGGAGGGAGTCATCAGCACTAGCCGTTTCCCACAGGAAACCCCAAAGCCTAGGATCTCTGTGCAGATGAGTGTGATTCAGCTGGAGAATAAAAACTGAGGTGGTATTAAATTTATTAATTTAGTATTTTTTGAGAAATAAGATATCAGCAAATTCACCTTTGTAAGTGTACAACTTAGTAGCATGTAGAATATCCACAAAGTTGTGCAACAATCATGACTATCTAATTCTAGAACATTTTCACCACACCCATAAAGAAACCTCATAGCCAATAGCGGTGTAGGGGAGGAAGAAATTTGCCCTACACTTCTAGGTTCTCCTGGCAGGTCTAAGAATTAAACTGAGATGAGGCAATAACAGGAGAAAATCAAACAAAGGTTAATAACATTTATACATGGGAGAAACCCAGGATAACTGAGCCAAAATAATCGAAGCCACCACCTTAGATACCATCTTCAGCTAAAGACAAAAGAGGATGTTGGGGTTAGTGGTTTGGGATTCCAAAGGGGAGGAAGAGAATTCCCATGCAGATGGAAAAGCAAATGTTTGGTAAACAAATGTTTGCCATACTTTGCAGAGACAATGGGACATGGAGAGGACTTTGATCAAATGGGCCTTGCTGGGCTCCTCCCTGTCTACCACACCTCGTTTATATTATACTATATAGTTAGCTGTGATGATGGCTTCTTCCTGGAACAGGCCTTCCATCTTAAATTCTTTTAAGCAGCTAGGGGGAAGGTCAAAATTTCTTCCTGAGTCTTTTGTTTCTTAAAAATAATCAAGCCAAAGAGACACATCTTGGGGTGGCAAATTCTGCTCCCTTACAGCTAACACTCCCTATTCTACCTAGACTTCTTATCTCCGGAGGGAAAAGCAGAAGGGTGTGGTTCCTGTCAGCCAGGCAGGAGGGAGGCTGAGTTGATGCCTTTGTGTTTTCAACTTCTAGAGTCATTGCCCCAAGGTGAGATTCTAGAACAGAAGCAGAACTGAGCCAGTCAAAGGTCTTGGATATAATGACAAGATAGCCAACACATGCAGACCACTTAGAGGTGCCAGGCGCTTGAAAAAGCACTTTGCATGAATCTGCTCATTGAGTTCTTGCAACAACTTGATGAGGCTGGGTGGTGAGATGATGAAACTGAAGCTCGGAGAGGTTAAGTAAGGCAGCTTATGGCAGTATACTCAGGAAGGCTGGGAGCTGAAACTAGGCAAACTGAACCAGAACCTATGCTAAAAGTCAGGCTTCCCTATGGCATCTCAAGGCTGCCATCTGTTGAATGCTTACCAAGCGCCATACCAGGAATGTGGGTGTCGGGTAGTGTAATGATAAAATTCCCCAGGCTCTTTGAATTCTTCCATGAGATTAGAAGTAGTCTCTAAGGCAGGGCATTCAGGCAAGAGAGGGTGCTGAAAACAGACCCCCACTACGTGTCCACAGTTGGAGGACTAAGTTGGAGGAGGAGCCACCAAAGGAGGTGGAAAGGAAATTTGATGAGGTGGGGTGAGCCAAGGCGGAAAAAATCCTTTATCTGTCCACAGAGCTCAGGGAGCCCATGTGATTTAAACTCAGGAGACAGGGAGCCTGGATGGCTGAAGTCCAGCTCTAGATCCATCTCTTGTCATTTGCCAGTCAGTTCCTTCACTTTCCAAACGTAACAATTCCCATTCTATCTCCCCTCAAGGCTGGGCACCTCTGGACACAGTAGGATGTCCTTGGTGACCCTCCAGTTCCTCATCTGTGCCCATCCTGCTCTTAATACTCCCATGTTCACATGGAGTGTTATGTGCTCCTGGCACCCTTGGATCCTCCTCTTAGCAGTGGGCACATTCCAGTTTTCCCCTTTTCATTCTCCTCCCAGCCTCATCAGAAGTATCAGTCCTTAGGGTGCCTCCTCCAACCCCCTTTAGCTCCGTGTCGTCTTAAAAGGTGAAGATACTCTAGGCCAGTACATCTTAAGCTTTAACGTTCCTGTGACTCACTGGGGATTTTGTAAAAGCACAGATTCTGACGGTGTAGGTCTGGAGTGAGGTCTGAGGTTCCGCCTTTCTCGTAAACTTCCAGCTGATGTTGCTCATTCGTGGACCACTTTGAGTAGCGAGGGTCTAGACGCTAGATTGTTAGCTTCTCTACCTGGGGACTCGGATTTGATAAGAGGGATTGAGAAATACGACAGCATCTGGGGCAATCAGGAGGGAGGAGGTTTGTGTCTGGAAATCAGATCTTTTGAGGAAAGATTGGAGCAACTTAGAATGTTTGGTGAAAGAAAAATAAACTAAAGGGAATCAGAAGTCAGGTGAGGTAGTTTCTCCAAATATTTGTGAGAGTGAACTTGCTGGTATTGTTCTCGAGAGTGGAAGAAGGACCAAGAAATCCAGACTAGCGTGTCTCGAAGTGTATTGGTCAAACACAGACTTTCACAAAATGCTCAGTGGAAAGATGGTTCCACTGTTATGTACGTTTAGAGTGTGCACAATCCCACAACTCCTGCTGAAAGGTTCCTGGCGCACATTGGTATAGTAAAGTCTCCGAGAAGTCCTGCAGGAAAGAAGCTGGTGTAACTTGGTGTAGCCAGGGGTTCCCCTCACTTGTTTTACTGTGAAACCATGTTTTCTCTATTAACGCTATTACTAGTATTCAGAACTTGTGTTCTTGTGAGACTGGCAAGAGCTGCTTTGTGGCATTCATGTGAGAATCCGATGTAAGCTGGGAGGAAATCTTTGACGAAAGCTCTCTGTGAGAACATGGTGTCTGATCCTCCTCTGTCAAATGACTAGAGCAGTGGTTTCAGACTTTAAAATGGAGCACAGCAATTTGAAGTACGACTCCAACATAAAATGCATTTATACAAAGAGGCTCGGTGGAACTGGGGCTGCGGGCCTGGCCTCTCCTTATTCCGCCTCCCCACTGGGGCATTCTCTGCACCCTGAGGCACTCCATGGCAGGCTCCTTGGAGTAGAGAGATGGCTGGACGAGGGGATGGTCCCTAACATCCCTCCTGTGGCTCGTTTCTGCCTTTTCTTATAGACGGATGTTCCCTGTCCTAAAGATTAGTGTTACAGGGCTGGACCCCAATGCCATGTACTCCCTCCTGCTGGACTTTGTCCCAACGGACAGTCACCGCTGGAAGTACGTCAATGGAGAATGGGTGCCCGCAGGCAAGCCAGAAGTCTCCAGCCACAGCTGCGTCTACATCCACCCCGACTCCCCCAACTTTGGGGCCCACTGGATGAAAGCGCCCATCTCTTTCAGCAAAGTGAAGCTGACCAACAAGCTCAATGGAGGTGGGCAGGTAAGATGGGTCGCTGGCCACTCCACTGCCCCACAACGCCAATTAAGAAATATCAAGGGTGCATTTAGGCAATTAGAGGGGTCCTCACTGATCGGTCACCTGGCCACCCAGCTGCCCCACAACGCCAATCAAGAAATATCAAGGGTGCATTTAGGCAATTAGAGGGGTCCTCACTGCCTCTTCTCCCACAGAAGCCAATTATTCCCCAGAGTCCAAATGTAAACAGGAATAAACAGCTCTTAATTGGTGCTTTCAGTTTTTAATGGACTTCCTGATGTTAAGAGAGAGTGAGAGAGCCCCGCCGTTTACTTAATCATCAGGGCCTTTCAGAGTTTGTCTTGCGAGGGGGCTTTTTACCCACCAGAAGGGAGCCGCGTGTGGGCACCGGGGTTGTGTTATCCCTCTCCCCTTTTTTGGTGTAAGTGGTGTGTTGGCAATAGACAAATGCCTTAATAAAAAGCTGCTCCTAAATGAAATAATTGCTACCTCCTCTTGGGCATTATGATAATTATCAATAGAATATTGAATCAACTTTGGGCTTTCAGAAAAAAAATCCAAACAAATGTTAAATAAGGAAGGTTTTATTTAACGTCTCCAATTAGAGTAAACAAGATTTTGGGGCTTTTCCTCTTTTGTTTCTTCTGGTAGGATTGTGAACACTAGTGTACTGTGTAAGGTGGTTGTTTATCACATAAAATATAGACTGTTTGGGGGGATTAGAGACATAGCTGGGAGGAAAAGGTCTTGATTACTCTCCCCCACCCCCCCATATTTCATTTTGTTCAGCCTCTTGGCTCCCAGTCTTCTCGCCCCTTTTCTGATCTCTCTGTCCTTAGCCAGCTGGGACGGGGGAATTCATTTCTTGGGGGGGGATGTAATCCACCCAAGTCTGTGATATGCAGAAGGTTCCGGTTCTTTATTAAAACAGGAAATTGAAAAGTAAACTATTATTCTGCTCAGATTTCACAACAGGAGACTTCCGATAAACCTTTTACTTGACTCACAAAGAGTGGATGACGCGGGACCCGCAGACGTCAGATGTCATCACTCTTTCGGTAGTCACTGTGAAACGCATAGTATTTTGTCAGTATTTTGAGATATTAGGGTTCCTCATATGAAGAAAAACAATGTGTTTTTCAAAACCCACATTGTGCTGAAAATAGGGAGAGAAAAAAAGGGAAGCGAGGATTTTGGCAGAAAACTGAACACTCTTTAGAACAACTCCTCCGTGGCAGAAGCTCCAACGTTATGCTCCTGGGACCTTCTGAAAAAATTCCCTCATTCAATTCTCTGAGAGGTGGGGGCAGCTCAGGGGACCTATGCTTTGAAGCGTGTGGCCCTAACTGGGTGGGTGCTGAGCTTGGGACTAACCGCTGTGCTGGCTCGTCTATCACCTGTCGTGCACTGGGCTTTGCATGTCTCCTCTTTCTCTTCTTCCACCGCAACAGATAATGTTGAATTCTCTGCATAAGTATGAACCCCAGGTGCACATAGTGCGTGTTGGAGGCGCCCATCGAATGGTGACGAACTGCTCCTTCCCTGAGACCCAGTTCATAGCCGTGACTGCCTATCAGAACGAGGAGGTGAGTGCGTGTGCAAATGTCACCTGGGAGAGAGAGGTGCGACGGTGGGGGGGTGGGGGAGGGGTGTGGCTTTTATTGCCATGACCGAGCTTGGAGGAAAGGTAGATTTTCCAGGATTCAGACATACTCAGCAGAGAGGAAGTTGAACAGTGAGGTAGCTGCCTTCTGCTCCCTCTTGCCTGTTTGTCACAGGCCCACCAGCCCTTCCTTTTCTTGGACCGATGAGGCACAGTTGTGCATTGTAGTAAAATCAACAGAAACCCGGGAGTCTTTGCTTCAGGGCTTGGTGTGCCCTTGGCCTGCACAGCTGGGTGTCTCTCCTGCTCTAGAAGCAAGTCTGTGCAATTGATCCAACCGTGTACCTTCTTTGGGTCTGTGTTATGCTATCTGTCCTGTTTGTTAGATTTTCTGAGCACACTCGGGTCTCTTCCTGCCTAACTTGAGCCACTCTGGCGGGTAGAGCTGAATAGCCAGAATCCGGCCTCTGTGAACTGGATGGGAGCAGGATGTTTGGGTCCCTTCAAGTAGTCCAGGGGTTCCCAAGCCTGCCGGTCAGAAGCACCTGCGGGGATGCTGGGGTTCTTTTTGATTAGCTTTTAAAAAAAAATCTTAAAGGTAATAAATGTTTATTTAAAAAAACCCCACATAATAAGTAGTTATAGATGTAGGTACAGTGAAAATGAAAAATAAAAGTTTAAAATGTACTCTTTCCCTCCTGCCTTTTGAATCCCACTTCCTGGGAACACTACAAATTATAGCTTGAACTGTGTTTCTTTTCTCCGCATATTCTGTGCTTATGTAAATATATGTGAGAATATAGATTTCTTCACATAAATTGTCTCATATTGTTCATGTTAGCCTGCAAATTTCTTTTTCTTCTATTTAACAGTGTATTATGGGTAACTTTCTTTGTAATTAGACTAAGGCATATCTCCTTTTCTGAAATGCCCGCAGAGGATATGTCATATTTCAGGCAATCAGCTCCCCACTGATGGACGTGTAGGTGGCTTCCAGTTGCTTTATTTTCTCTTGTAAATAAAGCCGCAAAGGATATCCCAAAACATCTACTGTTGTTTCTTGTGTCGTGAACACCCAGAACTGGAATTGTCCTGTCCAGGAGAGTGTATGTTTAGAATCAAGGCAGACATCGCCAGCTGCCTCCCTCCAAAGGGCAGATCCGTTTACAGGCCCCACGCCATTCTCAACACTGCAGATTACCAAACTTTTTCAGATTTCTTAATCTGATAGGTAAAAAAAAGTTATTTTATTGTTGCTTTAATCTGCATTTCTTTATTTGGAAGATTTAAAAGATATCGAGCTCCCACCCAGCGAACTGAGTCAGAATCTGCAGGGACGGTGCCCAGAATCTATAGTTTTCAAGTTCCCCTAAAGAATTCTGATGAGCATCCTACTGCCTTAGTGCCCCCAGGTGAAACTGAGTTGCAGATTTAACTCACATCATAGATGTGCAGAGAAATGTAATTTCTTTTCTATAGGTAATCTGGCCTCTTGGCTGAGCCCCTCCAGCAGGCCAGAGGGAACAGAAATTCACTGCATATCTGATAGTTTAAACAGGTCCTCAGGGGGTGCTCAGTCTTTGTAAGCTAAAAACGCTTCCTTTCCTGGATCCCTTCCTCCCCTGCTTCTCTCCCTAGGATCGAGTCTGGGTCTATGAGGAGAGAGTGTGGCTTTTGCAACTCTGGAAAGTGGGATGAGTTGGGGACCATGTCCTAGCCTCCTCTGGTCTCCAGGGCGATGCTGCCTGTTCTCTTAGTCCACGGCCGCCAGAACTTGTCATCTGGTTTCCTGCTGGGTAGATGTTCAGAAGTTTTCCTGGACACTTGCTGGACAGTTCCCTCTGAACCACCAGCCCGGCTAAGGCCCCCTCTCCAGCAAGCTACCCAGCCTGATGCTGTATTTTGGGTCTTGAATATGTCTGTGGAAATCAAGCTCAGGAAAATGTAACCTCAGAGCCTCCCTCTGCAGAAAGCATGTCCCTGCCAAGTCGATGTGGATGCCCCTGACGGGAGAGAGGGCGGGAGGTGGGTGAGGGAGCCAAAAGTCCCTTGTGACCACTGCTAGCTTTGCTCACGCGCCTTGCCTTCTCCAGGTTTGAGCCAAGAGGACGTCCAGGTCATGTGGATCTGACTGCACGGCTCTCCTTTGTCTCCCTCTTGATTTCTTCCCACAGTTCCTGGGCCACAAAGGCTTTTATTTTACTTTTTTTCCTTCCACCAGAAAGCAGCAAGTCTTAGGCCCTTGCTGATGTCAACATTCTTTTTGATATTTATTTATTCAGCAAATATTTGTTGCGTATTACTACATGCTGGATGTTGTTCCACGTGCTGGGAATACTGCAGTGAATAGAATAGATGTGGGCCCTGTCCTCAAGGCACTTACATCCCAGTGGGGAGAGATGAAAACCAAATATATGTCATATATATATTATATGTATTTGCTCATTTCTAATGCTCTGCCCTTTCTTGGCTGACTGTTCACTGCATTTGTCATTTTCACCACATGCCACAATAAAATGCTCCTTGGCAGAGAGAGTGCAATGGTGATTTCAAGCAGAAGTGAGCAAAGGAGCATGGAGAGGGAGAAAAAAAGAGAGAGGGGAAGTATTCTGATTTTATGGAAATTCATGGGTGAAGAGAGAGGGTCCTGTTTGCACACGCGTGTTCCACTCTCACTAACACTTTTTGTCTTTGTAAACCTAAGATAACAGCTCTCAAAATCAAGTACAACCCTTTTGCCAAAGCCTTCTTGGATGCCAAGGAAAGGTGAGTAGAGAAATTTCAGTAAAATCTTGTGAATTGACTTCTGCAATTGTGAAATTTATGATCATCTCGAAAGGGTCTGGACTAGTGGCACTTGCATCACCTTTGACAGAAATATGTTTTCAATATCAACTTCAATATTCAACAAAATCAACAAACTCAACGATCTGTCCCTTATAATAGGGATCAGGAGACCCTCCACTGGCAATGTTGTGTCAGCTCTGTCTTACTCTGGATTCTTGAAAGTATCACAGCCAAATTTAAAAAAAATTAAGTGATTTAGATTTTTAATAATTCACTCTACTCTTCCCCCAATTATCTCTGAGTAGTATGGTGTCAATAAACTTGTTTTTTTAACAACTACATTTAGCCTAGTAAAGCTGAGTAATTCATGCAAGTAATTCGTAAAGATGAGAGGCCCATATCTTTCAAATCTGAGAGAAGGGAAGTCAGAGACTTCTGGGGGTGTGAATGACAATTCTACCACTTTAGGTCAGGGGCTTTATATCTCTGTATTTTTCCTTTCCATTCTAGAAAAAAAATAAAAGGATAATGGTACTTATTCTTGACTTCTATTAACAAGGCCCAGAGTATATACACGATGACCTGTGAAGTGTTCAGATTTTATTGTCTGAGTTTCAGATCGTTTCAATTCCTCCTATAACTGTCTGATTTTCCCTTTACATCTTAAAGGCTCTGGATTAATAGACAGATGTTTACAATGATGTGTCAGGGGGTCTGTCCTTTCAATATCTGACTTAATTTTCAATGATGTAGGAGACAGACTTAAAACTTTTTCAGATGACTAAAGGCCCAAAGAAAATTGGATGTGCGAGATAATAGGGTCTAGATTCAAATTGATAGTAGCACAGTATAATAAGGAGAATTTAGGACCTTGAGTAAGAGGTCCTGATGCCGAGTCCTAGCTTTGCCATTTCCCAGCTGTCTGATCTTGTGAAAGTCGGTTTACTTCCCTGAGATCCACTTTGTTAATCTGCAAAATCGGCACAGTGAGAGTTCCCTCACAGGATATCACAGGTGTGATTGTGACCTGAAGTCCTATGCCAATCTCAGCTGTGGTAATTGGGGCACGAAATTAGGCAGGCAGGAGCAATGACCACAAATCAGTATGATCAAACCAAATAGAGACTGCTGCCGCTGTAAATATGGTAAATTGAAGTAACCGTAAAATTGCAACTCAAAGAGCAGTTGAACAAGTAGATAAAAGTGCCATGGAAGTAGGAGAACGGGGGAAAGATAGTAGCTTGGAGAAAAAAGGTGTTTGATTTTCCTATTCCAAGAAATGGATTGCTCTCCAGAGATCACTGTGGCTGTGCTTTGTGCTAGACTCGTATGATAAGCTGGACGGGCCGCAACGCCCTTTTGTTACTCTTTCAGGAACCACCTAAAAGACGTCCCGGAAGCTGTCGCTGAGAGCCAGCATGTGGCCTATTCTCACTGTGAGTTGGCTGAACTGGGTGATGCCTGGGGCGTCTAGGAGCAATCTCCCACCACACTCAGAATTTTTACTTGTCCTGACGGCTTACGGTCTATTCCAAACCTTCTATCTAGACTCAACAGGTTAATTCTTCCACTCAAGACAAGTTTATGCCCTTTCCAGAATTCCCAGAGAGAACCAGTGTTCCTAAGGGGCTTAAATAAATCTTAGGCAGGAGATAAGAATGAAAATGATGAATTTCTTAGACTCTAGTTTCACGTCAGTGAGGCTAGGAACTCTCAAAAGTGCATGCTGGGTGTATCTCCCGCCTTCACACTCTCCTCTCTTGTCTCTGTCCTGGATTCCCCCTGTTGTTAGTGTTTGCTAATTTTCAGTGCCTCAGGCAGGCTGTAGCCGTGCAGATGAGGGAGAGCCTGCATTCCTTGACTGGAAAGCAGCAGGGAGAGTTGGGGTGATACAGCTGGGATTCCGCAGGTGGCATTGGCTGTTCCTGACAGGGTGCCACCCTCTGTAAGTCTCAGATTGTAGAGGAGGCCCCGTGGTGGAGCAGGTCCTCTGAAGCTGCAACAGTAACCCAAGGTCAGCGACATCAGAGTGGACAAGTTACCCCTGGTGTCTGTGACACTCTTTAATTTGGATTATAGTGGTTTGCTAAGATCCTGTCTGCAGTTTCCCACCTATGGAATTCTTCACTCCCTCCTTCTCTAAATCTTAATGCATCTTCCATTGCAGAAATGGCAGGATACCCCCATAAAGAGAAGCAGCTCTCAGAAAAGCATTTTTTAAAGTGACCTGGAATAAAAAGCCTTTTTATGTGGGAGAGGAGCGGTACAGAACCACACCTTTTCAAAGTCCATGCGTTGCAGTCTTCTCAGTAAAATTCTTGAGATGTGTACGTTGTATGTGGGCAGAAGTGTGGTTCTGGGGATCTCTTGCCTGGCTTTGCCCACTGGACCCCTGAATCTTGATTCTATTAGTCAGATAGGGACCCCTCAGGCCACATGTCTATACAACAATGGGAAAAGGAAGACGACAAAAGGATTTGTTGAGAATGACTGACCCACGCTTTGTGAGATGAACTCTGTACAATTTCCTTACTTATACTTAAAAAGTATTAAGCAAAGACAATGGTTTCTAATCAAAGTTCCATTTCCTTATTATTGAAGCCCCAGGGACAATCCTTAGTCAACAATCTTGAGGCACAGCTCTGGCCCTGTCTGAGTCCTCATCTGCGGGTATCTCAGTTGAGATCTGGTCGGTGAGACGCGCTTCTTGTTTCAGGGCCTGCGTTACTACGTCTCAGTCTTTATCCGTGAACTCACTTGAAGTAGAGCCTTCTATTCCGAATCAATATTTTTTATTGTGGCAAAAAACACATAATATAAAATGCACCCTCCCAACAATTTCCAAGTGTACAGTACAATATAGTCAACTACACGCACATTGTAGTGCAGTAAATTCCCAGACCCTCCGCGCCCCCCCCCCGCATCCTGCGTGACTGAAACTACTTCTCCAAGCAACGCCTTGCCTCTCCCTCCCCCTAGCCCCTGGCAGCCACCATTCTACTTTCTAGCTCTCTCTCTCTCTATCTAGTTTAGATACCTAAAACATAAGGGGAATCATGCAGTATTTGTCTTTTTGTGACTGGCTTATTTCACTTGGTCTAGTGTTCTGAAGCTTCATCCATGTTGTAGCATCTGACAGGATTTCCTTTTTTTTTTTAAAGCTGAGTGATGTTCGATAGTACGTATACACCAAACTTTTTTATCCAGTTATTTGTCGATGGACATTTAGGTTATTTCCACCTCTTCGCTATTGTGAAGAATGCTACAGTGAACATAAATATGCAAATATCTTCAATTCTTTTGGATATATACCCAGAAGTGGGATTCCTGGATCATGTCGTAGTTTTATTTTTAATTTTTTGAGGAACCTCCATACTGTTTTCCATGGCAGCTGCGCCATTTTACATTCCCGTCAACAGTGCACAAGGGTTCCAATTTCTCCATATTTTGCCAACACTTGTTATTTTCTGGTTTTGTGTTGTTTTGTTATTGATAATGGCCATCTTAACAGTATGAGGTGATATCTTATGGTTTTGATTTGAACTTCCCTGATGATTAGTGATGTTGATCATCTTTTCATATACTTTTTGGTCATTTGTGTGTCTTTGGAGAAATGTCTATTCAAGTCGTTTACCCTTTTTTCAGTCGAGTTTGTCTTTTTGTTGTTAAGTTGTGGTTGTTCTTTATATATTCTAGATATGAATCCCTTATCAGATATATGGTTTGCAAAGATTTTCTTCCATCCCATAGGTTGCCTTTTCAGTTTGTTGGTTATTTCTTTTGCTGTGCAGAAGTTTTTAAGTTTGACGTTCCATTTGTCCATTTTTGCTTTTGGTGTCATCTCCAAGAAATAATGGCCAAATCTAATGTCATGAAACTTTCCCTTGTGTTCTCGTCTAGGAATTTTATAGTTTTAGGTCTTACATTTGTCTGTAATTCATTTTGAGTTATTTTTTAGATATGCATAAGATAGTAGTCCAGCTTCTTTCTTTTGCACATGAATATCCAGCTTTCCTGACACCATTTGTTGAAGAGACTATCCTTTCTCCATCATATAGTCTTGGCACTCTTGTTGAAGATCATTTGACCATATAAGTGGGGGTTTATTTCTAGACTCTCCTTTCTGTTCCATTGATCCATATGTCTGTCTTTATGCCAGTACCATACTACTTTGATTATGGTAGCTTTGTAATATATTTTGAAATCAGGAAGTGTGAGGCCTCCACTTTTGTTCTTCCTTCTCAGGATTGTTTTGGCTATTTGGGGTCTTTTGAGAGTCCATATGAATTTTAGGATTGCTTTTTTTCTACTTCTGCTGAAAATGCCATTGGGATTTTGATAGGGATTACAGTGAATCTGTAGATTACTTTGGGTTGTATGAATATTTTAATAATATTAAGTCTTCTAATCCATGAACATGGGATGTCTTTCCATTTATTTCTTTTTTCTTTAATTTCTTATGGCAACGTTTTGTGGTTTTTGGTGAATAAGTCTTTTGCCTCCTTGGTAGAGTTTATTCCTAAGTATTTTGTTCTTTTGATGCTGTTATAAGTGGAATTGTTTTCTTAATTCACTTTTTGGATTGTTCATTGTTACTGTATAGAAAGGCAACTGATTTTTATGTGTTGATTTTGTATCCTGCAACTTTGCTGAATTTGTTCTAACAGTTTTTTTGTGGAACATTTAGGGTTTTATATATAAGATCATGTCATCTGCAAACAGATAGTTTTATTTCTTCCTTTCCAGTTTGGATGCTCTTTCTTTCTCTCTCTCTCTTTCTCCCTCCTTTTCTCTCTCCTTCCTTCCTTCCTTCTTTTCTTTCTTGCCTAATTACTCTGGCTAGGACTCCAATACTATGTGGAGTAGAAGTGGTGAGAGTAGGCATCCTAGTCTTTTTCATTATCTCAGAGGAAAAGCTTTCAGTTTTGCTCCATCAAGTTTGATGTTTGCTGTGGGCTTGTCATACATGGCTTTTATTATGTTGAGGCAATTTCCTTATATTTGCTTATTGACTCTTTTTTATCATGAAAGGATATAAAATTTTGTAATTGCTTTTTGCTGCGTCAGTTGAGATGATTATTCAAAAATAAATTTCTATGAGCTATTTTGCAGCCTTCTAAAATGTTCTGCAAGGTTCTTGCCATCAAGATGTGCTAGCCAGCTCCCTCTCTGCTTTCAGAGTCCCCTATTGGGTGGTGATGGAGGCATCCTGTTTCCTTTTGCTTGGAGTGAGAACTAAGACCCCTTCCCACTGGGCAGAAATAGAGAGGCCTCCACTCTTTCTGTGTTACCACATTAAACATTCCCTAGTAGCTGTAGATCAGTGAGTTACATATACATCTAACACTCCTTCCTAGACTGACTTCTAATCTAATTCAATTAAGTCAGAAGCAACTTAATTTTTACGTTTCTATTAACTTATACTTTCAAATAGTCTTTCATATATCTGTGATTCCAGTGTTCCTTAAGAGGTTTCAAACTTTGATAGGACCTGTCATTCATCTCCCAAGAAGCCAACTTAGCTGCGAACGTGGAAGGACAGTGCCAGTGGGGGTGGTGGCACTTATCTGCACGTGGGCAGATAGTGTCCTTCACACAGAAACATAGCTGTGCAAAGTGGCTGGTTACCTGACTTTTTGTATAAAGTTCACAGTGTCAGTTTCTGTATCTTCCTCTTGTCTGTTTTAGTGGGAGGATGGATCTTTTCCAATCCGGATGGAGTGTGCACAGCAGGAAATGCTAATTATCAGTATGCTACTCCTTTGCCTCTGTCTGCTCCCCACACCCACCAGGGCTGTGAGCACTATCCTGGCCTCCGAGGACACCGGCAGGCTCCTTACCCTTCTGCTTACATGCATAGAAACCATTCTCCCTCAGGTGTGTGGTTCTGCTAATGATACCCTTGGGGATATGAGGGGGAGCGGGGTGGAGAGAAATGGATAAACAGATAGTAAAAAGAAGTATCTGCAGATGGAACCCCTTTCATCTAATATATGTGCTGTTATTTTATATTATTATTTTAATGTCTTAGTTTATTTACTAATATAACATTATTAGTGTTTTGTAATTATTTCAGAAGACAGTCTCCTGGTTCTAATGGGAGTAAAGGCCTCCTCCCAGGGTGCTGGAGTCCCGAGCAGTTTCAGGCTGCAGCTCTAAAAGCCAAGAGAAGTTGTGGGGGTCCGAGACACTCAGCTCAGGGCCTTCACTTGGCCTTTTTCTACAGTTGTGTTGCATGGGAAGTCCAGGGAAGGGAGGGAGAAACGAAGGAAGGAAAGGAGAAATGAATCCAAAGGTTGATTTCTCATTCAATTATTCATGCGGCAAATATTTATTACAGGCTGACTGTGCCAGTTTCTGTCCATGAAGAAAATAGACAAATACTCGCTCATGGAGATTCTATTCTCAGACGGGGAGATTGATGTTAAATAAAACAAATAAGTACAGTTCATGGCACTGGAGATGGAGGAAAGTGTTAAGATTCCAGCCTCAGAGACCTCCTGAGCTCTGAATCTGCAGAGGGCTTTCCTGGTCACCAGCTACCCGTCCCTGTGGCCCTTCACCTGCTACTCCCGGCAACTGCGACAACTCCTGCCAGGAAGGGAGAAAATGTAGCTCACTGATATCAGAAACTGAGCAGTGTCCTGCTTCTTTCCCATCGTCAGCACACAATACATCTGAGCATCTGCTGTGTCCTGGGCGCTCCTCTAGGCCGTGGGGATAGCAAGGCAGTTAGGGTATAGTTTCTTCCCTGGAGGAGCTCAGGGCTCTGTGAATACATAAATAATTCATCACAATACAATGTGGTGAGAGCTCTAACATGGTCCTTGGACCTGCAGCATCACTTGGGAACTTGTTAGAAATGTGGACTCTCAGGTTCTCATTCTGAAAGAGTCTACATTTTAACAAGATCCCCAGGTGATTCTTATGCACGTTAAAGTTTGAGAAACATTCTATAGAACACATATGCCCAGATGCTATGGGAATCAAGGAAAAAGAGCAGCGAGATCTGCCCAGAGGGATTGACATTTAACTTGAGCTTTGAGGGATGAATAGAAAAGGACAGAGGGGGCAGTGGGCAGGGGTGAAAGGATGGATGACATGGGACACAGGCAAAGGTGCAGAGCACTCCAGGTAAGACAGCAGTATGAGCAAAGACATAGAAGGGTGAGAAACCCTGGGTTGGCTGGGGAACAGATTTGGAACAGAGTGTGGAGGAGCAGGGAGAGGTGGAAGATGCAAGAGCTGAGGCTGAAGAAGTTGCAAGTGTCAGACCATGAAAAAGAGTGACTTGGCCACATATCTATACTGGCATCTTCTTCCTCTCTCTCCTCTCTCCCTCCTTCCTCCCTTCTTCTCTTTCCTTCTTCCTCTCCCTTAGGTATACACTGTTTATGCAAATGGAGATTCAAAGACATAGAAGACACTATTCTTGAGAAGTTTAAATCTACTTGGGGCTGTTGAGAAGAATAAGGTCCTTGTTCTGAGAAGTCTCATCTGGGGCACTGGTGGCCCTTGGGCTTATCTTGAGGGGCTGATGATATGGTCCGTTCTTACAGAGGAGTGATTGTGGTGACATGAGTTAGACAGATCTGTGTCACAAAGGGCAGATCACCTCCCTCTGTGTCTCATGTATAAAATGGAGATGATAAGTTGTTGTTGTGAAGATTAAAATATGAGCGGCATGTGGCATATGGTTGACATTCAATAAACCTAAGTTCCTCCCTCTTTTCTGTTTCCCTCAGAAGGTACTAACCAACTATTGGCACCTGTAGCACAAGCCATGGTTATATTTTATCCTAGGATCATGTCATTGGTCGCCATCTTTATATATTCCGCATGCTCCATCAATTCAACTGTTGTTATTTTCCCAAAGTGAATTTGATAGAAAGCTCCAGCAATAATCTGCAAGTTTTCTCCGGAGCTGACAGCTGGACGTCCTTATCCTCCACACCCCATGCCAGCATCCTGTCTGTACCCCACACGAGTGGACCAATGAATCCAGGGCCTAGGTAAGACCAACACCAGCAACTTGCTCTCTGGTGGGCTTGGGAGTTTACTTTAGGGCTGGGGACCCAGCTTCGCTCTTTTTCCTAAGTGGCTTGCTCTGAGCTATTGTCCTGACTTCTAAGCCACTAGGAAGTAACGGTAACAACAGGATGGACCTTTTACTCCTGGAGAGAGGGGAGTGGGAAAGCACTGCTCAGAGATATACTCTTTCTTTTGTAGCATTGGTATTTTGTTTTTAAAAGGGAAAAGACATCATGGCCTGGGCTCATTCATCTGGAGCCGGTCAGAAATACCATACACTGTGGTAGGAGCAGATAGATACCGAATACAAGGAGATCGAAGGGGAAGAGTGTAAATACACACTGAGATCTCAAGACCTGATTGTCCATATTCTCATAAGCCACCCATTCTAACAAGGGGACAGATAGTGGGTGCCTGGACCACACCCGGGTGACAGGGCTAAGTGTAGCATGTAGGACCCACGGCATCACTCTCACACCAGAGACCTGCATTTCGTTCTGACTTCTGGAAATCAGTGTGGTGGCGTGGAAAGGAAAGGGGCCTTGGAGTCTGACAGCACTTCTGTCAGGACTCTGGCTTGAGTCCCAGTTCTACTCTGATTGACTTTGTGACTTTGTCGATTTTCTTAGCATCACCAAGCTGTAGCTTTCTTATCTTGTAATATGGAAATAAGATGAGCTACTCTGTAGGTTATGGGGACACCAAAATGAGAAATCACAGGAAAATGCTTTGTAAGTAATAATGTGCTATATAGAGGTCAGCTGTTAGGTTCAACATAGATAGGCAGAATTTTGAGAAGGCCCAACAAGGGGATTCAAAATTACAAGACGGTACTTGGGGAGATGGCAGATGTCTTGGTGTCTGTAGGTCTAGCAAAAGGGAGGAGAATGCAGGGCTCGGGCCCACAGCAGAGCTCCTCAGGCTTCACTGTGCATTAGGATCATGGGGAATGTTGTTTAAATACGGAACCTGATCGGCAGGTCTGGGTTGGGGCCAGTCTGCATTTTTAGCAAGCTTCCAGGTGTGGCTGATGTGGCCTAAACTGTGATCTTGATGTCCATGTTGCTGCGGCCCACAGGGTCTAGCGCGGTGCTGTCCAGTGCAGGCGCCACGAGCCACCTGTGGCTGTTGAACCCTTGAAATGCAACTAGTCCAAATTGAGAGGTGCTGAAAGTGTAACATACACACAGAATTTTAAAGACTTAGTACAAAATAAAGGATAAAAGTAATTTTTTTACGTCAAGTGCATGTTGAGATGATATTTTGAGTATTTTCAGTTACCTAAAATATTATTAATAATAAGTTCAGTTTTTCTCTTTTTATCCTTTTTACTTTTAAAAATATGGCTACTAGAAAATTTAGCCTTGCATTTGTGGCTCATATTTTATTTCCTTTTTTTTTTTTTTGAGGAAGATTAGCCCTGAGCTAACTACTGCCAGTCCTCCTCTTTTTGCTGAGGAAGCCTGGCCCTGAGCTACCATCGTGCCTATCTTCCTCTAGTTTATATGTGGGACGCCTACCACAGCATGGTGTGCCAAGGGGTGCCATGTCCGCACCCGGGATCCGAACCGGCGAACCCTGGGCCACCAAGAAGCGGAACGTGCGAACTTAACTGCTGCGCCACGGGGCCGGCCCCTCATATTTTATTTCTATTGGACAGTGCTTGACTGGAGGCTCTAAGGGAAATGCACTGATTTGGGCTGTGGTGGGAAGTGAGAAAGAGTGTCCTTGAAGATATTAAGCAATCATGTGCCTAGTTCTGTACTAGATATTTTATGTAAGTCATTTATAGTATTTAAAGGCATCTACAAGGCTGGTATTAAAACTCCTATTTTACTAATGGAGAAACTAAAGCTCGGAAGTGTTAAAAACTTCCTGTAAGCAAGTGATGTAACTCAGAGCCCTGGTCTTCCCACTGGCCCAGGAGGCATCAGGAGGGAGCTCCGGGGGATATTGCAAAAAAGTCTCTTCTGGAGGTGGGGCCAGAATCCCGGCAAGCAGAGCTGGCTCAGAAAGAAGCCCAGGGCATGGGCTTCTGCAGGTTTCCTATGGTCCAATGAGGTCTCTGGTATCTGAAATATGGCCCAGAGTGCAGGGTGGCGTAGCTACCTCTGGTTCCCTCGTTGGCATATTTAACCCATTCCTGACTTTATAAAGATTTTGCAAGAGAAAAACAAATGTGTTCAGTGCCATCACTGGGTAATGAGCCTATTGTCAAGCAATGCAGTGTCAGGCAATGCAGGGTCAGGCAATGCAGAGACTCTAAGATGTCAAACGTGGTGACGACTAAAGGCTTGAAGCATCGCGGGTGATTCTCCCTGTTCCGACTGCGGTCATTTTCATCTAGGTTCTATGTTAAGGTGCAAAATTTGCTGCACATTACAATCAACTGGAAAGCTTTTAAAAATCCTCATACCCAGGCTGCATGCCAGACCAGTTAAATCAGAATGTCTGGGCCAGGGCCCAGGCATCAGTATTTGTTTTAAAACTTGCAAGTTTGTGAACCAGTCTAAGGAATAAGAGAAGGCCAAGGAAGTGGTCCAGCTGCCTGGCTTTTCCGCCAGGAACCAGGGCTGACAGGTAGAGACCAGGAATGCGAGACGGAATTATCACAGCCACCATGGACTGAGGGCCATGTGCTAGGCATCGTCTGCTCATCATCCTGTTTAATCCTCACGACAATATCTGTAAGGTATGTGTAATTATCACTCCAAATCTTGAAGACGAGGAAACTGAGGCTCAGAGAGATTAAATAATTTGACCAAAGTCATGGAGTTAGTAAGTGGCAGAGCCAGGATTCAAACCCAGGTTTTCTGACACAGTGAGTCCTGGTTGTTACGCCGCATGGCTTCTCCTGGCCAGTGAGGGATCTTACTTCCAGATCCTCCCGTCCGAATGTTCCCCTTTCCCTCCTGTCCATGTAACCAGCTGCAAGGGAGGCCTAGAGAAATAAAATGCTGTGTTTAAAATGAACAACTTGCCTGGCGCAGGGCCAGTGTCAAAATTTAGGGCTCGGGGCTCCTAATCGTATGCTTATTCCACTACATCTCGCTGCTTCTCTTGGCGTCTCTGCAGAAACAGGGCCATTCTGTGTCCAAGCTAGAAACAGAGCCGTGGCCAGGTGCCATCTCCCTAGACCCGGTGGCTCCTCTCAGCAGGTGTACATGCTCGTCAGGTGGCAGTCTTTCCAGGGAGCGTCACCAACCATCATCTCTCTCTGTCTCTGCAGCCCCTACCCTTGCCTGTGGACCATCAGCAACAGCGGTGCGGGCCCTGCCGGGCCGGGCACAGAGGTGCACGCTGGCTCCCCGGGAGCCTTTCTTCTGGGTAACCCAGCTGTGACTTCGCCCCTCTCCACCCAGGCACCCACCTCGGCTGGCGTGGAGGTTCTAGGGGAGCCCTCGCTGACCAGCATCGCCGTGTCCACCTGGACAGCAGTGGCCTCGCATCCCTTCTCAGGCTGGGGTGGCCCGGGTGGGGGTGGGCTCCATTCTCCCTCCTCCTTGGACAGTTAGGCAGGATCTTAGGGAAGGGGTCAGCAGAAAACCTTCTATGTGTAGAGCTCTAGGAACCCCCTCCATTGAGCCCAGTGAGTCAGACTGCAGGTCTCCCCACCCCGTGAGCTAGAGGGTGGGTGCGTCATACCAGAAGCCCACTGGAGGACGGATTAGTTTGCAAGATGCTGTTATTGTCCCTTCCGTCTCTCCATCGTTTTCTTTTTGGGCTCTCTTCTTCTCTGCAGCTTCTCCATGCCATGCTCAGGCGACAAAAGCTCTTGAGAACCTTCCTTGTGCTCTGCCTGTTACTCTCGGATGATTCTAGAAGGCTGCACTTCCTGTTCTGTGGGTGCAAAGCTGTTAAGTGAGCTCAGAGTTTACCTAGCCTAAGGCCACTGCTTCCTAGCTTTGTGCAGCCCTGGAAAGTAAGTGTCGCCAGAGAGCAAGAGGGTGTGAGTTCACAGAATGAAGGTAACAAAAATAGAGCTAATCATGTAATGCTCAGAGCAGTGTGCCTGGAATTGAGGAAAGAAGATGTCATTCCGTTGCTCAGAGACCTTTGATGGCTCACCATTGCCTGCAGAATGAAGTCACATCTCCTTACTAGAGGGAGATCCCCTACCGTCTAGCCAGACACTCCTCTGGCTTTAGCTGCCTCTATATTTCAGTCAAGGCAGACATTCCGTCTCTGTTCTCTGGACATGCAGTGTCCTATCCCCTCTATACCTCCTCCCACCGTCTCTGTCTGGTCCCACCTGTGCGAAGCCTACCCACCTCCCGGGCACTGGCTGTGGTGCCACTCCCCACAGCAAACCCCCCATCAGCCAGGGCGCAGCCCGTCCGGGCCGGCTCCCTGCTCTCCTGCTGGTTCCGCCTCTGCTGTAGAGCTCACCTTGCTCTGCCTGTGTTTTTGTGACCTGTGAGTGTGTCTCTCTCACTAGACTGTGAGCCCCTACCTTGGGGTGAGGCCTGGCCTTCTCGTCGTTGTGCCCACAGCACCTGGCACTGTGCCTTGCCTGTAGTCGTGCCTAATAAATACTGGCTGAGTTGAATCAGTGTGGAGAGCATGTGTGCTGAAATGACAGTCACGGAGCTCACTGGGAGGCAGACTCCAGACACACGTGTCCCAGGACAGGGGAGAGTGTCAGCGGGGAGCCCAGGAACACGCTCGGTGTGGTTACTCCCAAACACTGGTGCTTGGGTCCTGTGGACTGGATCACCTGGAACACCTGTTAGAAATTCAGATTCCTGGGCTCAGGCCACACCTATTAGATCAGAAACTTTGGGGCTGGAGTCCAGGAATCCGCATTTCAAATAAGAGCTCCTGGCGAGAGTCCAGAGCCACTTTTGGAAACCACTTGCCTAGAAGAGAGAAAGAGAATGATAAATACTCCAGGAACCTCATTTCAGATGAAGTTTCAACCTCTGCCCTGGCCGAGGTCGCTGCTGTGAGCAGTGTAGCTTATTGTAACAATGAGCAGAATCACTGGCTTTTCCTTTCCTTTCCTTTCCTTCCCACCTCTGACGTGCTGATGACCAGGGGGTGAGGTTTCCAGACCCTGGTGGTGGGAAGCTCTCCCATCTTGGACGTCAGACTGCACTGACGAGCGGCCTTCTCGGGCATCACCCAGGGAGGCTAAGGATCTGCTCGGAGCCTGGCGGTGGCTCAGCTGCTCTACCACTGTTCCGTCTGAGCCCAAGCAAACCCACCCACGGCAGGCCTTCATCTTGGGCGTCCAAACCTGGGGCTGTTGAGTCCTTGGCTCTTTCTTCAGAGAAGGGTCCTTTAACACATTGTGGTTCACACTGCCTGATATTTCTGTGCCCTCCCATTTTTGCACCCAGAACTCTGGAAACAATGCCACTCCAGCCACATGGTGTCCTGGGAAGCCACTTGACCAGCACTCAGGGTTGCCTGGCTAGAGCTCCGGGTCCCTAATTGACCAGAGGGAGTCAGGGACGGAGTGACTGAAGAACAGTGTACCCACATTGCTCTCTGAAAAGCTGCCCACTCAGCGTGCCCGAGGGAGGACTGTTTTTGTTTCCCCAGTCCTTCTGCGATGCCATTAGAGGCCATTAAGATATTAATATATTCGCATTTCTGCAGGATGGTATTTTGGTAAGTTTTAAAGGTGGCCGTTTCTCATTCCATTAGGCGTTTAGGCTTCTGCGGCCTCCGACTGCCCCCGCAGGTCTGGCGCAGCTCTCTTCGCCGTCACTGCAGCCGTCAGTCACGCACCAGTGTTAGGGAGGGCAAGTAGGGCTATGAAAATATGTCTTCGGTCTCGCCCTTCCTGCACCTCCCAGCCTGGGGCAGAAGATGTGGCCCAGAGACAGAGAGCAGAGAGAAGCCAGTGACTTCCTTCTTTTTTCATTTATCTTGCTCAGGCCAGTCAGGCTCTCTGCACAGCAGTGAGGGAAGTGGGAGCTAAGTTCAGGGTGATTCCGTCTCGTCGGTCTTGCAGGGTGCCCAGCTTGGAACCTGCCACGGTTCTAAAACGCACTGCATGATAGCTGCTTCTGCACAGAGGATCTCTGATGTTAGCCGTGCAGCCAGAGCCATATACTTTCTGGTGTTTTCTCCAGACAGTCCAGGGCTAATAACCCTTGATCGTTTGTCAGTTTAATAAATGACAGAGTCTCTGAGGGAGACTTCACTCTGTTTTCTTGCCCACACATCTTCTTTACACAGCTTGTTATAAAACAAAAATGAAATTTAAGAGAAACTTAAGTTCCTCCCGAATAGAAAGAGTTAATACAGTTCTTTTGGCCAGTTGGTAGAATTTTTAACTCTCCTAAAGCCGGGTCTACTTGAAAGTGTCTCGCCTTGTGGGGCCTTTATTATTTGGGTCTGTGTGGTCACCCCAGCTCCCCTCTCTCTGGATGAGCCAGCCTTGTCACCAAACTCCTCTGCTCATGATACGTCAGCCTGGTGCTTACAGGACACTGCTCAGTCCCTTCAGTCACTCGGTGGGCACCTGCCAGGAGGGAGAGGAAGCGGTGGGGAGCAGGTAATATGAGGAGAGCGAAAACACTAAGTTGTTGAGAAAAAAAATCTCAATAAAAGATATTTGAAGCCTAATAGGTATTGGCCACCTTCCTCCAAGACTGGAATAAATTTGGGTGAATATCGGCAAGTTAAAATATCCCCTTTGTGGAGAATCTGAATTCTGTGTTATGAGCCCTGGGTCAGTCAAAGCTGGGGCATGGTAACTGGGTGTTCCAGTGGCATCTGTTTCAACCCCCTCCCTTTTATTTTCTCCACCCACTCCCACCTCCCTGAGCCACTTGTCGGCTCCTGGCCAAGGGGGTCAACAGAGAGAGTATGGCATCCTGGAGCAGAGGTTAGGGCGGGGATCTGCAAGGCCGAAAAAGCATAAGGGGAGAGACTCTGTGGTCAGAAGATACGGAGACTTTTCCATCATTGTCACTGTAGGGACATCTATGATGTCACCCAGCACCCCAACCTTCTGTGAATAGAATCCTCACCCTGCTCCCCACACTCTTGGGGAACTGCCTCCGTCGTGTGCGCTACACGTACGCAGTGGAGGCCACCACACCACACTCCATCCTGCTGAGGCGGTAGCTTCAGGGGTTTCTGTCCCTCACCCGAGTCCTGTCTGCTGCAGGAAGAGCAAGCAGCCTGACGTGGGCAAACACACGCAAGATTCCAAGTTTCACTGCGTTACAGGCTATGTTAGGCCTGTAAAAATGCAGTAAAAATGTCTTAAAAATGGAGGCACTGGAGCGGAAACTTGAAGCTTGCATGTCCATGCCAGCTGGCTCCCGTGCAAAGCACAGGGCACACTGCTGGATGGACGGATACTGTTCTCTCTCCGGCTGCCTGGTGGAGACCGTTTCCACAGTGTGGCTGGGTTCTGCTTGTCTCCATGGTGCACCTCGTCTGCCTGACAATACTGCAGACATCTTGGTTCTCAGGCTGTGGTAGGAACTTGGATCACGAGTCCCCAAGTACAGACGGGCCTGCAAGGGCACCCATCCTCACCATTAGCAAAATGGAACCCAGATCCTCCTCAGCTGGCAATGGAGGGGCAGGTAGATTTTGCAAATTCTAGGTTCCTGGAGAGTCTCTCGAAATCACCACAGCCTCCACCGCGCTGGGCTCTCTCAGGGGCTCAGATGTGGAGGGGCCCACAGTGACGCACAAACCCAGCTGTAAGGTCTTTTTTCTAGAGGCTTAGTGCTTGTCGAGGGAAACTAAACATGAAAGGTTACAGGCAACTACAAAACTGAGTAGAGTTTAATTCTCTTCAGTTTCTTGGTGTCTATTTTAAAAATGTTTATTTGTATTAAGATGTTATATTCAGTAAGTACACAAACCTTAAGTGTACAGCTTGATGAATGTTTACAAATGATGAATGTTACAAATGTGTCTCCTTATAAAACCCCAACGAGATCAAGCTACAGAACATTTCCAGTACGCTTGCGCCCTCCCCAGGCAACACCCCCAAGATAAACACAACTCTGACCACTCTCACGGCATGTTAGTTTGACCTGTTCCTGACCTTCCTATAAATGGAATCAAGTAGTAGGAGGGACTCTGTTGTATCTCTTTGTATTATGTCTGCACCCTGCTGACTAGCTCCTGTCTAGCTCTCCCCTCAGGAAGATCATCTTTTCGTTCCTTAGTTGAAATATCCTCATAGATAATTATTCCTTGATATCCAAACCAAGAGACTCACGCCCAGAAAAAAGTGTGAGTTTCTCTTCCAAGGGCTCCCGTCCTCTCTCGGGGTGATTGGAATAGGACGTCTACCTTCCTTTCGTAGGTCTGCCCTTTCTCCCTACCTCCAAATAACACAGCACACCAGAAGGCAGCCTAGTAAGTTCAACCTCCGCATACTTCTGGTACTGAAGGATTGTTTTGTTACAAGGACTTTGGAAAGCGTTTATTGGAGTCTACCTGCACGGATGAGAAGACACGGTTGAACGTCACCCGTGATCGGGGTAGGTCACAGCGTTCGTGAAGGGTTTGACATGGACAAACGATCCCGCAAGTCTTTATCTCCTGGTGCTGAGCTATTCCAGTTTATTATTATTCCTTTTTTTGCAGATTTGTGTTTCTTTCGGGTTGAGACAAGAAAACCTCTTGTAGTATGTAAACATTATCTGTGAAGAGAATCTAGTCAATTTTTTATTGCCTATAGTACTGCAGGCAATTCAAATTCTCATATTACGTAGCTAGTAATTAAGTGAGCTCTTGAGAGAGGGACATCAGACAGGCGCGTCTTATAGGGGTGAAGAGATGTTGATGCCTGCATAAAACTCGGTTGATGGTTGGCAGCCAAGAGACACTGAGACAGCGTAGAGGGAGTGTGGCAGGGCAGCATGAGGAGAAAATCAGCAGATGTGGCAGGTGTTTTAGAGCCATCATTTTCTGAAGGGCCCACCGTTTCCCATCCCTCTGTGGTTGGTAGTGATGTCAGAGAGGGGCTGGGACAGAGGTGGTCACTGAGCAGGTAGCCACGTCCTAATTTCTAAATCAGCGTGTGAGGCCCCCCAAGAGTCTGCAACGGACGTGGGCAGTAGAGTCGGCCACCTTTGTCGCTGAAGCTCAGCAGGGCTCTGGCATCGACAGGCAGGCGTTTGCACCTGTGCAGAAGATTTTTAAATTTAACGCTATAAAGAATACGCCTTCTCTATAGTGAAGATCTTGAACCAACACAGCGTCACCTCTGATGAATGCCAGTGTGAGAGCGACAGAAGAAAGAGCACTGAGTGCAGCGGGCACAGAGTGGGAAACCTGAATTTACATGTCAACTCTGTCATCGGCAATGGGCAGTTACCTCCCCTAACTGGACTTCAGTTTCCTTATCTATGAAACAAAGTTCGGTAGGAGCAGGTTTTGCAAACGGTAGGATGGCATCCGTGTCTGTCAGGGGTCTATCAGAAAAACAGAACCAGTAGATTATATGTTATATATATTTGTACACGTATACACATGTATATATAACCTGTAGATTATACATGTGCTTGTTCATTCATTCATTTATTCATTTATCTATTTATTGCAAGGAACTGGTTTATGCACCTGTTGAGGCTGGCTAGGGAAGTGGGGGATCTGTCGGGCAAGCTCAGGCAGGAGCTGACACGAAGTCCACAGGTGGAATTTCTTCTTCCTCACGGAAACTTCAGTTTTTCTCTTAAGGACTTTGAACTGATTGCACGAGGTCCATCCACATTATTGAGGATAATTTCCTTTATTTAAAGTCAACTGTCAGTAGATGACGTTGACCACATCTACAAAATACCTTTGGTCTAGCCAAGTTACACATAAACCTAACCGTCACAGCCCTCAAACTTATTCTTCCTTGTCCTTGCCTCAGCCGCTGAGAGCTGGGGGACATCTCTGGGGCACTATTTATGTGGGATAAACAAAATATTCTAAAGACGCCCGCCCTCTGTGGAGAAAACCCTGCCTTCTGGTCCTCTGAGAGTCAGTCTAGGAATCATTAGCAGGGGAGCTGCTTTGAGCCCCAGGAGTGAGGGCACAAAGGGCCCCCCCCCCCCACCACTGTTCTCACAGGCACGAGAGCATGGGGAGCGCAGTGGGGGCACCCAGGCTACTGAGAGAACATTGGAATCCGGGAAACTTGGAGGTCAGTGCAACTTGTCAGGCCTTTGTTAGGTCTTGATAGAATTAAACCGGGACTGGAGTGAGAAGTTGGTCAAATTCTTGTTTTTGATATGGAAAAATCTGAGATCCACTTTTTCTGATCTTGACCTCTCCGATACGGAGTGCCTCGTGGGAGTAACCGGGTGTGTGTTAGATGCATGTGTATTTATTTAGCGGGGGAGTTTCCTATCCCTAGAGGAGAAGTCAATAAACCTTTGGGGCAGCCGCGCTATGTTCTGGAAGAGCACTTTCTGGGGGATGGGACTGTGGGGCATAGTGTAGCAGGGAGCTTTGGGGGCTGCTCTGGAGGAGGAGCTGTGGTACCCCTCCCACACACCTATTAGATGACTTGGAGCTTGGATGTTGCTAAGCAGGGGTTGGACAAATTTTATTTAGGAACATAGTGATCTCTTTCTCAGAAGGAAAGGGATTCAGATCTTGACCTTTTCTCTCTGTGGTTCAAATTTAGTGAAATATACGGGATGGCCTGGGATAGCCCAGACCAGGGTTGGGCAGCAGGAAAAGCATAACGTGACCTCTAAGACAAAATTCACCAAAATGGGAGGGGTAGTTCGAATGGATGATTGGTTTCCACAAAAGGGCCATTGAAGGTAAGAGATGTTTCTGGACCCAGTGAGCATTCCTGCAGCCACTTGGACACTGGACGCCTTGAGAAAAACGGCTGGTGTGTGAGTTGAAAGATTGATCCTCGAGAGCTTCAGCAGTTGGGGCCTGGGCTGAAATCCTGAGTGGGAGACTTGGGGAAGGGGTGTCCAGGGCCACACAGCAGTGAGCCGTGAGAGGGAGAGAGGACACCCCATGGATCTCTATTACTGGAGTTGGTCGGTGTTGCCAGTCACTATAGTTAGAAATTTAAATTAAAGAAACGACTTATTTTGCTGTTCTAGGGTGTGGATTGTGTTGGTTACACTTGAGGACAAAGACTATCTTCCATTGCTGTATCTCCAGGCCTTGCACACGAGCCTGGCACGTGGCACGTGATCCAGAGCTTGTAGAAATAATCCACGGCAGTGCTTGGACATTTTAGATGGGGAAGGAACAAGTTTGGTTTGGCAAAAAATTTTGTGTATATTTTTGTTAAGTTTGTGTCTTTGCAAGGTCCTATCTTTTTGGGAGAGTTTTTTGTTTGTTTGTTTTGGTGCAGATATTGTTAGACACCGGTCTCCTGGAGTTACGTTATGCTTCCTTGGAGATCCCTCTGTTCATCCTATTTCCTTCTTTCCTTCCTTCCCTCCTTCCTTCCTCTGTCTCTTTCATTCTTTCCCTCTTTTTTTTTAAAGTGTTGCTTATAGGGGCTGATGAGAGTATCTCATGGTGGATGAGAGCCCCTCATAAAGCCATGACCCTCATCTTTTTTTTTTTTTCTGAGGAAGATTGGCCCTGAGCTAACATCTGTGCCAATATTCTTCCACTTTATATGTGGGTCACTGCCACAACATGGCTGACAAGTGGTGTAGGTCAGCACCCAGGATCTGAACACGGACCACCAAAGTGGAGCATGCTGAACTTAACCACTAGGCCATGGGGCTGGCCCCCATGACCCTCATCTTACCTGGGGGATGGAGTGGGTCATAAAACAAAACAAAAAGGAACTGTGCAGGTGTTGTTGCTCAACCTGAGGCAGGTGCCACGTTTGTTTACACTCAGTGCTTTCCCAGAATGACTCCCTGAGACGTCTTGAGGTTGGACTACTGCGTGCTAATCACAATTGCTAACCTTTGCTGAACACTGCGTATGTGCCAGGCACTGTGCTGAGCACTCTACATGCATTAAGTAATTTAATCCTTACAATAAGCCGGCGAGGTAGGTTCTATTATTTTTTAAATAGCTTGTTTGATATATAAGTTACATACCATAAAATTCACCTGTCAAAAGTGTACAATTCATTGGTTTTTAAAGCATATTTACAGTATTGTGCAACCATCACCGTAGTCTAATTTTAGAACTTTTACATCATCCCACAGAGAAGCCCTGTGTCCATTAGTCATCACTCCCCATTTCCTTCCTGCTCCTCTCCACGCCCCAGCCCTGGGCAATCACTAATCTACTTTCTTTCTCTATAGATTTCCCATTCTAGACATTTCATATGGTCTAGACATTTCATTTAAACGGATTCATGTAATATATGGTCTCTGGTGACTGACTTTTTTCACTTAGCATCTTGTTTTTGAATTTCACCCATGTTGTAGCGTGTATCAATACTTCACAACTTTTTGTTCCAAATAATATTCCATTGTATAGATGAACCACATTTTGTTTACCCATTCACTACTTGATGGACATTTGGGTTGTTTCCACTTTTTGGCTCTTATTAATAATGATGCTATGAACATTCATGTACAAGTCTTTGTGTGAGATGCATACTGTCATCACCCCCTCTTTACAGATGAGGAAACAGGCTCAGAGAGCTGAGAGGGGTTTTCCAGTATCACACAACTGCCAAGCGGTGGAATTCAGAGTTGATGAGTATCTGACGATAGGTCTCCCTATCACATTCCCCCCACGGTGCAACATCCCCCCTGTACCGAGAGGGGACCTAAGTAGGAGCCCTTATGTGACTCTTTGTGCTTCCTCTGCTTTCTTGTCAAATTTATACCAGGTCTCTAGGATTGCTGTGGCAACTAAGGCAGGGATCTGTGCTCACGCTCAGGAGGAGGCTGCGTATAGGAATGAGGAGATGGGGAGACTGTGGTATGAGTAGGCCCTTATGGGCAAGCGACTACCGGAGGCCACCTAGCAAGTTCTTGTCCTCCAGGTAGGCCTCGGTGACAGGGAAGCATTTTCTTGAGGGTTCTCAGAAACCCACTGGGACAGATTCTGGTAAGAGACTGAATTTCCTGGAGTAAATAGAATGTGGGTTTGAGTCTATTGTAATGTGGATTATTAATGGAAATGTGACCTCAGAGTCTAGCGAAGTCTGGAAAATTTGATTGTCATTAGAAAAGAGGTGATTGATTTTAGGATAGATATTAACAACTAAACAAAAATGTTAATGATTGATTTTAGGGTAGATATTGACACCTAAACAAAGCATTGACAAAAGTAGTTCAGAAATTTGAAAATTTCTTTACATTTTTAAAATTCACAAATGTGATGAACTAGATGAAGAAGATTTTGTAATCCTTTGTAATGATTGGGCTTCTGGTTGGGGGCCCATATGTATAAGCTATGCCACTGCTTGGTGAGCCTGCTGCCAGGATGGCTACCAGCAGGAGGAGGCTGTAAATTTCTTGCCCAGCAGGGACGATGACACACAGGGCAGCACAGATACCTTCTTGTCCTGGAGGGAAGTCAGTGACTCCTCGGGAATTACAAGTGGCAAGCATGTCAAGTGACCGCCCTGGCCTGCCTGGGACTGAAGGGCCTCCTGGAATGTGGGATTTTCACTTTGAAACTGGACAGCATGGACAAGCTGGTCAACCTATATCATGGAACACATGCTGTGGGCTGACCAGTGGGAGTCAAGAATCCTGCAGTTTTGACCACATGGGGGAATGAATATTTGCCTGAATAGGAATAGGGCACAGATGGGCAGAAGAGTAGAAAAGCTAACAGTTGAGACACTCCCTGTGGCCTGAAATTCCTCCTGCTGCACTTTTCTCAGCATCCTGTAGGTGGGTCTCTTGTTTAGCACAATTACAGAAGGAAAACTGCTGCTCAAAGTAGCCAGGGGGCTGGCCGCAGTAAAGCAGCTGCTCGTTCCATGATGGACTATCCTGTTCATCTGTGCCGCCCCATCGAGTGTCTCCCTGCCAAGTGCTTCATATGGTCTGAGACGTAGAAACACCACGTACGATCTCAAGATCTGCTTCTCTCAAGTAGTTGCGGAACTCCAGACTTGGAGCGTGGCCCATAGCTGGTGAGATTTCACGTAAAGGATCAAGAATCAGAGCTGGTGAGTCACGCAGGCTCACAGCACAGGCATAGGATTTATTCACCGGTATAGACCCCAGGTGTTCCAACAGAGGCCCTGGGCTTGTGGTAACGAAATTGCCAGGATCAATTATTAGGCTGTTGTTTAAGAGGCGGGAACCCCATCAGTGGGTTTACAAAATGGGAGGGAAGGGAAGTAGAGCAAGCATAGCCTTCGTCTGACGCCCCAGTCTCCTGCCACGTAGGGATAATGCCATATGAGTCCTGAGGAGTTATGCTGTGGGTGGAATCAAGGCTTGTGGGGGCACTTTCTCGAATGTCCTCAGAGTTGTGCAGAAACCTGGAGTATCGGCAACTCCATAAGCAAGGGCTCTCTCCTTCCAGCGCTATTTCAGACATGCTCTGCTGCTAGTCATAGGGTTTTCAAGGCCAATTTTTTGGGAGTGAGTGGCCGGGTCTTTCCTCCTAGTCTGTCTGAGTCTGGAAGCTCCGCCGAAACCTGTCCACCATGGGTGACCCTGCTGGTATTTGAAATACTGGTGGCATAGTTTTTAGCATCACAGCAACATGCAGCCATCACAGTATGACAGCTGACAGTTGGGTGGTGTGGCTCCCTGATTGGGAAATGAACCCCAGCCACAGTGGTGAGAGCACGAAATCTTCACCGCTAGACCGCCATTATGTGTACATACATAGGGTGATTTGGGGAGAGTGGGGTACAGGATAAGAGTGAAGGATTCATAGCTTTTATTAGATTTCCAGTGGGATCCATCACCCTCCAAAGTTAAGATCTACTGCTCTACGTGCTTGTTGAACGATATGATCAATCCATACCTTCAGCTTTCAATGTACGTGCTAACGACATCTAAAATTTCTCCAGAATAGACCTCTTCTTTTGGTTCCAGACCCATAGATACTGCTGCCTACAGGACATTTCCACTTCTGTGTCTTATACGTGCCTCAATGTTAACATATGTAAGATGCAAGTTAATAACTGCTTCTCTTTCTATATTCCCTATTTAGGTGATTGACATCACCATTTACTCAGGTACTAGAGGCAGAAACCTGTGAGTTGTCAGAGAATCTCTCTCATCTGCCACATCTGGTTTGCCAATGAACCTCGTTTACGCTACCTCAGAAATAAGTTTTGATTCAACCCTACCACCTCCTTCTTACAATCCCACCTGCCATTACTCTCATTTAGAGAGAAGTGAAAGCCACAGTCATAAGCCCTGTGCCCTCTTACTCTCACTGAGGAAAATACCTCAGCTGTTTGCTTTTCTAAGGAAGGCTGAATTAGAATTCCTTTGAAACACAGGCAAATCTTTTGTGTATCCAAAGACCAGCTGTAGGCTCCTTTGTGAGTTTTGGAGTCAAAGAGAGGAAGGCTGGAATGGAGGTTTCATTGGCAAAAGGAGCAAAGGGCGTTCTGGAAGCCATTGTCCAAG